>NC_069499.1:1197455626-1197759324 GCF_027579735.1 Bombina bombina | reverse complement strand
GAAGTTCCACATCTTGGGTATCTGCTGTCCCATACGTCACTAGCTCATGGACTCTTGCCAATTAAATGAAAGAAAACATCATTTATGTAAGAACTTACCTGATAAATTAATTTCTTTCATATTGGCAAGAGTCCATGAGGCCCACCCTTTTTGTGGTGATTATGATTTTTTTGTATAAAGCACAATTATTCCAATTCCTTATTTGATGCTTTCGCTCCTTTCTTATCACCCCACTTCTTGGCTATTCGTTAAACTGAATTGTGGGTGTGGTGAGGGGTGTATTTATAGGCATTTTGAGGTTTGGGAAACTTTGCCCCTCCTGGTAGGAATGTATATCCCATACGTCACTAGCTCATGGACTCTTGCCAATATGAAAGAAATGAATTTATCAGGTAAGTTCTTACATAAATTATCTTTTTCCTCAGTGAGTTATGGAAGAAGATTTCTGCCCTGAGGTTAATGATCTTAGCAGATGTAACTAAGATCCATGTTGGTTCCCACAGAGCTTCTGAAAGGTAGTACAAGAGAAATCTTCAGTGTGGAGAACGGTTTCATGCCAAAAGCAGCATTGAGGTATGTTCAGTCTTTTATTTCTGAGGAGACTTGGTATATCGGAACTAGCTGACATTTTTTCCCTGTAAGGGAAGGGGTAAGCAGTAGACCTGTACACAAAGGGGTATTACTGAAAATAATGTGTTTATTTCTTTTGACATAGTACTGGGCTGAAAGCAATAAAAAAAGGGACACTGGGAGAGGCAGTTTAACGTTTTTTATTTGGTTAATTGCAAATAATCAGTATGGCTGCAATATTACTGTAGTGTTTTTAAGGGGACCTCATGGCTTCTTTGCTAACCGCTTCCCATGCGGTGATACAGACTAATATGAACGACGTCCATGATGGGCGGGGCCTATTTTTGCGCGCTCAGACGCGCAGTTTACTCTGACTGAGAAGACAGCAGGCATTAGCTCTGGTTGGGCCTAAACTTGTGTTCTGTTCACCGGATCATTGTCGATTCATTTTGCAGTACCCTGGGGGCAGGTAGGCACCACAGCAGAGCTGTGGCAAGGTGCAGGGGTCATTTTTTCAAATAAAATATATTTCTTTCATGTAATTAGCAAGAGTCCATGAGCTAGTGACGTATGGGATATACATTCCTACCAGGAGGGGCAAAGTTTCCCAAACCTCAAAATGTCTACAAATACACCCCTCACCACACCCACAAATCAGTTTTACAAACTTTGCCTCCTATGGAGGTGGTGAAGTAAGTTTGTGCTAGATTCTACGTTGATATGCGCTCCGCAGCAGGTTGGAGCCCGGTTTTCCTCTCAGCGTGCAGTGAATGTCAGAGGGATGTGAGGAGAGTATTGCCTATTTGAATGCAATGATCTCCTTCTACGGGGTCTATTTCATAGGTTCTCTGTTATCGGTCGTAGAGATTCATCTCTTACCTCCCTTTTCAGATCGACGATATACTCTTATATATATATATACGATTACCTCTGCTGATTTTCGTTTCAGTACTGGTTTGGCTTTCTACAAACATGTAGATGAGTGTCCTGGGGTAAGTAAGTCTTATTTTCTGTGACACTCTAAGCTATGGTTGGGCACTTTTTTAATAAAGTTCTAAATATATGTATTCAAACATTTATTTGCCTTGACTCAGGATGTTCAACATTCCTTATTTTCAGACAGTCAGTTTTATATTTGGGATAATGCACTTGAATCAATTATTTTTCTTACCTTAAAAATTTGACTTTTTTCCCTGTGGGCTGAAAATGCTTCATTTTATTGCGTCATTCTTGGCGCGGACTTTTTTGGCGCAAAAAATCTTTTCTGTTTCCGGCGTCATATGTGTCGCCGGAAGTTGCGTCATTTTTGACGTTCTTTTGCGCCAAAAATGTCGGCGTTCCGGACGTGGCGTCATTTTTGGCGCCAAAAGCATTTAGGCTCCAAATAATGTGGGCGTCTTATTTGGCGCTAAAAAAATATGGGCGTCACTTTTGTCTCCACATTATTTAAGTCTCATTTTTCTTTGCTTCTGGTTGCTAGAAGCTTGTTCCTTGGCATTTTTTCCCATTCCTGAAACTGTCATTTAAGGAATTTGATCAATTTTGCTTTATATGTTGTTTTTTCTCTTACATATTGCAAGATGTCTCACGTTGCATCTGAGTCAGAAGATACTTCAGGAAAATCACTGTCTGGTGCTGGAACTACCAAAGCTAAGTGTATCTGCTGTAAACTTTTGGTAGCTGTTCCTCCAGCTGTTGTTTGTATTAATTGTCATGACAAACTTGTTAATGCAGATAATATTTCCTTTAGTAATGTACCATTACCTGTTGCAGTTCCATCAACATCTAATGTTCAGAATGTTCCTGATAACATAAGAGATTTTGTTTCTGAATCCATCAAGAAGGCTATGTCTGTTATTCCTCCTTCTAGTAAACATAAAAAATCTTTTAAAACTTCTCTTTATACAGATGAATTTTTAAATGAACATCATCATTCTGATTCTAATGACTCTTCTGGTTCAGAGGATTCTGTCTCAGAGGTTGATGCTGATAAATCTTCATATTTATTTAAAATGGAATTTATTCGTTCTTTACTTAAAGAAGTACTAATTGCTTTAGAAATTGAGGATTCTGGTCCTCTTGATACTAAATATAAAAACGTTTAGATAAGGTCTAAAATCTCCTGTGGTTATTCCAGAAGTTTTTCCTGTTCCTGGTGCTATTTCTGAAGTAATTTCCAGAGAATGGAATAATTTGGGTAATTCATTTACCCCTTCTAACCGTTTTAAGCAATTATATCCGGTGCCGTCTGACAGATTAGAATTTTGGGACAAAATCCCTAAAGTTGATGGGGCTATTTCTACCCTTGCTAAACGTACTACTATTCCTACGTCAGATGGTACTTCGTTTAAGGATCCTTTAGATAGGAAAATTGAATCCTTTCTAAGAAAAGCTTATCTGTGTTCAGGTAATCTTCTTAGACCTGCTATATCATTGGCTGATGTTGCTGCAGCTTCAACTTTTTGGTTGGAAACTTTAGCGCAACAAGTAACAGATCATGATTCTCATAATATTATTATTCTTCTTCAACATGCTAATAATTTTATCTGTGATGCCATTTTTGATATTATCAGAGTTGATGTCAGGTTTATGTCTCTAGCTATTTTAGCTAGAAGAGCTTTATGGCTTAAAACTTGGAATGCTGATATGTCTTCTAAATCAACTCTACTTTCCATTTCTTTCCAGGGTAACAAATTATTTGGTTCTCAGTTGGATTCTATTATCTCAACTGTTACTGGTGGGAAAGGAACTTTTTTACCACAGGATAAAAAATCTAAGGGTAAAAACAGGGCTAATAATCGTTTTCGTTCCTTTCGTTTCAACAAAGAACAAAAACCTGATCCTTCATCCTCAGGAGCAGTTTCAGTTTGGAAACCATCTCCAGTCTGGAATAAATCCAAGCCTTCTAGAAAAGCAAAGCCAGCTTCTAAGTCCACATGAAGGTGCGGCCCTCATTCCAGCTCAGCTGGTAGGGGGCAGGTTACGTTTTTTCAAAGAAATTTGGATCAATTCTGTTCACAATCTTTGGATTCAGAACATTGTTTCAGAAGGGTACAGAATTGGTTTCAAGATAAGACCTGCAAAGAGATTTTTTCTTTCCCGTGTCCCAGTAAATCCAGTGAAAGCTCAAGCATTTCTGAAATGTGTTTCAGATCTAGAGTTGGCTGGAGTAATTATGCCAGTTCCAGTTCTGGAACAGGGGCTGGGGTTTTATTCGAATCTCTTCATTGTACCAAAGAAGGAGAATTCCTTCAGACCAGTTCTGGATCTAAAAATATTGAATCGTTATGTAAGGATACCAACGTTCAAGATGGTAACTGTAAGGACTATCTTGCCTTTTGTTCAGCAAGGGCATTATATGTCCACAATAGATTTACAGGATGCATATCTGCATATTCCGATTCATCCAGATCATTATCAGTTCCTGAGATTCTCTTTTCTGGACAAGCATTACCAGTTTGTGGCTCTGCCGTTTGGCCTAGCTACAGCTCCAAGAATTTTTACAAAGGTTCTCGGTGCCCTTCTGTCTGTAATCAGAGAACAGGGTATTGTGGTATTTCCTTATTTGGACGATATCTTGGTACTTGCTCAGTCTTTACATTTAGCAGAATCTCATACGAATCGACTTGTGTTGTTTCTTCAAGATCATGGTTGGAGGATCAATTCACCAAAAAGTTCATTGATTCCTCAGACAAGGGTAACCTTTCTGGGTTTCCAGATAGATTCAGTGTCCATGACTCTGTCTTTGACAGACAAGAGACGTCTAAAATTGATTTCAGCTTGTCGAAACCTTCAGTCACAATCATTCCCTTCGGTAGCCTTATGCATGGAAATTCTAGGTCTTATGACTGCTGCATCGGACGCGATCCCCTTTGCTCGTTTTCACATGCGACCTCTTCAGCTCTGTATGCTGAATCAATGGTGCAGGGATTACACAAAGATATCTCAATTATTATCTTTAAAACCGATTGTACGACACTCTCTAACGTGGTGGACAGATCACCATAGTTTAATTCAGGGGGCTTCTTTTGTTCTTCCGACCTGGACTGTAATTTCAACAGATGCAAGTCTTACAGGTTGGGGAGCTGTGTGGGGGTCTCTGACGGCACAAGGAGTTTGGGAATCTCAGGAGGTGAGATTACCGATCAATATTTTGGAACTCCGTGCAATTTTCAGAGCTCTTCAGTCTTGGCCTCTTCTGAAGAGAGAATCGTTCATTTGTTTTCAGACAGACAATGTCACAACTGTGGCATACATCAATCATCAAGGAGGGACTCACAGTCCTCTGGCTATGAAAGAAGTATCTCGAATTCTGGTTTGGGCGGAATCCAGCTCCTGTCTAATCTCTGCGGTTCATATCCCAGGTATAGACAATTGGGAAGCGGATTATCTCAGTCGCCAAACGTTGCATCCGGGCGAATGGTCTCTTCACCCAGAGGTATTTCTTCAGATTGTTCAAATGTGGGAGCTTCCAGAAATAGATCTGATGGCGTCTCATCTAAACAAGAAACTTCCCAGGTATCTGTCCAGATCCCGGGATCCTCAGGCGGAAGCAGTGGATGCATTATCACTTCCTTGGAAGTATCATCCTGCCTATATCTTTCCGCCTCTAGTTCTTCTTCCAAGAGTAATCTCCAAGATTCTGAAGGAATGCTCGTTTGTTCTGCTGGTAGTTCCGGCATGGCCTCACAGGTTTTGGTATGCGGATCTTGTCCGGATGGCCTCTTGCCATCCGTGGACTCTTCCGCTAAGACCAGATCTTCTGTCGCAAGGTCCTTTTTTCCATCAGGATCTCAAATCCTTAAATTTAAAGGTATGGAGATTGAACGCTTGATTCTTGGTCAAAGAGGTTTCTCTGACTCTGTGATTAATACTATGTTACAGGCTCGTAAATCTGTATCTAGAGAGATATATTATAGAGTCTGGAAGACTTATATTTCTTGGTGTCTTTCTCATCATTTTTCTTGGCATTCTTTTAGAATCCCGAGAATTTTACAGTTTCTTCAGGATGGTTTAGATAAAGGTTTATCCGCAAGTTCTTTGAAAGGACAAATCTCTGCTCTTTCTGTTCTTTTTCACAGAAAGATTGCTAATCTTCCTGATATTCATTGTTTTGTACAAGCTTTGGTTCGTATAAAACCTGTCATTAAGTCAATTTCTCCTCCTTGGAGTTTGAATTTGGTTCTGGGGGCTCTTCAAGCTCCTCCTTTTGAACCCATGCATTCATTGGACATTAAATTACTTTCTTGGAAAGTTTTGTTTCTTTTGGCGATCTCTTCTGCCAGAAGAGTCTCTGAATTATCTGCTCTTTCTTGCGAGTCTCCTTTTCTGATTTTTCATCAGGATAAGGCGGTGTTGCGAACTTCTTTTGAATTTTTACCCAAGGTTGTGAATTCCAACAACATTAGTAGAGAAATTGTGGTTCCCTCATTATGTCCTAATCCTAAGAATTCTAAGGAGAAATCGTTGCATTCTTTGGATGTTGTTAGAGCTTTGAAATATTATGTTGAAGCTACTAAGTCTTTCCGAAAGACTTCTAGTCTATTTGTTATCTTTTCCGGTTCTAGAAAAGGCCAGAAAGCTTCTGCCATTTCTTTGGCATCTTGGTTGAAATCTTTAATTCATCATGCCTATGTCGAGTCGGGTAAAACTCTGCCTCAAAGGATTACAGCTCATTCTACTAGGTCAGTTTCTACTTCCTGGGCGTTTAGGAATGAAGCTTCGGTTGATCAGATTTGCAAAGCAGCAACTTGGTCCTCTTTGCATACTTTTACTAAATTCTACCATTTTGATGTATTTTCTTCTTCTGAAGCAGTTTTTGGTAGAAAAGTACTTCAGGCAGCAGTTTCAGTTTGAATCTTCTGTTTATGTTTTTCATTAAACTTTATTTTGGGTGTGGATTATTTTCAGCAGGAATTGGCTGTCTTTATTTTATCCCTCCCTCTCTAGTGACTCTTGCGTGGAAAGATCCACATCTTGGGTAGTCATTATCCCATACGTCACTAGCTCATGGACTCTTGCTAATTACATGAAAGAAAACATAATTTATGTAAGAACTTACCTGATAAATTCATTTCTTTCATATTAGCAAGAGTCCATGAGGCCCGCCCTTTTTTGTGGTGGTTATGATTTTTTTGTATAAAGCACAATTATTCCAATTCCTTATTTTATATGCTTTCGCACTTTTTTCTTATCACCCCACTTCTTGGCTATTCGTTAAACTGATTTGTGGGTGTGGTGAGGGGTGTATTTGTAGGCATTTTGAGGTTTGGGAAACTTTGCCCCTCCTGGTAGGAATGTATATCCCATACGTCACTAGCTCATGGACTCTTGCTAATATGAAAGAAATGAATTTATCAGGTAAGTTCTTACATAAATTATGTTTTTTTGCCATAAATGTCTTTTAGAGGTTAAATTCACCCTTTGCTCTTAGGGTGCAATAATTTTTGGCCCAATTGAATAAGTATATTTAATTGTATTGCGTTATTTAACGTTTTAGGCAGTTTAGGAAAAATTGTGCGCTTTTTTATTTCTTAAAGGCGCAGTACACATTTTTCGAAAAATTATTTAAATCAATAAATAAAGTTTTTAACCACTATTGTGGTTATTGCTAGTCTGTTCAACATGTCTGACATTGATGATACTAATTGTTCTATGTGTTTAGAAGCCATTGTGGAACCCCCTCTTACTTTGTGTACCTCTTCTACTGAAAGGGCCTTACAATGTAAAAAGCAGATTTTAGGTAAAGAAAGTGTGCCTAAGGATGATTCTCAGTCTGAAGAGAATCAGGATATGCCATCCAATTCTCCCCAAGTGTCACAACCTTTTACGCCCACACAAGCGATGCCAAGTACCTCTAGTGCGTCTAATTCTTTTACTCTGCAGGAGATGGCTGCAGTTATGTCAACTACCCTTACAGAGGTATTATCTAAATTACCAGTGTTACAGGGTAAACGCAGTAGGTCAGGTATTAATGTGAATACTGAATCCTCTGATGCTTTATTGGCTATTTCCGACGTACCCTCACAGGGCTGAGTTGGGGGTCAGGGAATTTCTGTCTGAGGGAGAACTTTCAGACTCAGTAAATATGTTACCTCAGACAGATTCGGACGTCATGTCCTTTAAATTTAAGCTTGAACACCTCCGCCTGTTACTTCGGGAGGTTTTAGCGACTATGGATGATTGTGACCCTATTGTGATACCACCAGAGAAATTGTGTAAGATGGACAAATATCTAGAGGTACCTACTTACACTGATGTTTTTACGGTTCCTAAAAGAATTTCGGAAATTATAAAAAAGGAATGGGATAGACCAGGTATACCGTTCTCTCCTCCTCCTAATTTTAAGAAAATGTATCCCATATCAGACACCATTCAGGACTCTTGGCAGTCGGTCCCTAAGGTGGAGGGAGCTATATCTACCCTGGCTAAGCGTACAACTATTCCTATTGAGGACAGTTGTGCTTTCAAAGACCCTATGGATAAGAAGTTAGAGGGTCTTCTAAAGAAATTATTTAATTATCAGTGTTTTCTTTTACAACCTACAGCTTGCATTGTTCCTGTTACTACTGCAGCAGCTTTTTGGTTTGATGCTCTAGAAGAGTCTCTGAAGTTTGAGACCCCATTAGAGGACATTTTGGATATAATTAAGGCTCTCAAGCTAGCTAATTCTTTTATTACAGATGCCGCTTTTTAAATTGCTAAATTAGCGGCGAAAAATGCAGGTTTTGCCATTTTAGCGCGTAGAGCGTTATGGCTCAAATCGTGGTCTGCTGATGTGTCATCAAAATCTAAGCTTTTAGCTATTCCTTTCAAGGGTAAGACCCTATTCGGGCCTGAATTGAAGGAAATAATTTCTGACATTACTGGAGGTAAAGGCCACGCCCTACCTCAGGATAAGTCTGTTAAAATGAGGGGTAAACAAAATAATTTTCGTTCCTTTTGAAATTTTAAATGAGTACCCTCTGCTTCCTCTTCCTCCACAAAGCAGGAAGGGAATTTTGCTCAATCCAAGTCCGTCTGGAGACCCAACCAGGCTTGGAATAAAGGTAAACAATTTAAGATGCCCGCTGCTGCTCCTAAGACAGCATGAAGGGGCGGCCCCCGATCCGGGACCGTATTTAGTAGGGGGCAGACTTTCTTTCTTTGCTCAGGCTTGGGCAAGAGATGTTCAGGACCCCTGGGCACTGGAAATCGTGACCCACGAGTATCAACTGGAATTCAAGGATTTTCTCCCAAGAGGGAGATTTCATCTTTCATTATTGTCTGTAGACCAGATAAAAAGAGAGGCGTTCTTACATTGTGTAAAAGACCTCTCTACCATGGGAGTAATTTGTCCCGTTCCAACACTGGAACAGGGGCAGGGGTTTTACTCAACCTTATGGCGGTTCTCAGACCGCGGGGCATAGCAGTGGTGCCTTATCTGGACGATATTTTGATTCAGGCATCAACTTATCATCTGACAAAATCTCACACGGACACAGTGTTGTCCTTCCTGAGAACTCACGGTTGGAAGGTGAACATAGAAAAGATTTCACTAGTTCCACGGACAAGGGTTCCCTTCTTGGGAACTCTGATAGACTCTGTAGACATGAAAATATTTCTGACGGAGGTCAGAAAATCAAAGATTCTAAATACCTGCCGAGCACTTCAGTTCATTCCTCGGCCATCAGTGGCTCAGTGTATGGAGGTAATTGGATTAATGGTAGCGGCAATGGACATCATTCCGTTTGCTCGCTTTCATCTCAGACCACTGCAGCTGTGCATGTTCGGACAGTGGAATGGGGACTATGCAAATTTATCGCCTCAGATAAATCTGGATCGAGAGACCAGAGACTCTCTTCTTTGGTGGTTGTCGCCGGATCATCTGTCCCAGGGGACGTGTTTCCGCAGACCCTCGTGGGTGATAGTGACAATGGACGCCAGTCTACTGGGCTGTGGTGCTGTCTGAAATTCCCTGAAGGCTCAGGGTGTTTGGACTCAGGTGGAGTCTCTACTTCCAATCAATATTCTGGAACTGAGAACAATATTCAATGCGCTTCAGGCGCGGCCTCAGTTGGCTTCGGCCAAATTAATCAGATTCCAGTCGGACAATATCACGACTGTTGCTTATATCAATCATCAGGGGGGAACAAGGAGTTCCTTAGCGATGATAGAAGTATCCAAGATAATTCGATGGGTGGAGGCCTACTCTTGTTATCTATTGGCAATCTACATCCCAGGAGTAGAGCACTGGGAAGCGGATTTTCTAAGTCGTCAGACTTTTCATCCGGGGGAGTGGGAACTCCACCCGGAGGTGTTTGCCTCACTGATTCGCCAATGGGGCAGACCGGAATTGGATCTGATGGCATCTCGACAGAATGCCAAGCTTCCACGTTACGGATCCAGGTTGAGGGATCCCCAGGCTGAAATGATAGATGCCTTGGCCGTTCAGCCTAGCTTATGTGTTTCCACCGTTTCCTCTCCTTCCACACGTGATTGCTCGGATCTAACAGGAGAGAGCTTCAGTAATCCTGATTGCGCCTGCATGGCCACGCAGGACTTGGTATGCGGATCTAGTGGACATGTCCTCTCTGCCACTGTGGAAACTTCCTTTGAGACAGGACCTTCTCATTCAAGGACCTTTCCAACATCCAAATCTAAATTCTCTGCAGCTGACTGCTTGGAGATTGAACGCTTGATCTTATCTAAGCGTGGATTCTCAGATTCGGTCATTGATACTTTGTTACAGGCACGTAAGCCTGTCACTAGAAAAATCTATCATAAGATATGGCGTAAATATCTTTATTGGTGTGAATCCAAGGGCTACTCATGGAGTAAAGTTAGGATTCCCAGGATTCTGTATTTTTTACAAGAAGGATTGGAGAAAGGGTTATCAGCGAGTTCCTTAAAGGGACAGATTTCTGCGTTGTCAATTTTGCTTCACAAACGTTTGGCAGATGTTCCAGATGTTCAGTCTTTTTGTCAGGCTCTAACCAGAATTAAGCCTGTATTTAGACCAATTACTCCTCCCTGGAGTTTAAATTTAGTTCTTAGAGTTCTTCAAGGGGTTCTGTTTGAACCCATGCATTCCATAGATATTAAATTGTTATCTTGGAAAGTTTTGTTTTTGGTTGCTATTTCTTCTGCTTGTAGAGTTTCTGAGCTTTCAGCGTTACAATGTGATTCGCCTTATCTTATATTTCATTCTGATAAGATGGTTTTGCGTACCAAACCTGGATTTCTTCCTAAGGTTGTTTCGAATAAGAATATTAATCAGGAAATTGTTGTTCCTTCCTTGTGTCCTAATCCTCCTTCTAAGAAGGAGCGTCTGTTACATAACCTGGACGTGGTCCGTGCCTTGAAGTTATATTTACAGGCGACTAAGGATTTCCGTCAATCATCTTCATTATTCATTGTTTATTCTGGAAAGCATAGAGTCAGAAAGCTACGGCTACCTCTTTCTTTTTGGCTAAGGAGTATCATCCGCCTGGCATATGAG
This sequence comes from Bombina bombina, assembly GCF_027579735.1. Taxonomy (NCBI): domain Eukaryota; kingdom Metazoa; phylum Chordata; class Amphibia; order Anura; family Bombinatoridae; genus Bombina; species Bombina bombina. The sequence goes on along the minus strand of NC_069499.1, from coordinate 1,197,748,274 downwards.
ACTGCTGGACAGCAGCCTCCTGAAAGAATTACGGCTCATTCTACTAGGGCTGTGGCTTCCACATGGGCCTTTAAAAACAATGCTTCTGTTGAACAGATTTGTAAGGCTGCGACTTGGTCGTCTCTTCATACTTTTTCCAAATTTTCCAAATTTGATACTTTTGCTTCTTTTGAGGCTGTTTTTGGGAGAAAGGTTCTTCAAGCAGTGGTGCCTTCCGTTTAGGTTCCTGTCTTGTCCCTCCCTTTCATCCGTGTCCTATAGCTTTGGTATTGGTATCCCACAAGTAAGGATGAAATCCGTGGACACGTCCTATCTTTGTAAAAGAAAAGTAAATTTATGCTTACCTGATAAATTAATTTATTTTTCTATATGTCGAGTCCACGGCCCACCCTGTTATTTTTAGACAGATTTCTTTTGTAAATTTCAGTCACCTCTGCACCTTTAGCTTTTCCTTTCTCTTCCTAAACCTTTGGTCGAATGACTGGGGGTGGAGGGAAGGGAGGAGCTATATATACAGCTCTGCTGTGGTGCTCTTTGCCACTTCCTGTTAGCAGGAGGTTAATATCCCACAAGTAAAGATGAAATCCGTGGACTCGTCATATCGTAAAAGAAATTAATTTATCAGGTAAGTATAAATTTACTTTTTACCTGTAAAAAAAAAAATACCCCCCCCCAACATTACAACCCACCATCCATCCGGAGCGGAGCGGGTCCATCTTCAAGACATCCGACGCAGAGCATCCTCTTCAATCGACCGCGACTGGAACAATGACGGGTCCTTTAAATGACGTAATCCAAGATGGCGTCCCTTGAATTCCGATTGGCTGATAGAATTCTATCAGCCAATCGGAATTAAGGTAGAAAAAATCCTATTAGCTGATCCAATCAGCCAATAGGATTGAGCGTGCATACTATTTGCTGATTGGAAAAGCCAATAGAATGCAAGCTCAATCCTATTGGCTGATTTGATTAGCCAATAGGATTTTTTCTACCTTAATTCCGATTGGCTGATAGAATTCTATCAGCCAATTGGAATTGAAGGGACGCCATCTTGGATGACGTCATTTAAAGGACCCGTCATTGTTCCAGTCGCGGTCGATTGAAGAGGATGCTCTGCGTCGGATGTCTTGAAGATGGACCCGCTCTGCTCTGGATGGATGAAGATAGAAGATGCTGCCTGGATGAAGACTTCGGACTATCTGGAAGACCACTTCTGCCCAGTTGGGTGAAGACGTCCCAAGGTAGGGTGATCTTCAAGGGGGTAGTGTTAGGTTTTATTAAGGGGGGATTGGGTGGGTTTTAGAGTAGGGTTGGGTGTGTGGGTGGTAGGTTGTAATGTTGGGGGTAGTGATGTCGCGAACGGCGGACTCGAACTTCCGCAACTGTTCACGAACCGGCGAACCGCCATTGACTTCAATAGGCAGGCGAACTTTAAAACCAACAGGGACTCTTTCTGGCCACAATAGTGATGGAAAGTTGTTTCAAGGGGACTAACACCTGGACTGTGTCATGCCGGAGGGGGATCCATGGCAAAACTCCCACGGAAAATTACATAGTTGATGCAGAGTCTGTTTTTAAGCCATAAAGGGCATAAATCACCTAACATTCCTAAATTGTTTGGAATAACGTGCTTTAAAACATCAGGTATGATGTTGTATCGATCAGGTAGTGTAAGGGTTACGCCCGCTTCACAGCGACAGACCAAACTCCCCGTGTAATGCACCGCAAACAACCGCAAACAGTCCATTTGCACAACCACGAGATAGATAGATTACATAGATCAATAGATGCAATATACATTTGATAGATACGATTGATAGTTAGATAGATTTGATAGATAAATAGATAGATTTGATAAATATATAATTTCCCAGACAGAGAATTACAAGATGTGCGGTTTGGGACCCATGGTAAGGTTCCCAGAGGCAGTTGCGGCACCAGGGGAGGTGTATATGGCATGGATTTTAGGAACCGGGAGATGGAAAAAGATGCTTGGTCGGTCCTCCTACTTCAAATTTGGGGCACTGCGCGTGCAATCGTGGCCGGACTTTTAGCCGACGGACATTTGGCCGAAACACAAGTGGCTGTCACAAAACAGTCCGGCCACGAGATAGATAGATTTGATAGATACATAGATTACATAGAGCAATAGATGCTATATACATTTGATAGATACAAATTACATAGATCAATAGATGCAATATACATTTGATAGATACAAATTACATAGATCAATAGATGCAATATACATTTGATAGACACGAATTACATAGATCAATAGATGCAATATACATTTGATAGACACGAATTACATAGATCAATAGATGCAATATACATTTGATAGATACAAATTACATAGATCAATAGATGCAATATACATTTGATAGATACGAATTACATAGATCAATAGATGCAATATACATTTAATAGATAAATAGATAGATTTGATAGATATATAATTTACCAGACAGAGAATTGCAAGACGTGTTTTCTGACACCCATGGTAATGTTACTTCCTTTTGCACAATCGAGTACAGGTTGGGGATTGCCTTTTGTGCAAAGAAATTGTGGCCGGGTACCTTCCACTGTGGTGTCCCCTATCAGGGGACGTGTATATGGCATGGATTTTAGGAACCGGGAGATGGAAAAAGATGCTTGGACACCCAGTGCAGGTCGTTCTCCTTCAGCCTTTTTATACGAGGGTCCCCGACCCTCAACAGGCACGACAGCATGAAAGACCCCATATGCCATGACTTCCTTTTGCACAAAAGAGTACAGGTATGGCATCGATTTTAGGAACCCGGAGATAATTTTTAGGAACCGGGAGATGGAAAAAGATGCTTGGACACCCAGTACAGGTCGTTCTCCTTCAGCCTTTTTATACGAGGGTCCCCGACCCTCAACAGGCACGACAGCATGAAAGACCCCAAATGCCATGACTTCCTTTTGCACAATCGAGTACAGGTATGGCATCGATTTTAGGAACCCGGAGATAATTTTTAGGAACCAGGAGATGGAAAAAGATGCTTGGACACCCAGTACAGGTCGTTATCCTTCAGCCTTTTTATACGAGGGTCCCCGACCCTCAACAGGCACGACAGCATGAAAGACCCCAAATGCCATGACTTCCTTTTGCACAATCGAGTACAGGTATGGCATCGATTTTAGGAACCCGGAGATAATTTTTAGGAACCAGGAGATGGAAAAAGATGCTTGGACACCCAGTACAGGTCGTTCTCCTTCAGCCTTTTTATACGAGGGTCCCCGACCCTCAACAGGCACGACAGCATGAAAGACCTTATATGTCATGACTTCCTTTTGCACAATCGAGTACAGGTATGGCATCGATTTTTGGAACCCGGAGATAATTTTTAGGAACCGGGAGATGGAAAAAGATGCTTGGACACCCAGTACAGGTCGTTCTCCTTCAGCCTTTTTATACGAGGGTCCCCGACCCTCAACAGGCACGACAGCATGAAAGACCCCATATACCATGACTTCCTTTTGCACAATCGAGCACAGGTATGGCATCATTTTTAGGAACCCGGAGATAATTTTTAGGAACCGGGAGATGGAAAAAGATGCTTGGTCGGTCCTCCTACTTCAAATTTGGGGCACTGCGCGTGCAATCTACTGTGCCACCAGATATAAGTGGTGTGTTAAGTAATAATATTCTTAGCAGTTTAATCCCTGTTATGTGCCTTTTTTTTGGTTTGGGTTTTGAAGCCACAGTGCAGCACCAGAGGCCAGAAAAATTAGGCATGTACACATGCCTGAAAAATAAGGTATTGTTGCAGCCGCTGCTGTAGCAGCGGCCAGAAAAATTGATGTTTGTTTGACAGTTAGAAAGTGCTCTAAAACATTGCGGCTTGAACCCTAGTTGTTGGCAGATAAGTCACGCAAGTCATCCGGCATTCGAAGATAAAATACAGCAGCGTGTGGACCATTTTTAGCCCAAGGCAGCTCATCTCATCAGGCCTTTTTTACTTGAATGTATCGCCCAATGTCAGTCCCTTCGGGATCCATCCCTCATTCATTTTAATAAAGGTGAGATAATCAAGACTTTTTTGACCTAGGCGACTTCTCTTCTCAGTGACAATACCTCTTGCTGCACTGAAGGTCCTTTCTGACAGGACACTTGAAGCGGGGCAGGCTAGAAGTTCGATTGCAAATTGGGATAGCTCAGGCCACAGGTAAAGCCTGCACACCCAGTAGTCAAGGGGTTCATCGCTCCTCAGAGTGTCGAGATCCGCAGTTAATGCAAGGTAGTCTATCTGTCTGTTGAGTCGTTCTCTGAGGCCAGATCCCAAAGGGCTGTGGCGTTGCATAGGAGTTAAAAAGGTCCACATGTCCTCCATCAACAACACGTCTGGAAAGCGTCCTTTCCTTGCCGGTGTGGTCATGGGAGGAGGAGTATTACTTTCATCTCTTCCCCTGTTAGATTCCCGTTGTGCTGTGGCATCACCCTTATACGCTGTGTAAAGCATACTTTTTAATTTATTTTTGAACTGCTCCATCCTTTCCGACTTGCGGGAATTCGGTAACATTTCAGTCACTTTATGCTTATACCGGGGGTCTAGTAGCGCGGACACCCAGTACAGTTCGTTCTCCTTCAGCTTTTTTATACGAGTGTCCCTCAACAGGCACGACAGCATGAAAGACCCCATTTGCACAAGGTTGGATGCCGAGCTACTCATGTCCCGTTCCTCGTCCTCGCTCTCGCTGATCTCACTGAAGGTATCTTCTTCCCCCCAGCCACATACAACACCATGGGTACCAGATAGGTGACAACAACGAGCACCCTGGGATGCCTGTTGTGCTTGGTCTTCCTCCTCCTCCTCCTCCTCAAAGCCACATTCCTCCTCTGACTCCTCTTCCTCACAATCCTCTTCCTGCGTTGCCGCTGGTCCAGCAAGCGATGCTGATAAGGCTGTTTCTGGTGGTGATGGAGACCACAACTCTTCCTCTTCCTCTTCACGCTCATCTACGGCCTGATCCAGCACTCTTCGCAGGGCACACTCCAGGAAGAAAACAAATGGTATGATGTCGCTGATGGTGCCTTCGGTGCGACTGACTAGGTTTGTCACCTCCTCAAAAGGGCGCATGAGCCTACAGGCATTGCGCATGAGCGTCCAGTAATGTGGCAAAAAAATTCCCAGCTTCCCAGAGGCTGTCCTAGCACCCCGGTCATACAAATACTCGTTAACAGCTTTTTCTTGTTGGAGCAGGTGTTCGAACATTAGGAGTGTTGAATTCCAACGTGTCGGGCTGTCGCAAATCAAGCGCCTCACTGGCAGGTTGTTTCGCCACTGGATATCTGACAAGTGCACCATGGCCGTATAGGAACGCCTGAAATGGCCACACACCTTCCTGGCCTGCTTCAGGATGTCCTGTAAGCCTGGATACTTATGCACAAAGCGTTGTACAATCAGATTACACACATGTGCCATGCACGGCACATGTGTCAACTTGCCCAATTTCAATGCCGCCACCAAATTACTTCCATTGTCAAAAACCACTTTGCCGATCTCCAGTTGGTGCGGAGTCAGCCACTGATCCACCTGTGTGTTCAGGGCGGACAGGAGTGCTGCTGCGGTGTGACTCTCTGCTTTCAGGCAAGTCAACCCCAAGACGGCGTGATACTGCCGTATCCGGGATGTGGAATAGTACCTGGGGAGCTGGGGGGTGCCGTTGATGTGGAGCAAGACGCAGCAGCAGAAGAGGACTCAGCCGAGGAGGTTATGGAAGAGGATGGAGTAGGAGGAGTAGAGGAGGTGGCAGCAGGCCTGCCTGCAAGTCGTGGCAGTGTCACCAACTCCTCTGCAGAGCCAGGCATTCCATGCTTGGCAGCCGTCAGCAGGTTTACCCAATGCGCAGTGTAGGTGATATACCTGCCCTGACCATGCTTTGCAGACCAGCTATCAGTGGTCAGATAGACCCTTGCCCCAATGCTGTGTGCCAGACATGCCATTACTTCCTTTCGCACAATCGAGTACAGGTTGGGGATTGCCTTTTGTGCAAAGAAATTTCGCACGGGTACCTTCCACTGCAGTGTCCCAATAGCTACAAATTTTTTGAACGCCTCAGACTCCACCAGCTTGTATGGTAAAAGCTGGCGGGCTAATAGTTCAGACAAGCCAGCAGTCAGACGTCGGGCAAGGGGGTGACTTGGTGACATTGGCTTCTTACGCTCAAACATGTCCTTGACAGACACCTGACTGTGGGCAGATGAGCAGGAACTGCTCCGGAAGAGAGACAGATTGGCGGATGGTTGAGAGGGGGCAAGGAGCACAGCAGTGGTTGACGTGGCTGAAGATGCTGGACCAGGAGGAGGATGGCGGCTTTGAGTTTGTGTGCTGCTGTCCTCATGTGTTCATCCCATAGGAGTTTGTGATGTGAGATCATGTGCCTTCGCAAAGCAGTTGTACCTAGGTGGGTGTTGGACTTCCCACGACTCAGTTTCTTTTGGCACAGGTTGCAAATGGCATTGCTGTTGTCAGAGGCAGACACATAAAAAATGACGACATTCTGGTGGTGGCAACAGCATGTGTTGATTGGCGTGCTGTCTGGCTGACCCCGGGTGCCGATGCATGCTGTCTGACTGTGCCACTAGCTCCTTCGACGACCTCCCCCTGCTTCCAACTCGTCTCCTGCTCCTCTCTGTCTCCCCATATGAACTTTCCACCTGTTCTTCTCTTCTACCGGGTGCCCACATGACATCCACAGACGCATCGTCATCATCAACCCCTTCACTTGTATCTGACAACTCAACAACGGAAGCAACAGCGGTTACAACATCATCATCACACCGTGCGTTGTCCATGTCTGTAATGCTGCCTGACTGAGACATATCACAATTATCTACATCCTCTGTCAATGATGGTTGCGCATCACTCATTTCTTCACTCTGAGGTGTTCATAACTCCTCTGACAGATCAAGTGAGGCGGCTGTGGTGCTAGTGTCGGTGGTGGCAGCAGGCGGGTGAGTGGTAAGTTGAGAGGTGCCCGTAGCCAAGCTAGAGGAGGAGGATGGTGCATCAAGGTTACGAGCGGAAGCTGTAGAAGATTGGGCGTCCTGTGTTATAAAGTCAACTATTTCATCAGAACTTTTCGTTCATGGTACGTGGCCTAACACTGGGCATTATTCTATGGCCAAAGGGAATCACAACACCACGACCACGACGGCCCCTGCGGGTTGGCCTGCCTCTGCCTGTCATTTTTTTTTCAATTAGTGCTACTATGCGTGCAAGCTACTGTGAGTGGGCACAGTATACGCTGTGAGCCTGACACAAAAAAACAGACTGATGTTTCACAGTCAAAATATTTATTTTATTTTTAAAATGTACACTTACACTACTATTAAACAAGATAATGTGAGTGGTGGCACTGGACAAGTGGGCACAGTATACGCTGTGAGCCTGACACAAAAAAGCAGACTGATGTTTCAGAGTCTAAATAGTTTTTTTATTTTTAAAATGGACACTTACACTACTATTAAACAAGATAATATGAGTGGTGGCACTGAGCAAGTAGGCACAGTATATGCTGTGAGCCTGACACGCAGGCTGGCAGTGGCAGGCTGGCCTGGCAACTGAAATTAGATTAAACTAGCAGACTGATGTAAAAGTTTTTTTTTTTTTAAATTTACACTAATGTTACACCAGATATGACTGGTGGTGGCACTGAGCAAGTAGGCACAGTATATGCTGTGAGCCTGACACACAGGCTGGCAGTGGTAAGCTGGCCTGGCAACTGAAATTAGATTACACTAGCAGACTGATGTAAAAGTTTTTTTTTTTTAAATTTACACTAATGTTACATCAGATATGACTGGTGGCACTGAGCAAGTAGGCACAGTATATGCTGTGAGCCTGACACACAGGCTGGCAGTGGCAGGCTGGCCTGGCAACTGAAATTAGATTACACTAGCAGACTGATGTAAAAGTTTTTTTTTAATTTACACTAATGTTACACCAGATATGACTGGTGGCACTGAGCAACACAGGCTGGCAGTGGCAGGCTGGCCTGGCAACTGAAATTAGATTACACTAGCAGACTGATGTAAAAGGTTTTTTTTTAATTTACACTAATGTTACACCAGATATGACTGGTGGCACTGAGCAACACAGGCTGGCAGTGGCAGGCTGGCCTGGCAACTGAAATTAGATTACACTAGCAGACTGATGTAAAAGTTGTTTTTTTTTTTTAAATTTACACTAATGTTACACCAGATATGACTGGTGGTGGCACCGAGCAAGTAGGCACAGTATATGCTGTGAGCCTGACACACAGGCTGGCAGTGGCAGGCTGGCCTGGCAACTGAAATTAGATTACACTAGCAGACTGATGTAAAAGTTTTTTTTTAATTTACACTAATGTTACACCAGATATGACTGGTGGCACTGAGCAACACAGGCTGGCAGTGGCAGGCTGGCCTGGCAACTGAAATTAGATTACACTAGCAGACTGATGTAAAAGTTTTTTTGTTTTTTTTAATTTACACTAATGTTACACCAGATATGACTGGTGGTGGCACTGAGCAAGTAGGCACAGTATATGCTGTGAGCCTGACACACAGGCTGGCAGTGGCAGGCTGGCCTGGCAACTGAAATTAGATTACACTAGCAGACTGATGTAAAAGTTTTTTTTTTTAATTTACACTAATGTTACACCAGATATGACTGGTGGCACTGAGCAAGTAGGCACAGTATATGCTGTGAGCCTGACACACAGGCTGGCAGTGGCAGGCTGGCCTGGCAACTGAAATTAGATTACACTAGCAGACTGATGTAAAAGTTTTTTTTTAAATTTACACTGTTACACCAGATATGACTGGTGGTGGCACTGAGCAAGTAGGCACAGTATATGCTGTGAGCCTGACACACAGGCTGGCAGTGGCAGGCAGGCAACTGCTACTAGATTACAAAGAAAAAAAACAAACGACTGATGTAGCCCTAAAAAGGGCTTTTTGGGGTGCTGTCCTTACAGCAGAGATCAGATGAGCCCTTCAGGACTGTAGTGGACACTGAATACACTAGCCTAGCTATCAATTTCCCTATAAAATCAGCAACAGCTACACTATCCCTCCTCTCACTAAGAATGCAGGATCAGAATGAATCTAAAATGGCTGCTGCCCAGGAGCTGGGAGGGTCTGGGAGGGAGTGTCTGCTGCTGATTGGCTGTAATGTGTCTGCAGACTGTGAGATACAGGGTCAAAGTTTACTCAATGATGACGAATAGGGGGCGGATCGAACATCAAATATGTTCGCCCGCCGCGGCGAATGCGAACATGCTATGTTCGCCGGGAACTATTCGCCGGCGAACTATTCGCGACATCACTAGTTAGGGGGGTATTGTATTTTTTTTTACAGGTAAAAGAGCTGATTACTTTGGGGCAATGCCCCACAAAAGGCCCTTTTAAGGGCTATTTGTAATTTAGTGTAGGGTAGGGATTTTTTTTATTTTGGAGGGCTTTTTTTATTTTATTAGGAGAATTAGATTAGGTGTAATTCGTTTAAAAAAATTGTAATTTTATTATTTTCTGTAATTTAGTGTGTGTGGGGGGGGGGTCCGTAGTTTAGTTTATTTAATTTAATTGTAATTAATTGTAGTTAATGTAGTTAATTTATTTAATAATAGTGTAGTGTTAGGTGTAATTGTAACTTAGGTTAGGTTTTATTTTACAGGTATATTTGTATTTATTTTAACTAGGAAGTTATTAAATAGTTAATAACTGTTCTACCTAGTTAAAATAAATACAAAGTTGCCTGTAAAATAAATCATAAGATAGATAAAAATGTAACTATTGGTTATATTGTAGCTATCTTAGGGTTTATTTAATAGATAAGTATTTAGTTTTAAATAGGAATAATTTATTTAATAATAGTAATTTTATTTAGATTTAATTAAATTATATTTAAGTTAGGGGGGTGTTAGGGTTAGACTTAGATTTAGGGGTTAATAACTTTATTATATTGGCGGCGGCAGATTAGGGGTTAATAATTGTAGGTAGGTTGCGGCGACATTGGGGGGCGGTAGATTAGGGGTTAATAAATATAATGTAGGGTTCGGTGATGTTGGGGTCAGCAGATTAGGGGTTCATATGTATAATGTAGGTGGCGGCGGTGTCCGGAGCAGCAGATTAGGGGTTAATATAATGCAGGTGGCGACGATGTCGGTCAGCAGATTAGAGGTTAATAAGTGTAATATTAGGGGTGTTTAGTCTCGGGGTTCATGTTAGGGTGTAGACATAAAAAGTATTTCCCCATAGGAATCAATGGGGTTGCGTTAGGAGATGAACGCTGCTTTTTTGCAGGTGTTAGGTTTTTTTCCAGCTGAATCTGCCCCATTGATTCCTATGGGGAAATCATGCACAAGCACGTTTTACCTGCTTACCGCTACCGTAAGCATCGCTGGTATTAAGGTGAGATGTGGAGCTAAATTTTGCTCTCCGCTCACTTTTTTGTGGCTAATCCCGGGTTTGTAAAAACCTGTAATACCAGTGTTGTCTTAAGTGAGCGGTGAGAAAAAAATGCTTGTTAGCACCGCACACCATTACCGTCAAAAACTCGTAATCTAGCCGATTATCTTTTGTAGCCGGCTATACATGAATTCAGAAATAATGCTGTAGCAAGAGGACCAGTTAATATGTGGGATGTCAGATTTTGAGATTAATGCTATCTAGTTAATATCTAGCAACTTTAGCACAGCTGTTCAGTGTAATAGATTCTGACTGCTTAAAATCTCTAGATATTAATATTATGTATAGGTGTGTGAATAACACCTCTGAGAATCATGTATCTAGATATGAAAAATTGTACTTGGTTTTTATAATATCAAGCAGTCAGATACAAACAATATCTTTTTTTAGCCGGCTATTAATACATTAAAAAATAATGCTGTAACAAGAGGACCTGTTAATATGTGGAATGTCAGGTTATGAGAGGTTACTCTATCTACAATTATAAATTCCTTGCTTGCACAGTTAACTTTAGCATAGCTGTTCAATGTAATAGATTCTATCTGCTTGAACTCTCTCGATGTCAATATATAGCATAGGTATGTGAATAATACGTCTGAGAGTCATGTATCTAAATATGAAACATTGTACTTGGTTTGTATAATATCAAGCAGCTAGATAAAAACAATATTTTTTGCAGTCGGCTATTAATGAATTAAAAAATAATGCTCTAACAAGAGGACCTGTTAAAATGTTGGATGTCAGATTGCGAGATTAAAGCTATTAAGCTAATACTCTATCTGTAATTATAAAGTCCTTGCTTGGACAGTTAACTTTAGCACAGCTATTCAGTGTGGATGGTGGATACCTTAGCAGTTCCTTGGTTTTACCAACCTGCTTATATTTTTCCGCCTCTGGTTCTTCTTCCAAGGGTGATTTCCAAGATCATAATGAAACAATCTCATGTGCTTTTGATAGCACCAGCATGGCCTCACAGGTTTTGGTATGCAGATATTGTTTGGATGTCCAGTTGCCAGCCTTGGCCGCTTCCTTTAAGGTCAGACCTTCTGTCTCAAGGGACGTTTTTCCATCAGGATTTTAAATCTCTAAATTTGAAGGCATGGACTCAGTGATTAGCACTATGATACAGGCTTGTAAGTCTGTTTCAAGGAAAATTTATAATTGGGTTTGGAAAACCTATATTTCATGGTGTTCCACTCATAAATATTCTTGGCATTCTTTCAGAATTCCTAGGATTTTACAGTTTCTTCAGGATGGTTTGGATAAGGGTTTGTCTGCAAATACTTTGAAAGGACAAATTTCTGCTCTTTCTATCTTATTTCATAGAAAGATTGCTAAACTTCATGATAATCATTGTTTTGTTCAGGCTTTGATTCATATCAAACCTGTTATTAAATCTATTTCTCCTCCTTGGAGTCTCAATTTGGTTTTGAAGATTTTACAGGCTTCTCCTTTTGAGCCTATGCATTCTCTGGGTATTAAATTACTTTCTTGGAAAGTGTTATTTCTTTTGGCTATCTCTTCTGCTAGAAGAGTTTCTGAATTGTCTGCTCTCTCTTGTGAGTCTCCTTATCTAATTGTCCAACAAGATAAAGCTGTTTTGCGGACTTCATTTAAATTTTTGCCTAAAGTTGTGAATTCTAACAACATTAATAAGGGACATGGTTGTTCCTTCCTTGTGTCCTAATCCTAAGAATACTCTTGAAAGAGCTTTACATTCTTTTTATGTGGTAAGAGCTTTGAAATATTATGTTGAGGATACTAAAGATTTCAGAAAGATTTATAGTTTATTTGTTATTTTTTCTGGTTCCAGGAAAGGTCATAAAGCCTCTGCCATTTCTCTAGCATCTTGGTTGAAACTTTTGATTCACAAAGCTTATTTGGAGGTGGGGCAGTTCCGCCTCAGAGAATTACAGCTCATTCTACTAGATTAGTTGACACTTCTTGGGCTTTGAAGAATGAAGCTTCAGTTGATTAAATTTGCAAAGCAGCAACTTGGTCTTCTTTGCATACTTTTACAAAATTTTACCATTTTGATGTGTTTGCTTCTTTGGAAGCAGCCTTTAGTTGAAAGGTTCTTTAGGCAGTTGTCTATGACTACGGTCTTTGTGGCCGAAACCGGTCAGACTTTCACTATTTTTTACCCTCTGCTGTAGCATGCCTACATTGCTTTTAACATGTTAATCCAATAAAGATATATTTTTTATACATATCGACTATTCGCTACCCCCCTTTTTTTCTCTTTGGGCAGTTGTCTCAGTTTGATTCTAGTGCCTTTGAGTTTTTTTTTTTAATTTTTATGAAAACTTAATTATTTTCTGTGATTTAATTTCTCAGTGGATTTATGTCAGGGTGCCAGGAATCAAACTAAGACGAGAAGTGCAAAAAATAATAAAAAGTCCACAAGTCAAATAACAAGTCAGGAATCAAAACCAGAGCTGGTAGTCAGACGAGCCGAGTCAGGAGCCAAAGCGAGTAGTCAGACAAGCCGGAATCAGGAACAAGGAGAACAGCAGAGTCAGGAACAAGCCAGGGATCAGGAACCAGGAGGGATGTCAGACAGCCAGGTAATACACAGGAGCTCTCACAAACAGGTCAACGCAAGGGCAAAGTATACTGAACAGAGGCCCTTTACATAAGGGATGACATCACAATTCTGAGACTGCATCCTATCTCACATGGATGATGTACACCAGTCTGGCCATAAAAGGAAGTGCAGGAAATGAGCAGCATCACACCGTATGCACCAGCAAGAGAGTCAGCAAGATAGATGAGTAAAATGGCTTCCAGCAGCACATGGCAAACAAAGCAGGGAAAAAACCCTGGCAATTTAGCTGTTATTTTATCCCTTCCTCTCTAGTGACTCGTGGATTTCCACATATTGTGTATTATATCCCATAAGTCACTAGCTCATGAACTCTTGCCGCTTACATGAAAGAAAACATAATTTATGTAAGAACTTACTTGATAAATTAATTTCTTTCATAGTGGCAAGAGTCCATGAGACCCACCCTATTTTTTGTGGTTATGATTTTTTGTATATAGCACTTTATTTTTTCCAGTTCCTCTTTTTTTATTTTCTTTTTAATCCTTTTTTTACACCTCTCTTCTTGGTTACACGTTAAACTAAGGTATGTGTGAGGTGGCATTTTGAGTTTTGGGAAACTTTGCCCCCTCCTGGTAGGAATGAATATCCCTTAAGTCACTAGCTCATGGACTCTTGCCACTATGAAAGAAAATAATTTATCAGGTAAGTTCTTACATAAATTATGTTTTTTGGTTGGACAGTTTAGAACAGCAGTTGTCTTCAGATTCTGAATTATCTAACATTATTGTTTTACTTCAACATGCAAATCATTTTATTTGTGATGCTATATTTGATGTTATGAAGATCAATGTCAAATCCATGTTTTTAGCCATTTTAACTCGAAGAGCTTTATGGCTTAAATCTTGGAATGCTGACATGGTGTCTAAAACTAGATTATTTTCTCTATCTTTTTAAGGTAAAAATCTTTTTGATTCACAATTGGATTCTATTATCTCCACTGTTACTGGGGGTAAGAGAGTTTTTCTGCCACAAGACAAAAAATCTAAGTGTAAATTTAAAGCTCCCAATCGTTTTCATTCCTTTCATCAGAATAGAAAACAGAAAACTGCTCCTAAGGCCTCTGGCTCTAATTGGAGACCATCTCCGAATTGGAATAAATCCAAGCCTTATAAGAAACCAAATCCTGCCCCTAAACCTACATGAAGGTGCGGCCCTCAAGTCAGTTCTTCTGGTAGGGGGCAGACTAAAGCTATTTCAAAGAGTTTGGCAGACTGTCCAAAATCAGTGGATTCAGAATATAATTTCTCTGGGTTATCAAATATGATTCCGAATAAGACCTCCCTTGGGAAGATTCTTTCTTACCCATGTACAAAAAAACCCAGTAAAATCTCAAGCCTTTCTGAAATGTGTTTCAGATCTAGAACTTTCAGGGATAATTGTTCTACTTCCACAGCAGAAACAAGGATCAGATTTTTATTCAAATCTATTCATTGTACCAAAGAAGGAAAATTCCTTCAGACCAATTTTGGATTTGAAAACTTTAAATCATTTTGTAAGAGTCCCAACTTTCAAGATGGTGACTATAAGGACTATTCTGCCTTTTTTTCAGCAAGGTCTCTTCATGTCCTCAATAGACTTACAGAACGCTTACCTTCACAATCCGATTCATCCAGATCACTATCGATTTCTGAGATTCTCTTTTCTAAACAAGCATTACCAATTTGTCGCTCTTCCATTTGGCCTAACAGCACCAAGAATATTCTCAAGGGTTCTCTGTGCCCTTCTATCTGTAAAATAACTGAAAGCAGGTTATTGCGGTGTTTCCTTATTGGGACTATATCTTGGTACTAGCTCAATCTTTTCATTTAGCATAATCTCACACAAAACTACTATTGTTGTTTCTTCAAAGACATGGTTGGAAGATCACTTTACCAAAGAGTTTCTTGATTCATCAGACAAAAGTCACGTTTTTAGGTTTCCAGTTAGATTCAGTGTCCATGACTCTATCCCTAACAGAAAAGAGGCGATTGAGATTGGTTTCATCCTGTCTAAACCTTCAGTCTCTATAATCCCCTTCAGTGGCTATGTGCATGGAAGTTTTAGGTCTTATGATTGCAGCATCAGACGCAATCCCTTTTGCTCGTTTTCATACGAGACCTCTACAGCTTTGAATATTGCACCAATGGTGCAGGTATTATGCTCAGATATCACAACTCTCGCTAACTAAATGAAAGAAAACATAATTTATGTAAGAACTTACCTGATAAATTAATTTCTTTCATGGTGGCGAGAGTCCACGAGACCCACCCATTCTTTTAATGTTATTTTTTTTTCTATAAAGCACATTATCTTGTTCCTCATTTTTATGCTTTTACTCCTTTTTACGCCTCACTAACTTGACTATACGTTAAACTGAGCTATGAGTGAGGTGGGAGGTGTATTTATAGGCATTTGAGGTTTGGAAAACTTTGCCCCCTCCTGGTAGGAATTTATATCCCATCAGTAACAAGTTTGTGGACTCTCACCACCATGAAAGAAATGAATTTATCTTCATAAATTATGTTTTCTTTCATGTAATTGGCAAGAGTCCATGAGCTAGTGACGTATGGGATATACAATCCTACCAGGAGGGGCAAAGTTTCCCAAACCTCAAAATGCCTATAAATACACCCCTCACCACACCCACAATTCAGTTTTTACAAACTTTGCCTCCTATGGAGGTGGTGAAGTAAGTTTGTGCTAAGATTTCTACGTTGATATGCGCTTCTCAGCATTGTTGAAGCCCGATTCCTCTCAGAGTACAGCGAATGTCAGAGGGACGTGAAGGGATTATCACTTATTGAATACGATGATTTCCCTAACGGGGTCTATTTCATAGGTTCTCTATTATCGGTTGTAGAGATTCGTGATGTACTCTCAATTTACCATTACCTCTACTGATAACTGTTTCAGTACTGGTTTGGCTATCTGCTATATGTTGATGGGTGTCTTTTGGTAAGTATGTTTTTTATTACTTAAGGCACCCCAGCTATGGTTTGGCACTTTATGCATTTATATAAAGTTCTAAATATATGTATTGTACTTATATTTGCCATGAGTCGGGTTCATGTATTTCCTTCTGCAGACTGTCAGTTTCATATTTGGGGAAAATAAACATTTTTAAGAATTTTTTTTCTTATCTGGGGTTTAGTCTTTTTTTCAATTGACTACTTCTTGCAAATTGCGGGTGCGTCAAATGCTAAACTTTATTGCGTCATTCTTGGCGCGAAAAAATACGTCTGACGCAACTTCGTCATTTCCAGCGTCATACTTGACGCCGAGACCTTTCACACGGTTGCGTCATTAGTGAGGCGAGTGTGTCATTTCCGGTTATTTTTGGCGCCAAAAAAGTTTGTTACGTTGTGCGTCATACTTGGCGCCAAACTTTTTCATTATTTAAATTTAAATACCCCATTGATGTTTGCCTCTTGCCTTTGTCTCTATCAGAGGGCTATGCTATTTGCATTTTTTCCCATTCCTGAAACTGTCATATAAGGAAATAGATAATTTTGCTTTATATGTTGTTTCTCTTGTAAAGGTGTATCCAGTCCATGGGTTCATCCATTACTTGTGGGATATTCTCCTTCCCAACAGGAAGTTGCAAGAGGACACCCACAGCAGAGCTGTCTATATAGCTCCTCCCCTAACTGCCACCCCCAGTCATTCTCTTGCAAGCTCTCGACAAGAAAGGAAGTATCAAGAGATATGTGGTGACTTAGTGTAGTTTTACCTTCAATCAAAAGTTTGATATTTTTAAACGGTACCGGCGTTGAACTGTGTCACTCTCAGGCAGAAATTGGAAGAAGAATCTGCCTCGAGGTTGATGATCTTAGCGGTTTGTAACTAAGGTCCATTCCTGTTCTCACACATAACTGAAGAGTATGGAAAGAAAACTTCAGTTGGGGGGACGGTTGGCAAATCACCTGATTTGAGGTATGTTCAGTATATTTTTTTCTAGAGAGATGATGCTGACAGTGCCTGATATATTTGAGGTAAGCCTGATACAGTGATTTAACAACGACTGGGATCATGCTTACAAGATAAGGGTCATTTTTATGTTAACCCTCATAGTACTTAGTGTTAAAACGTTTGCATTACTTAACAGAAAAAACGTTTTTTCTCTGAGGGTGATAAATCTTTATTTTGGGCCTAGTTTTCCACATGGCTGTTATTTTACTCCTAGGAGTAGTTTTTTATGGCCCTCTGACTGTGAGTGCACGGTGGGAGGGGCCTAGTTTTGCGCACTTTATGAGCAGTTGTTATACAGACTGAGACATCCAGCTTCCCTAAAGGTGTCCTCTGGCATCTAAGACCACTATAGAGGGGTTCTTTCCTGCAAAAATCGTGTTTAAGGGCAGGTAGGAGCCACAGTAGAGCTGTGGCAGTGTTTGACTGTTTTTTAACGGTGTTACCGTTTTTCTAATCCGGTTTTGGGGCCTAAGGGGTTAATCGTCCATTTGCAAGTGGGTGCAATGCTGCTTTAGTCTCTTATACACACTGTAAAAATTTCGTAGAGTTTACTGCTTTTTAACACTGATTTGCAGTTTATATGGTAGTTTTTTTTCTCTTAAAGGTACAGTACCGTTTTTGTTTAATTGCTTTTCACATTTCTTAAAGTGTTTTTCCAAGCTTGCTGGTCTCATTACTAGTCTGTTAAACATGTCTGACATAGAAGAAACTCCTTGTTCATTATGTTTAGAAGCCATTGTGGAACCCCCTATTAGAATGTGTACCAAATGCATTTCTATAAGTTATAAAGACCATATTATGGCTTTTAAAGATTTATCACCAGAGGATTCTCAGACTGACAAAAGGGAGATTATGCCATCTAACTCTCCCCATGTGTCAGAACCTATAACTCCCGCTCAAGTGACGCCAAGTACGCCAAGTACATCTGGCGCGTCCAATGCGTTTACTTTACAGGACATGGCGGCAGTTATGAATCATACTCTCACAGAGGTATTGTCCAAACTGCCAGGGTTACAAGGAAAGCGAGACGGCTCTGGGGCGAGAATAAATACAGAGCTTTCTGACGCTTTAGTAGCTATGTCTGATATACCCTCACAATGTACAGAAGCCGAAGCATGAGAGCTTCTATCTGTGGGTGACATTTCTGATTAAGGGAAGGCGTTTCTTCAGTTTGACTCTGAAATGACAGCATTTAAATTTAAACTTGAACACCTCCGCGTGTTGCTCAGGGAGGTTTTAGCGACTCTGGATGACTGTGACACCATTGTAGTCCCAGAGAAGTTGTGTAAAATGGACAAATACTTTGCTGTGCCTGTTTACACTGATGTTTTTCCAATCCCTAAGAGGTTTTCAGAAATTATTACTAAGGAATGGGATAGACCAGGTGTACCGTTCTCTCCCCCTCCTGCCTTTAAAAAGATGTTTCCCATAGATGCCGCTACACGGGACTCGTGGCAGACGGCCCCTAAGGTGGAGGGAGCAGTCTCTACCCTAGCTAAACGCACAACTATTCCCGTCGAGGATAGTTGTGCTTTCCTAGATCCAATGGATAAAAAACTAGAGGGTTTCCTTAAGAAAATCTTTACACAACAAGGTTTTATTCTCCAGCCTCTTGCATGCATTGCCCCAGTCACTGCTGCAGCGGCTTTCTGGTTCGAGTCTCTTGAAGAGGCTCTACAGGTGGAGACCCCATTGGATGATATCCTAGACAGGCTTAAAACTCTTAAGTTAGCCATTTCATTTATTTTTATTTATTTAATTTTTCATTTAACAAAGCTAACGGCTAAGAATTCAGGTTTTGCCATTCAGGCGCGTAGGGCGCTATGTCTTAAATCCTGGTCAGCTGACGTTACTTCAAAGTCTAAGCTTCTTAACATCCCCTTCAAAGGGCAGACCCTATTCGGGCCTGGATTGAAGGAGATCATTTCTGATATTACTGGAGAAAAAGGCCATGCCCTTCCCCAAGATAGGTCCAACAAATCAAGGACCAAACAGACCAATTTTCGTTCTTTTTGAAACGGCAAGAGTGGCGCAGCTTCAACTTCCTCTGCTGCAAAACAAGAAGGAAATTTTGCCCAGTCCAAGCCAGTCTGGAGACCTAATCTGGCTTGGAACAAGGGAAAGCAGGCCAAAAAACCTGCTGCTGCCTCTAAGACAGCATGAAGGAGTAGTCCCCGATCCGGGACCGGATCTAGTTGGGGGCAGACTTTCTCTCTTCGCCCAGGCTTGGGCAAGAGACGTCCAGGATCTCTGGGCTCTGGAGATTGTTTCCCAGGGATATCTTCTGGATTTCAAAGCCTCGTCTCCAAAGGGGAGATTTCATCTCTCACAATTATCTGCAAACCAGATAAAGAGAGAGGCATTCTTAGGTTGTGTTCAAGACCTTCTGGTCATGGGAGTAATCCACTCAGTTCCAAGGGAGGAACAGGGGCAGGGATTCTATTCAAATTTGTTCATAGTTCCCAAAAAAGAGGGAACTTTCAGACCAATCTTAGATCTCAAGATCCTAAACAAATTTCTCAGGGTCCCATCCTTCAAGATGGAGACTATTCGAACCATCCTACCTATGATCCAGGAGGGTCAATATATGACTACCGTGGATCTAAAGGATGCTTATCTCCACATTCCGATACACAGAGATCATCATCGGTTTCTCAGGTTTGCCTTCCTAGACAGGCATTACCAGTTTGTGGCTCTTCCCTTCAGGTTAGCCACGGCACCAAGAATCTTTACGAAGGTTCTAGGGTCCCTACTGGCGGTTCTAAGGCAATGAGGCATAGCGGTGGCTCCTTACCTAGATGACATTCTGATACAGGCATCGACTTTTCAAATCGCCAAGTCCCATATGGACATTGTTCTGGCATTCCTGAGGTCTCACGGGTGGAAGGTGAACGAAGAAAAGAGTTCTCTCTCCCCTCTCACAAGAGTTTCCTTCCTAGGAACTCTGATAGATTCAGTAGAAATGAAGATTTTTCTGACAGAAGTCAGGTTGTCAAAACTTCTAACTTCCTGCCGTGCTCTTTATTCCACTTCTCAGCCGTCAGTGGCTCAGTGTATGGAAGTAATCGGCTTAATGGTAGCAGCAATAGATATAGTTCCGTTTGCCCGCCTACATCTCAGACCGCTGCAACTTTGCATGCTCAGTCAGTGGAATGGGGATTACACAGATTTGTCCCCACTGCTAAATCTGGATCAGGATACCAGGGATTCTCTTCTCTGGTGGCTATCTCGGGTCCATCTGGCCAGGGGAATGAGCTTCCGCAGGCCAGAATGGACTATAGTGATGACAGATGCCAGCCTTCTGGGCTGGGGCGCAGTCTGGAACTCCCTGAAGGCTCAGGGCTCGTGGTCTCAGGAGGAAGCCCTCCTTCCGATAAACATTCTGGAACTAAGAGCGATATTCAATGCTCTTCAGGCTTGGCCTCAGCTAGCGGAGGTCAGGTTCATCAGATTTCAGTCGGACAATATCACGACTGTGGCCTATATCAATCATCAGGGGGGAACAAGAAGCCCCCTGGCAATGTTGGAGGTTTCAAAGATAATTCTATGGGCAGAGGTTCACTCTTGCCATCTTTCAGCTATCCATATCCCAGGAGTAGAGAACTGGGAGGTGGATTTTTTAAGACGGCAGACTTTTCATCCGGGGAGTGGGAGCTCCATCCGGAGGTATTTGCCCAGTTGATTCAACTATGGGGCAAACCAGAACTGGATCTCATGGCGTCTCGTCAAAACGCCAAGCTTCCTCGTTATGGGTCCAGGTACAGGGACCCCAAGGCAGCGCTGATAGATGCTCTAGCAGCGCCCTGGTCCTTCAGCCTGGCTTATGTGTTTCCACCATTTCCTCTGCTTCCTCGGCTGATTGCCAAGATCAAGCAGGAGAGAGCTTCAGTGATTTTGATAGCTCCTGCTTGGTGTAAATATCTACACTGGTGTGAATCCAAGGGTTACTCATGGAGTAAAGTCAGGATTCCTAGAATCTTATCCTTTCTCCAAGAGGGATTGGAGAAAGGATTATCTGCTAGTTCCTTAAAGGGACAGATTTCTGCTCTGTCTATTCTTTTGCACAAACGTCTGGCTGAGGTTCCAGATGTTCAGGCATTTTGTCAGGCTTTAGTTAGAATCAAGCCTGTGTTTAAACCTGTTGCTCCGCCATGGAGTTTAAATTTAGTTCTTAAAGTTCTTCAAGGGGTTCCGTTTGATCCTTTGCATTCCATAGATATTAAACTTTTATCTTGGAAAGTTCTGTTTTTAGTAGCTATCTCCTCGGCTCGAAGAGTTTCGGAGTTATCTGCTTTACAGTGCGATTCCCCTTATCTGATTTTCCATGCAGATAAGGTAGTTTTGCGTACCAAACCTGGGTTTCTTCCTAAGGTAGTATCTAATAAGAATATCAATCAGGAGATTGTTGTTCCTTCATTATGTCCTAATCCTTCCTCAAAGAAGGAACGTATTTTACACAATCTTGATGTGGTTCGTGCTTTAAAGTTTTATTTACAAGCTACTAAGGATTTTCGTCAAACATCTGCTTTGTTTGTTGTCTACTCTGGACAGAGGAGAGGCCAAAAGGCTTCGGCAACTTCTATTTCTTTTTGGCTTAGAAGCATAATCCACTTTGCTTATGAGACTGCTGGCCAGCAGCCTCCTGAAAGAATTACAGCTCATTCCACTAGAGCGGTGGCTTCCACATGGGCTTTTAAAAATGAGGCCTCTGTTGAACAGATTTGTAAGGCGGCGACTTGGTCTTCGCTTCATACTTTTTCTAAATTCTACAAATTCGATACTTTTGCTTCTTCTGAGGCTTTTTTTGGGAGAAAGGTCTTACAGGCAGTGGTGCCCTCCGTTTAAGTGCCTGCCTTGTCCCTCCCTTCATCTGTGTCCTAAAGCTTTGGTATACCACAAGTAATGGATGAAACCGTGGACTGGATACACCTTTACAGGAGAAAACAAAATTTATGCTTACCTGATAAATGTATTTCTCTTGTAAAGGTGTATCGAGTCCACGGCCCGCCCTGTCATTTTTAGGCAGGTGTTTTTTCTTTTTAAACTACAGTCACCACTGCACCCTATAGTTTCTCATTTTTTCTTGCTTGTCTTCGGTCGAATGACTGGGGGTGGCAGTTAGGGGAGGAGCTATATAGACAGCTCTGCTGTGGGTGTCCTCTTGCAACTTCCTGTTGGGAAGGAGAATATCCCACAAGTAATGGATGAACCCGTGGACTGGATACACCACAAGAGAAATAAATTTATCAGGTAAGCATAAATTTTGTTTTTTTCTCTTACATTTTGCAAGATGTCTCAATCTGATCCTGCCTCAGAAGTTTCTGCTGGAACATTGCTGCCTGACATCGGTTCTACCAAAGCTAAGTGCATTTGTTGTAAAATTGTAGAAATTATTTTGCCGAATGTCATTTGTAATAGTTGTCATGATAAACTTTTACATGCAGATAGTGTATCCATCAGCAATAGTACATTGCCAGTTGCAGTTCCTTCAACTTCTAATATGCATGATATACCTGTAAATTTTAAAGAATTTATTCAGACCAGTTCTGGATCTGAAAATTTTGAATCGTTATGTTAGAGTACCAACTTTCAAGATAGTGACTATAAGGACGATTCTGCCTTTTGTTCAGCGAGGACATTATATGTCCGCAATAGACTTGCAGGATGCATACCTTCATATTCCGATTCATCCAGAACATTATCAGTTTCTGAGATTCTCTTTTATAAAGAAGCATTACCAATTTGTTGCTCTTCCATTTGGCCTAGCAACAACTCCAAGAATCTTTTCAAAGGTTCTGGGTGCCCTACTCTCTGTAATCAGAGAACAGTGTATTGTGGTGTTTCCTTATTTGGACGATATCTTGGTACTAGCTCAGTCTTTACGTACTGCAGAATCTCACACAAATCAACTGGTGTTGTTTCTTCAAAAACATGGTTGGAGGATCAATTTACCAAAAAGTTTCTTGATTCCTCAGACAAGGGTCACCTTTTTAGGCTTCCAGATAGATTCAGTGTCCATGACTCTGTCTCTAACAGACAAGAGACGTTTAAAATTGGTTGCAGCCTGCCGGCACCTTCAGTCTCAGTCATTCCCTTCAGTGGCTATGTGCATGGAAGTTTTAGGTCTCATGACTGCAGCATCGGACGCGATCCCCTTTGCTCATTTTCACATGAGACCTCTACAGCTTTGTATGCTGAACCAATGGTGCAGGGATTATACAAAGATATCACAATTAATATCCTTAAATCCCAATGTACGACACTCTCTGACATGGTGGATAGATCACCATCATTTAGTTCAAGGGGCTTCTTTTGTTCGGCTAACCTGAACTGTGATCACAACAGATGCGAGTCTTTCAGGTTGGGGAGCTGTTTTGGGATCTCTGACAGCACAAGGGGTTTGGAAATCTCAAGAGGCGAGATTACCAATAAATATTTTAGAACTCCGTGCAATTCTCAGAGCTCTTCAGTTTTGGCCTCTGTTAAAGAGAGAACCGTTCATTTGTTTTCAGACAGACAATATCACAACAGTCGCACAGGTCAATCATCAGGGTGGGACTCACAGTCCCCAAGCTATGAAAGAAGTATCTCGGATACCTGCTTGGGTGGAATCCAGCTCCTGTCTAATCTCTGCGGTAAATATCCCAGGTGTAGACAATTGGGAGGCGGATTATCTCAGCCGCCAGACTTTACATCCAGGGGAGTGGTCTCTTCATCCAGATGTGTTTTCTCAGATTGCTCAGATGTGGGGTCTTCCAGAGATAGGTCTCATGGCCTCTCATTTAAACAAGAAACTTCCCAGATACCTGTCCAGGTCCAGGGATGTTCAGGCGGAAGCAGTGGATGCACTGACACTTCCTTGGTGTTATCATCCTGCTTACATTTTCCCGCCTCTAGTTCTCCTTCCAAGAGTGATCTCCAAAATCATCATGGAACAATCATTTGTGTTGCTGGTGGCTCCAGCATGGACACACAGGTTTTGGTATGCGGATCTGGTTGGGATGTCCAGTTGCCCACCTTGGCCACTTCCGTTACGGCCAGACCTACTATCTTAAGGTCCGTTTTTCCATCAGGATCTCAAATCATTAAATTTGAAGGTATGGAAATTGAACGCTTAGTACTAAGTCATAGAGGTTTCTCTGACTCGGTGATTAATACTATGTTACAAGCTCGTAAATTTGTCTCTAGAAAGATTTATTATAGAGTTTGGAAGACTTACATTTCATGGTGTTCTTCTCATAAATTCTCTTGGCATTCTTTTAGAATTCCTAGAATTTTACAGTTTCTTCAGGATGGTTTGGATAAGGGTTTGTCTGCAAGTTCCTTGAAGGGACAAATCTCTGCTCTTTCTGTTTTATTTCACAGAAAGATTGCTATACTTCCTGATATTCACTGTTTTGTGCAGGCTTTAGTTCGTATTAAGCCTATCATTAAATCAATTTCTCCTCCTTGGAGTCTTAATTTGGTTTTGAAGGCTTTACAGCCTCTTCCATTTGAGCCTATGCATTCTTTGGACATTAAACTATTTTCTTGGAAAGTGTTGTTCCTTTTGGCTATCTCTTCTGCTAGAAGAGTTTCTGAGCTATCTGCTCTTTCTTGTGAGTCTCCTTTTTTTGATTTTTCATCAGGATAAGGCAGTTTTGCAGACTTCTTTTCAATTTTTACCTAAGGTTGTGAATTCTAACAAACATTAGTAGAGAAATTGATGCCCCTTCCTTGTGTCCTAATCCTAAGAATTCTTTGGAAAGATCCTTACATTCTTTGGATGTGGTAAGAGCTTTGAAATATTATTTGAAAGCTACTAAAGATTTCAGGAAGACTTCCAGTCTATTTGTTTTATTTTCTGGTCCTAGGAAAGGTCAGAAGGCTTCTGCTATTTCCTTAGCTTCTTGGTTAAAACTTTTGATTCATCAAGCTTATTTGGAGTCGGGTCAGGCCCGCCTTAGAGAATTACAGCTCATTCTACTAGATCAGTCTCCACTTCATGTGCCTTTAAGAATGAAGCTTCAGTTGATCAGATTTGCAAAGCGGCAACTTGGTCCTCTTTGCATACATTTACTAAATTCTACCATTTTGATGTATTTTCTTCTTCTGAAGCAGTTTTTGGTAGAAAAGTTCTTCAGGCATCTGTTTCAGTTTGATTCTTCTGCTTTTGATTTAAGTTTTTTTCTTTCATTTATGAGAATAAACTTATTTTTTTGGGTTGTGGATTATTTTTTTCAGTGGAAAATGGCTGTTTTTATTTTTATCCCTCCCTCTCTAGTGACTCTTGCGTGGAGTTCCACATCTTGTGTATTGCTATCCCATACGTCACTAGCTCATGGACTCTTGCCAATTACATGAAAGAAAACATAATTTATGTAAGAACTTACCTGATAAATTAATTTCTTTCATTTTGGCAAGAGTCCATGAGGCCCACCATTTTATGGTGGATCTGATTTTTGTATAAAGCACAATTATTTCCAAATTTCTTTTGTTGATGCTTTCTACTCCTTTCTTTATCACCCCACTGCTTGGCTATTCATTAAACTGAATTGTGGGTGTGGTGAGGGGTGTATTTATAGGCATTTTGAGGTTTGAGAAACTTTGCCCCTCCTGGTAGGATTGTATATCCCATACGTCACTAGCTCATGGACTCTTGCCAATATGAAAGAAATTAATTTATCAGGTAAGTTCTTAGATAAATTATGTTTTTTAGGTTTCCAAATAGATTGTGTCCATGACTCTTTCCCTGCCAGAAAACACACAACTAAAATTGATATCAACCTGTCTGAACATTCAGTCTCTCTCATTCCCTTCACTGGCTCTGTGTATGGAAGTACCAGGCCTCATGATTGCAGCTTCTGATGCAAATCTATTTGCTTGATTTCATTTGAGAACTCTTCAGCTTTGTATGCTGTGCCAATGGTCCAAGGATTATACTCGGATATCTCAGGAGATATATTTCCCCCTCTGATCCTACTCACTAGAGTGATTTCTAAGTTAAAATTGGAACAGTCATTTGTAATCCTAATAGCCCCAGCATGGCCTCACAGGATTTAGTATGCGGACCTGGTCCAAATGTCCAGTTGCCTGCCATGGCTTTAAAAACATAATGTATGTTTACCTGATAAATTATTTTTTTTCGAAGTGGTTAGAGTCCACGATCTGTAACTCCTGGGAGTTAGACCCCAAGAGCTCTATAAAACACTTCCCTTAGTCTAACATATAAAAAAACAAAAAAGGTAGGAAAAGAAATGAGGACAAAAATAGGAGCAGGGAAAAAGATGTGCGCAATAAAAAAAAAATACCACTTCCAGAAAAGGCAAAGGGTTGGAGTCTCATGGACTCTCTCACCACCATGATAGAAATGAATTTATCAGATAAGCATGTTATGTTTTCTTTCATACAGGTGGTTAGAGTCCACAATCCATTATTGCTGGGAACTAATACCCAAGCTTTGGAGTTCACAAGTAATGAAACATAAATGGTGGGATTTAATAAACATCTTTTTCTCCACTGAAAAACTAAATATTCAACCCAAAAAGGTCATTTTATGGATAAGAATTCTCAACCAATAAGACAAATAAATGGCAGAAGCTTTCTACCCTTTTTTGGGACCAGAAAAGAGAACAAACAAAAAAGGTTGTCTTAAAACTATTGTAGCATTAACATTATACTTCAACGCTCTAACAACATCCAAATTATGCAAAACAACTCCCTGAAGAACTCATAGACAAAAGTCTGAACAAAACTATCAATATCTGGAAGATTAGCAATCTTCCAGAGGAACAGAACTGAAAGAGCTGATATTTGACCCTTCAAAAGAACTGGTGTATAAACCCTTATCCAAACCATCCTGCAAATACTGCAAAATCCTAGTAATTCTAAAAGAATTCCATGAATAACCATGATCCTTTCACCAAGAAATAAAGGTCCTCCAAACTTTATAATAAATCTTCCTGGATAAAGGCTCACAAATCTGTATAAGAGTCTCAATAACAGAATTAGAGAACCCTCTTTGTTTAAGAACTATTCATTAAGTCTCCATCAAGCTTAGAGATTTGAGACCTGGATAAAAAAACAGACCTCGAGACAGAAGGTCTGAATGCAAAGGAAGAGACCAAAGAAGACAACAGGACATCTGAACTAGTTCTGCATACCAAAATCTGTGAGACCAAGCTGGAGCAATTAGAATCACTGACTCTTCTTCTAGTCTGATTCGGCAAGAGTGTCAACATGACACAAGAACTACCAAAGCATCCACAAACATTGCTTGAGGATACATGGACCTTGCACAGTATTTAGGAAGTTAGAGATTCAACTGAGAAATCATCAGATCTATCTATGGGAGACCCCAAAGATCCATTATCTGATAGACATATCCAGATGAAGAGACCACTCTCCTGGGTGCAAGGACTAACGACTGAGAAAATCTGTTTCCCAGTTGTCTGCTACAGGAATATGAACAGCAGAAATATGACAATAATTGACTTCTGCACATGTAATTATTTGCAATACTTTCCTCATGGCTAGGGAACTGTAAGTTTCCCCTTGAAGATTGATGGACTATGTTCCAGCAGTAGCATATATCTGAAATCATAGATAAGACTCAGTTTCCAACAGAGGACAACTCTGAAGGGCTCTGAAAATTAGCTGGAGTTTTAAAACATTAATAGGAAACCTTGCCCCTGTGAGGAGACCAAAAACCCCTTGCACTCTCTGAGACCCCCATACGGCCATCCCATCCTGAAAGACTTGCATCTGTAGAGATTACAGATCAAGCAGGGTGAACAAAAGAACCCTTCTTTGTTATAAGCTGATGATTGAGCCACCAAGACAGAGACTGGCTTGTTCTGAAATCTAAATGAATCCTTTGAGATAGCAGAGTATGAGCTTTACAAAGACTGCCAAAGCATACAAAGCGGAAGAGGCCTCATGAGGAAGCAAACAAATGGAAAATCATCCGAAGCCACAAACATGAGATTTAACACCTCCATCCAAAGAGCAACGGGGGGGGGGGAGGGACTGAAGGTTTAGACAGGCAGACACTAGCTTCATCCTTAGATCTGTCAAGGAAAGGCTTTTGTAAAGGTAATTTATCTCAACCCCCAGAAACAACAACCTAGACTAAGGAACTAGCTAACTCTTTAGAAAAATGATTTTCCAACCATTTTGTTGAAGAAGCAAAAAAAGTCTGCTGGTGTAAGAATCTGCTAAATTAAAAAATGAAGCTTGAACTAAAATATCATACAGTTATGGAAACACTGCAATACCCTGAGTCTTGATCACAGACAAAAGGGTACCCAGGCCCTTGGGAAATACTCTGCAAGTTATACTTAGACCAAACGGTAGGGCAAAAAACTGAAGATGCAACACCAGAAAGGCAAACCTAAGAAACAAATGATGTTCCTTGTGAATACCAACATGAAGATAAGCATCCCATAAATCTATTGTGGACATAAACTGTCCTTGCAAAACAAAAGCCAGAATAGTCTCCATTTAGAAAGTAGGAACTCTAAGAAATTAGTTCAGAGCCTTCAGATCCAGAACTAGTCTGAAAGTTCCCTCCATTAAATTAATAAATACGAGATGAGAATAATATCCCATTCTCAGACCATTGGACAGAAAAAACCTTCCCCTGGAAGACCTCATTCTGAAACCTATTTGATAACCCTGGGAAACTATATTAAGAACCCAAGCTTTCTTTCAGAAACCAAGCTTCCTGAAAGAAGTTTAACCTGCCCCCTACCAGAGCCTCTGGATTGGGGCCCGCACGTTCATGCAGACTGAGATAAGGGAGTAGATTTCTTGGACTGCTCAGACGTGTTCTAGTTTGAGCTTGGCTTCCAGAGTAACCTGCTTCTGAGTGGAGGAATCTAATTTCTGTTCCCTGTTCTGACGAAAGGGCCAAAAACGATTAGGAGTTTAAATTTTACCCTTGGATTTCTATCCCTGCACTCCTTTACATTCCATCACCGTGGAGATAATAGAATCCAAACCAGAACCAAATAACATCTTTCCCTGAAAATAAACAGATAAAAGCCTGGCTTTTGAAACCATATCAGGAGACATAGACTTAACCATAAAGCCCTTTTAGAAAGTACTGCCAAAGACATGCTTTAGCATAACACTTAACGACAAAATAGCATCACAAACAGTGTCTCCTCTAAGGCCAGTTTCTTTCCTATGTCATGGAGAGTCCACAACATCATTCCAATTACTAGTGGGATATTCAACTCCTAGCCAGCAGGAGAAGGCAAAGAGCACCCCAGCAAAGCTGTTAAGTGTAACTGTCTTACCCATAACTCCCAGTCATTCTCTTTGCCTCTGTCAATGGAGATTGTGCAAAGTTGGTGTCTGAAGAATTTAATCCTTTTATGGGTACTTTTCCTTGCAAGCAAGAATTGGAGTCTAGCTGTTTCCATGTCAATCTTTTGAGTAAGAGTAGTGCTGGCTTTTAGCAGTTAAAAGGCAGCGAGGAAGTCTTTGCTTTACTTTTAACACTTTGCTACCCCTTTGTGGAAAGCCAGCATTGGTTACTCTGTTCTTTCTTTTCCTACAGGTCCATGACAGGGAGTTTAATATCTGCCACACCTAAGGATCAGCATTTTGAATGCAAAAGGATCTAAGGTAAATGCCTTTGCCTTCTAGGTACAGGAGGGCTGCAGCACTTAAGATGATAATCCTCATTTACAGATCCATTCTTTTTTTTTTCTACTTAAATAAGTATGGCACTTATTCAGTATGACCAGGTTCCCGCTCACGTGACCCGCACTTCCCTTTTTGCGGAACGGAGCAGTTGAGATCGATAGCAATCTTTTTCTTCTGAGCAGAGCTAAAGCTAGATGTTTTATACTCAGCGGTCCCACAGTATAGACTCACAAGTCTATCTTCTATCCAGATCATCTAAGAGGAGAAGAAGTCTCTACTAGGAGTTCCGTTTTTCTCTCTTGTTAGTGGGGTGTTTCTCTTGGCTGGTAGAAGCCTCGGACAACCAAAGTTTTTTTTTTATTCACCAGCTACCTCCCTGTATAATTAGTTTGGTAAATAAAATTATTTTCCTTACTTAGTAATTTTATTTGTACTAGTGGGACTTTTACTCCATAGCATGGACTCTAAACAGAATCAGTCCATCTCAATGGATAAATGTCTATTATGCTTAGAGGCCCAAATTGTTCTTCCTATGCAATTTTGTTCCTCTTGTTTAGCTAAAACTTTAAAATGTAAAGATAAATTACTCCCTTCTGAGCCAACTGTCTCTCAGGATAATGCTGTGCGTGACATGCTTCAGCTTTCTCCTCAAAAGTCCCAAGACTTTGTTGTTTCTGATACTGTGCCTTCTGTGTCCTCTCAACCACCTGAGGATTTTGCCGCTCAGATTTCTTCTGCAGTAACATCGGTTTTGTCAGCTTTCCCTTCCTCGGGTATGCGTAAGAGAAAATTTAGACATCTGCCTCATAGTAAGGCTTCTGACTTTAGGACTGCATTAGCCAATCTTTCTCAGATGTCTGATGAGGAGCATACCTTCAGTAGCTTCTGAGGGGGAAATCTCAGACTCTGACACTTTAGCAGAAAAATCTTCAGAAACTGAAGAGGTTAATTTTAGATTTAAGATGGAACACCTCCGGTTATGATTGAAGGAGGTTTTAGCTATTTTAGACAACTCTGAACCTTCAGTTGCTGTCAACCCCACAAAGTCTTCTAAATTGGATAGAGTTTATGATTCTCCATCTTCTGAGGAGGTGTTTCCTGTCCCAAGAAAGATGTCTGCAATTATTGCTCAGGAATGTGATGTCAGGGGTTCCTTTTTCCCCTTCCCCTGTTTTTAAGAAGATGTTTCCTGTTGCTGACTCTATTTGTGACTCATGGTGCACTGTTCCTAAAGTAGATGGAGCTATTTCTACTCTTGCTAAGAAAACTACCATCCTATAGAGGATAGTTGCTCTTTCTTTCATGTAATTAACAAGAGTCCATGAGCTAGTGACGTATGGGATATACATTCCTACCAGGAGGGGCAAAGTTTCCCAAACCTTAAAATGCCTATAAATACACCCCTCACCACACCCACAAATCAGTTTTACAAACTTTGCCTCCAAGGGAGGTGGTGAAGTAAGTTTGTGCTAGATTCTACGTTGATATGCGCTCCGCAGCAAGTTGGAGCCCGGTTTTCCTCTCAGCGTGCAGTGAATGTCAGAGGGATGTGAAGAGAGTATTGCCTATTGAATGCAGTGATCTCCTTCTACGGGGTCTATTTCATAAGGTTCTCTGTTATCGGTCGTAGAGATTCATCTCTTACCTCCCTTTTCAGATCGACGATATACTCTTATATTTACCATTACCTCTACTGATTCTCGTTTCAGTACTGGTTTGGCTTTCTACAAACATGTAGATGAGTGTCCTGGGGTAAGTAAGTCTTATTTTCTGTGACACTCTAAGCTATGGTTGGGCACTTTATTTATAAAGTTCTAAATATATGTATTCAAACATTTATTTGCCTTGACTCAGAATGTTCAACTTTCCTTATTTTCAGACAGTCAGTTTCATATTTGGGATTATGCATTGAATTATCATATTTTTCTTACCTCAAAAATTTGACTTTTTTCCCTGTGGGCTGTTAGGCTCGCGGGGGCTGAAAATGCTTCATTTTATTGCGTCATTCTTGGCGCGGACTTTTTTGGCGCAAAAATTCTTTTCCGTTTCCGGCGTCATACGTGTCGCCGGAAGTTGCGTCATTTTTTGACGTTATTTTGCGCCAAAAATGTCGGCGTTCCGGATGTGGCGTCATTTTTGGCGCCAAAAGCATTTAGGCGCCAAATAATGTGGGCGTCTTATTTGGCGCTAAAAAATATGGGCGTCGCTTTTGTCTCCACATTATTTCAGTCTCATTTTTCATTTGCTTCTGGTTGCTAGAAGCTTGATATTTGGCATTCTTTCCCATTCCTGAAACTGTCTTATAAGGAATTTGATCTATTTTGCTTTATATGTTGTTTTTTCTCTTACATATTGCAAGATGTCTCACGTTGCATCTGAGCCAGAAGATACTACAGGAAAATCACTGCCTGCTGGATCTACCAAAGCTAAGTGTATCTGCTGTAAACTTTTGGTAGCTATTCCTCCAGCTGTTGTTTGTAATAATTGTCATGACAAACTTGTTAAAGCAGATAATATTTCCTTTAGTAATGTACCATTGCCTGTTGCAGTTCCCTCAACATCTAAGGTGCAGAATGTTCCTGATAACATAAGAGATTTTGTTTCTGAATCTATAAAGAAGGCTTTGTCTGTTATTTCTCCTTCTAGTAAACGTAAAAAGTCTTTTAAATCTTCTCTCTCTACAGATTAATTTTTAAATGAACACCATCATTCTGATTCTTTGGACTCTTCTGGTTCAGAGGATTCTATCTCAGAGATTGATGCTGATAAATCTTCATATTTATTTAAGATGGAATTTATTCGCTCTTTACTTAAAGAAGTACTAATTGCTTTAGAAATAGAGGATTCTAGTCCTCTTGATACTAATTCTATACGTTTGGATAAGGTTTTTAAAGCTCCTGCGGTTATTCCAGAAGTTTTTCCTGTTCCTAATGCTATTTCTGCAGTAATTTCCAAAGAATGGGATAAATTGGGTAATTCATTTACTCCTTCTAAACGTTTTAAGCAATTATATCCTGTTCCGCCTGACAGGTTAGAATTTTGGGACAAAATCCCTAAAGTTGATGGGGCTATTTCTACCCTTGCTAAACGTACTACCATTCCTACGTCAGATGGTACCTCGTTTAAGGATCCTTTAGATAGAAAAATTGAATCTTTTCTAAGAAAAGCTTATCTGTGTTCAGGTAATCTTCTTAGACCTGCTATATCATTGGCTGATGTTGCTGCAGCTTCAACTTTTTGGTTGGAAACTCTAGCGCAACAAGTAACAAATCGTGATTCTCATGATATTATTATTCTTCTCCAGCATGCTAATAATTTTATCTGTGATGCCATTTTTGATATTATTAGAGTTGATGTTAGGTTTATGTCTCTGGCTATCTTAGCCAGAAGAGCTTTATGGCTTAAGACTTGGAATGCTGATATGGCTTCTAAATCAACTCTACTTTCCATTTCTTTCCAGGGAAACAAATTATTTGGTTCTCAGTTGGATTCTATTATTTCAACTGTTACTGGTGGGAAAGGAACTTTTTTACCACAGGATAAAAAATCTAAAGGTAAAAACAGGGCTAACAATCGTTTTCGTTCCTTTCGTTTCAACAAAGAACAAAAGCCTGATCCTTCGTCCTCAGGAGCAGTTTCAGTTTGGAAACCATCTCCAGTCTGGAATAAATCCAAGCCTGCTAGAAAGGCAAAGCCTGCTTCTAAGTTCACATGAAGGTATGGCCCTCATTCCAGTTCAGCTGGTAGGGGGCAGGTTACGTTTTTTCAAAGAAATTTGGATCAATTCTGTTTACAATCTTTGGATTCAGAACATTGTTTCAGAAGGGTACAGAATTGGTTTCAAGATGAGACCTCCTGCAAAGAGATTTTTTCTTTCCCGTGTCCCAGTAAATCCAGTGAAAGCTCAAGCATTTCTGAATTGTGTTTCAGATCTAGAGTTGGCTGGAGTAATTATGCCAGTTCCAGTTCCGGAACAGGGGATGGGGTTTTATTCAAATCTTTTCATTGTACCAAAGAAGGAGAATTCCTTCAGACCAGTTCTGGATCTAAAATTATTGAATCGTTCAAGATGGTAACTGTAAGGACTATATTGCCTTTTGTTCAGCAAGGGAATTATATGTCCACAATAGATTTACAGGATGCATATCTGCATATTCCGATTCATCCAGATCATTATCAGTTCCTGAGATTCTCTTTTCTAGACAAGCATTACCAATTTGTGGCTCTACCGTTTGGCCTTGCTACAGCTCCAAGAATTTTCACAAAGATTCTCGGTGCCCTTCTGTCTGTAATCAGAGAACAGGGTATTGTGGTATTTCCTTATTTGGACGATATCTTGGTACTTGCTCAGTCTTTACATTTAGCAGAGTCTCATACGATTCGACTTGTGTTGTTTCTTCAAGATCATGGTTGGAGGATCAATTTACCAAAAAGTTCTTTGATTCCTCAAACAAGGGTAACCTTTCTGGGTTTCCAGATAGATTCAGTGTCCATGACTCTGTCTTTAACAGACAAGAGACGTCTAAAATTGATTACAGCTTGTCGAAACCTTCAGTCTCAATCATTCCCTTCGGTAGCCTTATGCATGGAAATTCTAGGTCTTATGACTGCTGCATCGGACGCGATCCCCTTTGCTCGTTTTCACATGCGACCTCTTCAGCTCTGTATGCTGAACCAATGGTGCAGGGATTACACGAAGATATATCAATTAATATCTTTAAAACCGATTGTTCGACACTCTCTAACGTGGTGGACAGATCACCATCGTTTAATTCAGGGGGCTTCTTTTGTTCTTCCGACCTGGACTGTAATTTCAACAGATGCAAGTCTCACAGGTTGGGGAGCTGTGTGGGGATCTCTGACGGCACAAGGAGTTTGGGAATCTCGGGAGGTGAGATTACCGATCAATATTTTGGAACTCCGTGCAATTTTCAGAGCTCTTCAGTTTTGGCCTCTTCTGAAGAGAGAATCGTTCATTTGTTTTCAGACAGACAATGTCACAACTGTGGCATACATCAATCATCAAGGAGGGACTCACAGTCCTCTGGCTATGAAAGAAGTATCTCGAATTTTGGTTTGGGCGGAATCCAGCTCCTGTCTAATCTCTGCGGTTCATATCCCAGGTGTAGACAATTGGGAAGCGGATTATCTCAGTCGCCAAACGTTGCATCCGGGCGAATGGTCTCTTCACCCAGAGGTATTTCTTTAGATTGTTCAAATGTGGGGGCTCCCAGAGATAGATCTGATGGCCTCTCATCTAAACAAGAAACTTCCCAGGTATCTGTCCAGATCCCGGGATCCTCAGGCGGAGGCAGTGGATGCATTATCACTTCCTTGGAAGTATCATCCTGCCTATATCTTTCCGCCTCTAGTTCTTCTTCCAAGAGTAATCTCCAAGATTCTGAGGGAATGCTCGTTTGTTCTGCTAATAGCTCCGGCATGGCCTCACAGGTTTTGGTATGCGGATCTTGTCCGGATGGCATCTTGCCAACCATGGACTCTTCCGTTAAGACCAGACCTTCTGTCGCAAGGTCCTTTTTTCCATCCGGATCTGAAATCCTTAAATTTAAAGGTATGGAGATTGAACGCTTGATTCTTGGTCAAAGAGGTTTCTCTGACTCCGTGATTAATACTATGTTACAGGCTCGTAAATCTGTATCTCGAGAGATATATTATAGAGTCTGGAAGACTAATATTTCTTGGTGTCTTTCTCATCATTTTTCTTGGCATTCTTTTAGAATACTGAGAATTTTACAGTTTCTTCAGGATGGTTTAGATAAGGGTTTGTCCGCAAGTTCTTTGAAAGGACAAATCTCCGCTCTTTCTGTTCTTTTTCACAGAAAGATTGCTATTCTTCCTGATATTCATTGTTTTGTACAAGCTTTGGTTCGTATAAAACCTGTCATTAAGTCAATTTCTCCTCCATGGAGTTTGAATTTGGTTCTGGGAGCTCTTCAAGCTCCTCCGTTTGAACCTATGCATTCATTGGACATTAAATTACTTTCTTGGAAAGTTTTGTTCCTTTTGGCCATCTCTTCTGCTAGAAGAGTTTCTGAATTATCTGCTCTTTCTTGTGAGTCTCCTTTTCTGATTTTTCATCAGGATAAGGCGGTGTTGCAAACTTCTTTTGAATTTTTACCTAAAGTTGTGAATTCCAACAACATTAGTAGAGAAATTGTGGTTCCTTCATTATGTCCTAATCCTAAGAATTCTAAGGAGAAATCGTTGCATTCTTTGGATGTTGTTAGAGCTTTGAAATATTATGTTGAAGCTACGAAATCTTTCCATAAGACTTCTAGTCTATTTGTTATCTTTTCCGGTTCTAGGAAAGACCAGAAAGCTTCTGCCATTTCTTTGGCATCTTGGTTGAAATCTTTAATTCATCTTGCCTATGTTGAGTCGGGTAAAATTCCGCCTCAGAGAATTACAGCTCATTCTACTAGGTCAGTATCTACTTCCTGGGCGTTTAGGAATGAAGCTTCGGTTGACCAGATCTGCAAAGCAGCAACTTGGTCCTCTTTGCATACTTTTACTAAATTCTACCATTTTGATGTATTTTCTTCTTCTGAAGCAGTTTTTGGTAGAAAAGTTCTTCAGGCAGCGGTTTCAGTTTGAATCTTCTGCTTATGTTTTTCGTTAAACTTTATTTTGGGTGTGGATTATTTTCAGCAGGAATTGGCTGTCTTTATTTTATCCCTCCCTCTCTAGTGACTCTTGTGTGGAAAGATCCACATCTTGGGTAGTCATTATCCCATACGTCACTAGCTCATGGACTCTTGTTAATTACATGAAAGAAAACATAATTTATGTAAGAACTTACCTGATAAATTCATTTCTTTCATATTAACAAGAGTCCATGAGGCCCACCCTTTTTTGTGGTGGTTATGATTTTTTTGTATAAAGCACAATTATTCCAATTCCTTATTTTATATGCTTCGCACTTTTTTTCTTATCACCCCACTTCTTGGCTATTCGTTAAACTGATTTGTGGGTGTGGTGAGGGGTGTATTTATAGGCATTTTAAGGTTTGGGAAACTTTGCCC
The DNA here is from genome assembly GCF_027579735.1 of Bombina bombina. Lineage (NCBI taxonomy): Eukaryota > Metazoa > Chordata > Amphibia > Anura > Bombinatoridae > Bombina > Bombina bombina. The sequence goes on along the minus strand of NC_069499.1, from coordinate 1,197,711,562 downwards.
CTCCTGGTAGGAATGTATATCCCATACGTCACTAGCTCATGGACTCTTGTTAATATGAAAGAAATGAATTTATCAGGTAAGTTCTTACATAAATTATGTTTTTTAGGACCCAATGGACAAGAAGCTAGAGGCTTACTTAAAAAAGAGAAGCCTTTCTGCTGACTCTAAATCAGCATGAAGGTTCCACCCCCGGTTCCAGTATGGATCAGGTGGGGGGCATGCTTTCTCTTTTTCGTCAAGCCTGGATACACAATGTCCCAGACCCTTGGGCGGTGGACATAGTATCACAGGGTTACAGAATGGGATTCAAGTCTTGCCCTCCTAGGGGCAGATTTCTCCTGTAAAGACTATCCTCAAACCAAATAAAGAAGTAAGCCTTCTTAAAGGGACAGTCAACAACAGAATTTTTGTTGTTTTAAAAGATAGATATTACCTTATTTACCCATTCCCCAATTTTGCATAACAAACACAGTTATAATTATACACGTTTACCTCTGTAATTACCTTGTATCTAAGCCTCTGCAGACTGCCCCCTTATTTCTGTTCTTTTGACAGACTTGCACTTTAGCCAATCAGTGCTCACCCCATGGTAAATTCACGTGCATGAGCTCAATGTTATCTATATTAAACACATGAACTAATGCCCTCTAGTGGTGAAAAATTGTCAAAATGCATTTAGATTATAGGCGGCCTTCAAGGTCTTAGAAATTATCATATGAACCTCCTAGGTTTAGCTTTCGACTATGAATACCAAGAGAACAAAGCAAAATTGGGGATAGAAGTAAATTGAAAAGTTGTTTAAAATTATATGCTCGATTTAAATCATGAAAGTTTTTTTTGGACTTGACTGATCTGAACAAATCTATTTGTGGTTCCCAAAAAGAAGGGAACATTTCAGCCCATTCTAGACCTCAAGTGTCTCAGGGTTCTATCCTTCAAGATGGAAACTATTCATTCCATTCTTCCTTTAGTACAGGAAGGTCAGTTTATGATGACTATAGACCTGAAGGACGCATACCTTCACATTCCCATTTATAGGGAACACCATCAGTATCTGAGGTTTGCCTTTCTGGACAAGCACTTCCAATTTGCTGCACTTCCATTTGGTCTGGCCACGGCTCCCAGAATATTCACAAAGGTTCTGGGGCACTTCTGGCTGTGATCAGATCCCAGGGAATTGCTGTGGCGCCTTATCTAGACCATATCTTGGTTTCGGCGTCATCTTTTCAACTAGCCCAATCTCATACATAGATGCTGTTGTCTTTTCTACGTTCCCATGGGTGGAAGGTGAATTTGGAGAAAAGTTCTCTTGTTTCATCTACCAAAATGTGTTTCCTAGGGACTATAATAGATTCCTTGTCCATGAAGATTTTTGTGACGGAGGTCAGAAACCTCAACAAATTCCTGTATTTTTCTGACGGAGGTCAGAAAATACAAGATTCTTGCTTTCTGCCTTTCTCTCCAGTCTGCCTTTTGTCCATCTGTGGCCCAATGCATGGCAGTGATTGGTCTGATGGTGGCATCCATGGACATCATTCCTTTTGCTCGGTTCCATCTACGACTGCTGCAGCTTTGTATGCTCCATCAATGGAATGGAGATCATTTGGATTTATCTCAGAGGATACATCTGTAACCTTTAACAAGAGACTCTCTTGTGGTGGGTGTCACAGGAACATCTGTCTCGGGGCACTTGCTTTCTGAGATCTTCTTGGGAAATTGTTTGGCACCAACCTGTCAGGCTTGGGAAACTGTTTGGCACCCTCTAAAGGCTCAGGGCATGTGGTCTCAGGAAGCATTCTCTCTTCCCATAAACATCTTGGAGTTGAGAGCTATCTTCAATGCCCTATCAGCATGGCCTCAACTGTCGTTGGTCTGGTTTATAAGATTCCAATTGGACAACATCACCTCAGTGGCTTACATCAACTACCAGTGAGGGACTCAGAGTTCCTTAGCCATGAAGGAGGTGACTCACATTCTACAGTGGGCGGAAGCCCACAATTGTCTCCTATCTGCCATCCACATTCCAGGAGTGGACAACTGGGAAGCAGATTTTCTGAGCAGACAGACCTTTCATCCCAGGGGATGGGCTCTCCATCCGGATGTGTTCTCTCAGATATCCCTCAAGTGGGGGGTTCCAGAGTTGGATCTGGTTCCAAAGTACAGTTCAAGGTCAAGAGATCCTCAGGCCATTCTGACAGATGCTCTAGTGGTTCCTTGGATGTTTTCTCTGGCTTATCTGTTTCCTCTGTTTGCTCTCTTTACACGAGTCACTGCTCGTATCAAACAGGAGAGAGCATCAGTTATACTAATAGCTCCTGCATGGCCTCGCAGGATCTGGTTTGCGGATCTAGTAAGGATGTCATCTCTACCTCCTTGGAGGTTACCTCAAAGGAAAGACCTTCTACATCAGGATCCTTTCCTCCATCCAAACCTAGATTCTCTGAAGCTAACTGCTTGGAGATTGAACACCTAGTTCTGTCTAAACATGGTTTTTCTGAAGCAGTCATTGAAACTATGATCCAGACTCAAAAACCAGTTGCTCGAAAGATTTACCATAAGATATGGCGTAAATATCTTTCTTGGGGTGAATCTAAGGGGTTCTCCTGGAGCCGGGTGCGAATTCCCAGGTTTTTGTCTTTTTTTCAGGATGGACTGGATAAGGGTTTATCAGTCAGTACTCTAAAGGGTCAGATATCTGTGTTATCTATCCTTTTGTAGACCTACCAGATGTTTGAGCCATTGTACAGGCCCTGGTTAGAATCAGCTCTTTGTTTAAACCTGTTGTTCCCCTGTGCAGCCTTAATTTAGTTCTTAAAGCTTTGCAGCAGGCTCCGTTTGAGCCAATGCATGTTGTTGATATAAAACTGTTATCGTGGAAAGTTTTGTTTCTTGTTGCCATTTCTTCTGCTTTCAGCTCTGCAGTGTGATTCCCCCTCACTTATTTTTCATGCTGATAAGGCAGTTCTTCATACTAAATTGGGGTTTCTCCTTAAGGTGGTATCGGATCGAAACATTAATCAGGAAATTGTTGTTCCTTCTTTTTGTCCTAATCCTTCTTCTCAAAAGGAACCTCTTGGATGTTGTGCAGGCTCTAAAATTTTACTTACAAGCTACTATGGATTTTGGGCAATCTTCTGCCCTGTTTGTTGTTTTCTCTGGAAAGCGTAAGGGTCAGAAGGCCACTTCTACTTCTCTGTCTCTATGGTTGAGAAGTTTGATTCGTTTGGTTTATGAGACTGCTGGACAGCAGTCACCTGAGAGAATTATGGCTCATTCCACTAGGGCTGTCTCCTCCTCTTCCTGGACTTTCAAAAATAAAGCTTCTGTGGAACAGATTTGCAAGGCGGCAACATGGTCCTCTTTGCATACTTTTTCCAAATTGTACAAATTTTATACTTTTGCCTCGGCTGAGGCTTCTTTTGGAAAAAGATTCTTCAAGGGGTGGTGCCTTCTGTTTAGGTCCTCCTGCCTTTTTCTCCATCCTTGTTCATTCCGTGTCCTCTAGCTTGGGTATTGGTTCCCACTAGTAATTGGAATGACGTTGTGGACTCTCCATGTCAAAGAAAAGAAAACAAAATGTATGCTTACCTGATAAATTTCTTTCCGGACATGGAAAGTCCTTAACCCCGCCCTCTTTTTTTAATTATAATTCGGCAGTTTTTTTGTGTAAACCTCAGGCACTTTTTCACCCTTGTGTTTCTTCCTTTTCCATTTCTTTTGGCTGAATGACTGGGTGTATGGGTAAGACAGTTACATTTAACACCTTTGCCTCCTCCTGCTGGCCAGGCGTTGAATATCCCACAAGTAATTGGAATTACGTTGTGGACTCTTCATGTCCGGAAATAAATAAATTTATCAGGTAAGCATAATTTTTTTTTTTTGTGAGCGGCCCAGCAGTGAAAGAGTTAATTAGAGCAATTAGTAAACACTACACAATGTAGATTGCAATGTGTGGTTCCCTTTTAACTGTTTTACTGCTGGACCACTCACAAAACTGGCTTTAGAGGGAACATTGATCACAGATTAAAGCATTTGCACATTTGAGCAACTTCAAAAAGGAAACATTCTTCACTAGCATAATAGTCAGAAAACTCTCTAAAAAGATGATTTAGCTAAAAGGAAGAAGCAGCCACATAATAGAAGTAATAGAAACTGCTGAGTTAAAAAGATAACCTGCTTACTTAAAAAACCCTTCTGTGGAAAAATTCTAACTTCCAAAGGAATAGTGTTATCTATAGCTAGAGCAGACATAGAAATAGCCCCATACACTTTGGGAATAGTTTCCCACAATATAACATTAGATGCTGAAAAAGGATACAATTACTTAAACCTTGCAGAAGGATTAAAAGGAATACCTGGCTTAGACCAATCTCTGGAAATAATCTCAGAGACCGCATCAGGGATAGGAAATATACCAGGGGATTTAACCATAGGAATAAAAACAGAATTTAAACAGTCAATTTACTTTACAACCTTAACGTAACAAAGTTTCTTTAAAAAGAGAACAAATATTTTCAAATTAAATTCATCAGATCAAATCCTCTCCCTCTGAGGACATAGCAGCTTCATGACTAGAAACATTAACCTCAGCAGGTTTAGAGCTAGAAGAAGGTAAATTCTTACCTGACCTTTTACGCTTACTTGGATGAGGAATGGACACCAACATTTCAGAGACAGAAAATTCTTGACGCCAAGAACCAGTAGGATTCTCCTGTAAGAAACAAACAAAAGGAGCAGTAACACCCTTAGAAGCAAGAACAGCATTAGATAGCTCAGAATGCATTAGAATATTAATACTTTTTTGCATGTTAGCCATAGATAAAACCTCAGCTTATTGACAATATAAACACTTACATAGACAGTCTAGTCAAAATTAAAAAAAGGCATTTTCAATAGTTCCAAAACTCTATCTAGGCTAGTGTGCAAGGCTGCCTCCTGCTCATGAGCAGCCAGTCTGCCCCATCGGAAAAGTCCAGGGGGATAGAGATACACCACAACAGTTGACGTAATGGGTTAAGAAGCAGGTGCAGAGTCACTTGTGCAAACCCAGGAGCCGAAGGCGCTTCGAAGCTGCCATTGCAGCTTCATAAATGGAGCCCTATATATGAGCATAATTAACTTTGCCATCTGGTTGTGTATAAGGGTAGGTTACTCTGTATTTGAATTGCAGGAGTCTTTTTGTGAAACTGATAAAGGACTCTTAACTACTTCACCTCTAGCACATAGTGATTCAAATGGTGTTAATGGCCTTAAAAAGTCTGATTTATACTTAGATGTTTGGATAAAATGGTTCAATTGCGGATATTTAAGCCATTCCACAAACTTACTTTCTTTCATGTAATTAGCAAGAGTCCATGAGCTAGTGACGTATGGGATATACATTCCTACCAGGAGGGGCAAAGTTTCCCAAACCTTAAAATGCCTATAAATACACCCCTCACCACACCCACAAATCAGTTTTACAAACTTTGCCTCCTATGGAGGTGGTGAAGTAAGTTTGTGCTAGATTCTATGTTGATATGCGCTCCGCAGCAGGTTGGAGCCCGGTTTTCCTCTCAGCGTGCAGTGAATGTCAGAGGGATGTGAGGAGAGTATTGCCTATTTGAATGCAATGATCTCCTTCTACGGGGTCTATTTCATAGGTTCTCTGTTATCGGTCGTAGAGATTCATCTCTTACCTCCCTTTTCAGATCGACCATATACTCTTATATATATATATATATATATATATATATACCATTACCTCTGCTGATTTTCGTTTCAGTACTGGTTTGGCTTTCTACAAACATTTAGATGAGTGTCCTGGGGTAAGTAAGTCTTATTTTCTGTGACACTCTAAGCTATGGTTGGGCACTTTTATATAAAGTTCTAAATATATGTATTCAAACATTTATTTGCCTTGACTCAGGATGTTCAACATTCCTTATTTTCAGACAGTCAGTTTCATATTTGGGATAATGCATTTGAATCAATCATTTTTTCTTACCTTAAAAAATTAGACTTTTTCCCTGTGGGCTGTTAGGCTCGCGGGGGCTGAAAATGCTGCTTTTTATTGCGTCATTCTTGGCGCTGACTTTTTTGGCGCAAATTTTTTTTCTGTTTCCGGCGTCATACGTGTCGCCGGAAGATGCGTCATTTTTGACGTTCTTTTGCGTCAAAAGTGTCGGCGTTCCGGATGTGGCGTCATTTTTGGCGCCAAAAGCATTTAGGCGCCAAATAATGTGGGTGTCTTATTTGGCGCTAAAAAAATATGGGCGTCACTTTTGTCTCCACATTATTTAAGTCTCATTATTTATTGCTTCTGGTTGCTAGAAGCTTGTTTATTGGCATTTTTTTCCCATTCCTGAAACTGTCATTTAAGGAATTTGATCAATTTTGCTTTATATGTTGTTTTTTCTATTACATATCGCAAGATGTTCCACGTTGCAACTGAGTTAGAAGATACTTCAGGAAAATCGCTGCCCGGTGCTGGAGCTACCAAAGCTAAGTGTATCACTTTTGGTATCTGTTCCTTCAGCTGTTGTTTGTATTAAATGTTATGACAAACTTGTTAATGCAGATAAAATTTCCTTTAGTACTGTTACATTACCTGTTGCTGTTCCGTCAACATCTAATACTCAGAGTGTTCCTGATAACATAAGAGATTTTGTTTCTAAATCCATTAAGAAGGCTATGTCTGATATTTCTCCTTCTAGTATACATAAAAGTCTTTTAAAACTTCTCTTTTTTCAGATGAATTTTTAAATGAACATCATCATTCTGATACTGATAATGGTTCTTCTGGTTCAGAGGTTTCTGTCTCAGAGGTTGATGCTGATAAATCTTTGTATTTGTTCAAGATGGAATTTATTCGTTCTTTATTTAAAGAAGTATTAATTGCATTAGAAATAGAGGATTCTGGTCCTCTTGATACTAAAACTAAACGTTTAAATAAGGTTTTTAAATCTCCTGTAGTTATTCCAGAAGTGTTTCCTGTCCCTGATGATGCTATTTCTGAAGTAATTTCCAGGGAATGGAATCATTTGGGTAATTCATTTACTCCTTTTAAAACGTTTTAAGCAATTATATCCTGTGCCATCTGACAGATTAGAGTTTGGGACAAAATCCCTAAGGTTAATGGGGCTGTCTCTACTCCTGCTATATTTTTAGCGGATGTTGCTGCAGCTTCAACTTTTTGGTTAGAAGCTTTAGCGCAACAATTAACAGATCATAATTCTCATAGCATTATTATTCTATAACATGCTAATTATTTTATTTGTGATGCCATCTTTGATATCATTAGAATTGATGTCAGGTATATGTCTCTAACTATTTTAGTTAGAAGAGCTTTATGGCTTAAAACTTGGAATGCTGATATGTCTTCTAAGTCAACTTTGCTATCCCTTTCTTTCCAGGGTAATCAATTATTCGGTTCTCAGTTGGATTCTTTTATCTCAACTGTTAATGGAAGGAAGGGAACTTTTTTACCACAGGATAAAAAATCTGAGGTAAATTTAGGTCTAATAATTGTTTTCGTTCCTTTCATCACAACAAGGAACAAAAGCCTGATCCTTCATCCTCAGGAGCGGTATCAGTTTGGAAACCTTCTTCACTTTGGAATATATCCAAGCCTTATAGAAACCCAAAGCCAGCTCCTAAGTCCCCATGAAGGTGCGGCCCTCATTCCAGCTCAGCTGGTATGGGGCAGTTTACGTTCTTTTCAAAGAAATTTGGATCAATTCCGTTCACAATCTCTGGTTTCAGAACTTTGTTTCAGAAGGGTACAGAATTGGCTTCAAGTTAAGGCCTCCTGCAAAGAGATTTTTTTCTTTCCCGTGTCCCAGTAAACCCAGCAACGGCTCAAGCATTTCTGAAATGTGTTTCAGATCTAGAGTTGGCTGGAGTAATTATGCCAGTTCCAGTTCTGGAACAGGGGCTGGGGTTTTATTCTATCTCTTCATTGTACCAAAGAAGGTCAATTCCTTCAGACCAGTTCCGGATCTATCAATTTTGAATCGTTATGTAAGGATACCAACATTCAAGATGGTAGCTGTAAGGACTATCCTGCCTTTTGTTCAGCAAGGGCATTATATGTCTACAATAGATTTACAGGATGCATATCTGCATATTCCGATTCATCCAGATCACTTTTAGTTTCTGAGATTCTCTTTTTTAGACAAGCATTACCAGTTTTGTGGCTCTACCGTTTGGCTTAGCATCAGCTCCAAGAATTTTTTCAAAGGTTCTCGGTGCCCTTCTGTCTGTATTCAGAGAACAGGGTATTGGTATTTCCTTATTTGGACGATATCTTGGTACTTGCTCAGTCTTCACATTTAACAGAATCTCATACGAATCGACTTGTGTTGTTTCTTCAAGATCATGGTTGGAGGATCAATTTACCAAAAAGTTCATTGATTCCTCAGACAAGGGTAACCTTTTTAGGTTTCCAGGTAGATTCAGTGTCTATGACTCTGTCTTTGTCAGACAAGAGAAGTCTAACATTGATATCAGCTTGTCAAAACCTTCAGTCACAATCATTTCCTTTGGTAGCCTTATGCATGGAAATTTTAGGTCTTATGACTGCTGCATCGGACGCGATCTCCTTTGCTCATTTTCACATGCGACCTCTTCAGCTCTGTATGCTGAACCAATGGTGCAGGGATTACACAAAGATATCTCAATTAATATCTTTAAAACCGATTGTACGACACTCTCTGACGTGGTGGACAGATCACCATCGTTTAGTTCAGGGGGCTTCTTTTGTTCTTCCGACCTGGACTGTAATTTCAACAGATGCAAGTCTTACAGGTTGGGGAGCTGTGTGGGGGTCTCTGATGGCACAAGGGGTTTGGGAATCTCAGGAGGTGAGATTACCGATCAATATTTTGGAGCTCTTCAGTCTTGGCCTCTTCTGAAGAGAGTCGTTCATTTGTTTTCAGACAGACAGTGTCACAACTGTGGCATACATCAATCATCAAGGAGGGACTCACAGTCCTCTGGCTATGAAAGAAGTATCTCGAATTCTGGTTTGGGCGGAATCCAGTTCCTGTCTAATCTCTGCGGTTCATATCCCAGGTATAGACAATTAGGAAGCGGGATTATCTCAGTCGTCAAACGTTGTATCCGGGCGAATGGTCTCTTCACCCAGAATATTTCTTCAGATTGTTCAAATGTGGGAACTTCCAGAAATAGATCTGATGGTTTCTCATCTAAACAAGAAACTTCCCAGGTATCTGTTCAGACCCCGGATCCTCAGGCGGAGGCAGTGAATGCGTTATCACTTCCTTGGAAGTATCATCCTGCCTATATCTCTCCGCCTCTAGTTCTTCTTCCAAGAGTAATCTCCAAGATTCTGAAGGAATGCTCGTTTGTTCTGCTGGTAGCTCCAGCATGGACGGATTCTTTTTCGGATGGCCTCTTGCCAACCGTGGGCTCTTCCGTTAAGACCAGACCTTCTGTCGCAAGGTCCTCTTTTCCATCAGGATCTCAAATCTTTAAATTTAAGGGTATGGAGATTGAACGCTTGATTCTTGGTCAAAGAGGTTTCTCTGACTCTGTGATTAATACTATGTTACAGGCTCGTAAATCTGTATCTAGAGAGATATATTATAGAGTCTGGAAGACTTTTATTTCTTAGTGTCTTCTCATCATTTTTCCTGGCATTCTTTTAGAATTCCGAGAATTTTTTTTACAGTTTCTTCAGGATGGTTTAGATAAAGGTTTGTCCGCAAGTTCCTTGACAGGACAAATCTCTGCCCTTTCTGTTCTTTTTCACAGAAAGATTGCTAATCTTCCTGATATTCATTGTTTCTTTCATGTAATTAGCAAGAGTCCATGAGCTAGTGACGTATGGGATATACATTCCTACCAGGAGGGGCAAAGTTTCCCAAACCTTAAAATGCCTATAAATACACCCCTCACCACACCCACAATTCAGTTTTACAAACTTTGCCTCCTATGGAGGTGGTGAAGTAAGTTTGTGCTAGATTCTACGTTGATATGCGCTCCGCAGCAGGTTGGAGCCCGGTTTTCCTCTCAGCGTGCAGTGAATGTCAGAGGGATGTGAGGAGAGTATTGCCTATTTTGAATGCAGTGATCTCCTTCTACGGGGTCTATTTCATAGGTTCTCTGTTATCGGTCGTAGAGATTCATCTCTTACCTCCCTTTTCAGATCGACGATATACTCTTATTTATATACCATTACCTCTGCTGATTTTCGTTTCAGTACTGGTTTGGCTTTCTACAAACATGTAGATGAGTGTCCTGGGGTAAGTAAGTCTTATTTTCTGTGACACTCTAAGCTATGGTTGGGCACTTTGTTTATAAAGTTCTAAATATATGTATTCAAACATTTATTTGCCTTGACTCAGGATGTTCAACATTCCTTATTTTCAGACAGTCAGTTTCATATTTGGGATAATGCACTTGAATCAATTATTTTTCTTACCTTAAAAATTTCACTTTTTTTCCCTGTGGGCTGTTAGGCTCGCGGGGGCTGAAAATGCTTCATTTTATTGCGTCATTCTTGGCGCAGACTTTTTTGGCGCAAAAAATCTTTTCTGTTTCCGGCATCATACGTGTCGCCGGAAGTTGCGTCATATATTTGACGTTCTTTTGCACCAAAGATGTCGGCGTTCCGGATGTGGCGTCATTTTTGGTGCCAAAAAGCATTTAGGCGCCAAATAATGTGGGCGTCTTATTTGGCGCTAAAAAATATGGACGTCGCTTTTGTCTCCACATTATTTAAGTCTCATTTTTTCTTTGCTTCTGGTTGCTAGAAGCTTGTTCATTGGCATTTTTTCCCATTCCTGAAACTGTCATTTAAGGAATTTGATCAATTTTGCTTTATATGTTGTTTTTTCTCTTTCATATTGCAAGATGTCTCACGTTGCATCTGAGTCAGAAGATACTTCAGGAAAATCGCTGTCTGGTGCTGGATCTACCAAAGCTAAGTGTATCTGCTGTAAACCTTTGGTAGCTATTCCTCCAGCTGTTGTTTGTATTAATTGTCATGACAAACTTGTTAATGCAGATAATATTTCCTTTAGTAATGTACCATTACCTGTTGCAGTTCCATCAACATCTAATGTTCAGAATGTTCCTGATAACATAAGAGATTTTGTTTCTGAATCCATCAAGAAGGCTATGTCTGTTATTCCTCCTTCTAGTAAACATAAAAAATCTTTTAAAACTTCTCTTTATACAGATGAATTTTTAAATGAACATCATCATTCTGATTCTGATGACTCTTCTGGTTCAGAGGATTCTGTCTCAGAGATTGATGCTGATAAATCTTCATATTTATTTAAAATGGAATTTATTCGTTCTTTACTTAAAGAAGTACTAATTGCTTTAGAAATTGAGGATTCTGGTCCTCTTGATACTAATTCTAAACGTTTAGATAAGGTCTTTAAATCTCCTGTGGTTATTCCAGAAGTTTTTCCTGTTCCTAGTGCTATTTCTGAAGTAATTTCCAGAGAATGGGATAAATTGGGTAATTCATTTACTCCTTCTAAACGTTTTAAGCAATTATATCCTGTGCCGTCTGACAGATTAGAATTTTGGGACAAAATTCCTAGAGTTGATGGGGCTATTTCTACCCTTGCTAAACGTACTACTATTCCTACGTCAGATGGTACTTTGTTTAAGGATCCTTTAGATAGGAAAATTGAATCCTTTCTAAGAAAAGCTTATCTGTGTTCAGGTAATCTTCTTAGACCTGCTATATCATTGGCTGATGTTGCTGCAGCTTCAACTTTTTGGTTGGAAACTTTAGCGCAACAAGTAACAGATCATGATTCTCATAATATTATTCTTCTTCTTCAACATGCTAATAATTTTATCTGTGATGCCATTTTTGATATTATCAGAGTTGATGTCAGGTTTATGTCTCTAGCTATTTTAGCTAGAAGAGCTTTATGGCTTAAAACTTGGAATGCTGATATGGCTTCTAAATCAACTCTACTTTCCATTTCTTTCCAGGGTAACAAATTATTTGGTTCTCAGTTGGATTCTATTATCTCAACTGTTACTGGTGGGAAAGGAACTTTTTTACCACAGGATAAAAAATCTAAGGGTAAAAACAGGGCTAATAATCGTTTTCGTTCCTTTCGTTTCAACAAAGAACAAAAGCCTGATCCTTCATCCTCAGGAGCAGTTTCAGTTTGGAAACCATCTCCAGTCTGGAATAAATCCAAGCCTTCTAGAAAAGCAAAGCCAGCTTCTAAGTCCACATGAAGGTGCGGCCCTCATTCCAGCTCAGCTGGTAGGGGGCAGGTTACGTTTTTTCAAAGAAATTTGGATCAATTCTGTTCACAATCTTTGGATTCAGAACATTGTTTCAGAAGGGTACAGAATTGGTTTCAAGATGAGACCTCCTGCAAAGAGATTTTTTCTTTCCCGTGTCCCAGTAAGTCCAGTGAAAGCTCAAGCATTTCTGAATTGTGTTTCAGATCTAGAGTTGGCTGGAGTAATTATGCCAGTTCCAGTTCTGGAACAGGGGATGGGGTTTTATTCAAATCTCTTCATTGTACCAAAGAAGGAGAATTCCTTCAGACCAGTTCTGGATCTAAAAATATTGAATCGTTATGTAAGGATACCAACGTTCAAAATGGTAACTGTAAGGACTATCTTGCATTTTGTTCAGCAAGGGCATTATATGTCCACTATAGATTTACAGGATGCATATCTGCATATTCCGATACATCCAGATCATTATCAGTTCCTGAGATTCTCTTTTCTGGACAAGCATTACCAGTTTGTGGCTCTGCCGTTTGGCCTAGCTACAGCTCCAAGAATTTTTTCAAAGGTTCTCGGTGCCCTTCTGTCTGTAATCAGAGAACAGGGTATTGTGGTATTTCCTTATTTGGACGATATCTTGGTACTTGCTCAGTCTTTACATTTAGCAGAATCTCATACGAATCGACTTGTGTTGTTTCTTCAAGACCATGGTTGGAGGATCAATTCACTAAAAAGTTCATTGATTCCTCAGACAAGGGTAACCTTTCTGGGTTTCCAGATAGATTCAGTGTCCATGACTCTGTCTTTGACAGACAAGAGACGTCTAAAATTGATTTCAGCTTGTCGAAACCTTCAGTCACAATCATTCCCTTCGGTAGCCTTATGCATGGAAATTCTAGGTCTTATGACTGCTGCATCGGACGCGATCCCCTTTGCTCGTTTTCACATGCGACCTCTTCAGCTCTGTATGCTGAATCAATGGTGCAGGGATTACACAAAGATATCTCAATTAATATCTTTAAAACCGATTGTACGACACTCTCTAACGTGGTGGACAGATCACCATCGTTTAATTCAGGGGGCTTCTTTTGTGCTTCCGACCTGGACTGTAATTTCAACAGATGCAAGTCTCACAGGTTGGGGAGCTGTGTGGGGATCTCTGACGGCACAAGGAGTTTGGGAATCTCAGGAGGTGAGATTACCGATCAATATTTTGGAACTCCGTGCAATTTTCAGAGCTCTTCAGTCTTGGCCTCTTCTGAAGAGAGAATCGTTCATTTGTTTTCAGACAGACAATGTCACAACTGTGGCATACATCAATCATCAAGGAGGGACTCAGTCCTCTGGCTATGAAAGAAGTATCTCGAATTCTGGTTTGGGCGGAATCCAGCTCCTGTCTAATCTCTGCGGTTCATATCCCAGGTATAGACAATTGGGAAGCGGATTATCTCAGTCACCAAACGTTGCATCCGGGCGAATGGTCTCTTCACCCAGAGGTATTTCTTCAGATTGTTCAAATGTGGGAGCTTCCAGAAATAGATCTGATGGCGTCTCATCTAAACAAGAAACTTCCCAGGTATCTGTCCAGATCCTGGGATCCTCAGGCGGAAGCAGTGGATGCATTATCACTTCCTTGGAAGTATCATCCTGCCTATATCTTTCCGCCTCTAGTTCTTCTTCCAAGAGTAATCTCCAAGATTCTGAAGGAATGCTCGTTTGTTCTGCTGATAGCTCCGGCATGGCCTCACAGGTTTTGGTATGCGGATCTTGTCCGGATGGCCTCTTGCCATCCGTGGACTCTTCCGCTAAGACCAGACCTTCTGTCGCAAGGTCCTTTTTTCCATCAGGATCTCAAATCCTTAAATTTAAAGGTATGGAGATTGAACGCTTGATTCTTGGTCAAAGAGGTTTCTCTGACTCTGTGATTAATACTATGTTACATGCTCGTAAATCTGTATCCAGAGAGATATATTATAGAGTCTGGAAGACTTATATTTCTTGGTGTCTTTCTCATCATTTTTCTTGGCATTCTTTTAGAATTCCGAGAATTTTACAGTTTCTTCAGGATGGTTTAGATAAAGGTTTATCCGCAAGTTCTTTGAAAGGACAAATCTCTGCTCTTTCTGTTCTTTTTCACAGAAAGATTGCTAATCTTCCTGATATTCATTGTTTTGTACAAGCTTTGGTTCGTATAAAACCTGTCATTAAGTCAAGTTCTCCTCCTTGGAGTTTGAATTTGGTTCTGGGGGCTCTTCAAGCTCCTCCGTTTGAACCTATGCATTCATTGGACATTAAATTACTTTCTTGGAAAGTTTTGTTCCTTTTGGCGATCTCTTCTGCCAGAAGAGTCTCTGAATTATCTGCTCTTTCTTGTGAGTCTCCTTTTCTGATTTTTCATCAGGATAAGGCGGTGTTGCGAACTTCTTTTGAATTTTTACCTAAAGTTGTGAATTCCAACAACATTAGTAGAGAAATTGTGGTTCCTTCATTATGTCCTAATCCTAAGAATTCTAAGGAGAAATCGTTGCATTCTTTGGATGTTGTTAGAGCTTTGAAATATTATGTTGAAGCTACTAAGTCTTTCCGAAAGACTTCTAGTCTATTTGTTATCTTTTCCGGTTCTAGAAAAGGCCAGAAAGCTTCTGCCATTTCTTTGGCATCTTGGTTGAAATCTTTAATTCTTCATGCCTATGTCGAGTCGGGTAAAACTCCGCCTCAAAGGATTACAGCTCATTCTACTAGGTCAGTTTCTACTTCCTGGGCGTTTAGGAATGAAGCTTCGGTTGATCAGATTTGCAAAGCAACAACTTGGTCCTCTTTGCATACTTTTACTAAATTCTACCATTTTGATGTATTTTCTTCTTCTGAAGCAGTTTTTGGTAGAAAAGTACTTCAGGCAGCGGTTTCCGTTTGAATCTTCTGTTTATGTTTTTCATTAAACTTTATTTTGGGTGTGGATTATTTTCAGCAGGAATTGGCTGTCTTTATTTTATCCCTCCCTCTCTAGTGACTCTTGCGTGGAAAGATCCACATCTTGGGTAGTCATTATCCCATACGTCCCTAGCTCATGGACTCTTGCTAATTACATGAAAGAAAACATAATTTATGTAAGAACTTACCTGATAAATTCATTTCTTTCATATTAGCAAGAGTCCATGAGGCCCGCCCTTTTTTGTGGTGGTTATGATTTTTTTGTATAAAGCACAATTATTCCAATTCCTTATTTTATATGCTTTCGCACTTTTTTCTTATCACCCCACTTCTTGACTATTCGTTAAACTGAATTGTGGGTGTGGTGAGGGGTGTATTTATAGGCATTTTAAGGTTTGGGAAACTTTGCCCCTCCTGGTAGGAATGTATATCCCATACGTCACTAGCTCATGGACTCTTGCTAATATGAAAGAAATGAATTTATCAGGTAAGTTCTTACATAAATTATGTTTTTGTACAAGACTTGGTTCGTATAAAACCTGTCATTCAGTCAATTTCTCCTCCTTGGAGTTTGAATTTGGTTCTGGGGGCTCTTCTAGCTCCTCCTTTTGAACCCATGCATTCATTTGGACATTAAACTTCTTTCTTGGAAAGTTTTGTTTCTTTTGGCCATCTCTTCTGCCAGAAGAGTCCCTGAATTATCTGCTCTTTCTTGTGAGTCTCCTTTTCTGATTTTTCATCAGGATAAGGCGGTGTTGCGAACTTCTTTTGAATTCTTTCCTAAGGTTGTGTATTCTAACAACATTAGTAGAGAAATTGTGGTTCCTTCATTATGTCCTAATCCTAAGAATTCTAAGGAGAAATCATTGCATTCTTTGGATGTTGTTAGAGCTTTGTATTATTATGTTGAAGCTACTAAGTCTTTCCGAAAGACTTCTAGTCTATTTTTCATCTTTTCTGGTTCTAGAAAAAGCCAGAAAGCTTCTGCCATTTCTTTGGCATCTTGGTTGAAATCTTAAATTCATCATGCCTATGTCGAGTCGGGTAAAACTCCGCCTCAAAGGATTACAGCTCATTCTACTAGGTCAGTTTCTACTTCCTGGGCGTTTAGGAATGAAGCTTCGGTTGATCAGATTTGCAAAGCAGCAACTTGGTCCTCTTTGCACACTTTTACTAAATTCTACCATTTTGATGTGTTTTCTTCTTCTGAAGCAGTTTTTGGTAGAAAAGTACTTCAGGCAGCGGTTTCAGTTTGAATCTTCTGCTTATGTTTTCATTAAACTTTATTTTGGTTGTGGATTATTTTCAGCAGGAATTGGCTGTCTTTATTTGATCCCTCCCTCTCTAGTGACTCTTGCGTGGAAAGATCCACATCTTGGGTAGTCATTATCCCATACGTCACTAGCTCATGGACTCTTGCTAATTACATGAAAGAAAACATAATTTATGTAAAAACTTACCTGATAAATTCATTTCTTTCATATTAGCAAGAGTCCATGAGGCCCACCCTTTTTTTGTGGTGGTTATGATTTTTTTGTATAAAGCACAATTATTCCAATTCCTTATTTTATATGCTTTCGCACTTTTTTCTTATCAC
This sequence comes from Bombina bombina, assembly GCF_027579735.1. Classification (NCBI taxonomy): domain Eukaryota; kingdom Metazoa; phylum Chordata; class Amphibia; order Anura; family Bombinatoridae; genus Bombina; species Bombina bombina. The sequence goes on along the minus strand of NC_069499.1, from coordinate 1,197,694,815 downwards.
CCCACTTCTTGGCTATTCGTTAAACTGATTTGTGGGTGTGGTGAGGGGTGTATTTATAGGAATTTTAAGGTTTGGGAAACTTTGCCCCTCCTGGTAGGAATGTATATCCCATACGTCACTAGCTCATGGACTCTTGCTAATATGAAAGAAATGAATTTATCAGGTAAGTTCTTACATAAATTATGTTTTCTGCTCGATCCTTAACCTTCTCCTTTAATAATTTCCCTTTTCTGTAAAACTAATTAAAAGAATAGTATATTCCCATTCATCCATCCTCTCTAGACCATTTAATAATTACACATTCAGCAGAATAGGGAAAAAAAGATCATCTCTGGGTGTGTATATGTTATACGATTTTATTATCTAGTCCCATATTCCAAAAATGTGCCAGTCGATCTGTAAATACAAACAATGTGGGGGTCTCAAGGAACCGAACACAAAGCACCTACTCCAGGAACTTTTTGTATCTGTAAGTCAATGGAGACCCAGGCCTTAAATTCTCCTGAGCCGTGCCAGTCTAGAATCCTTTGAAAGATTACTGCCTCATGATTATCTCTAATGTTTGGGAGTCCCAATCCTGCATCATTGGTGGATCTGTAAAAAAAAATTTCTACTGATTTTGGGTTTACTTTCCCCCCAAAAGTATGAATTAATATGGCCTTGAAACTGACCTAGGTGCCAGTTCAGCAGGTGAATTCGCAAAGCATGTAAGTTGTATAGAATTCTACGAAGGGTGGTCATTTTTATTGATTGAATTTCGACTCTACCAGGAGATGGGTTTATCTGACCATGCTGGGTCTTATTGAGAAGGAAAGTATAGTTCCTATCAAATAGTATTGTGGGTTTAGATGACAAATTGATCCCTAGGTACAGTGGGTATTTGAAAAGAATTACCCCCCTTGAAAATAATCACATTTTGTTGCTTTGCAGCCTGAAATAAAGACACAGTTTTTGTTTATCCAGTTGTAATTACTCAGTGCAACTTATAACATCCAAGTGAAAGATATAACATCGACATGTCAGGCAAAAATAAAGACATTACTAGCCAGAACAAATGATCTGGCTAGTTAGTAATGATGTTGCTGCTGTTTAGAAAGAGTTTTGTTACCTAGGCAATCATTTAGAGGAAGTGGCATCAACTGTATCTTTTTTTTTTGTTGCTATTTTACCTCTTGCAGGTTAGATGGAGCCGATAATACAATTCAATTCTTGGTTAAAAAAGTGGGGCAGGGAAAGAGGATTTGGTTTTATTGGCCATGATAGCTCGGTTTGACAAGATACTAGGTTATTTAATAGATATGGCTTGCATTTGGTTTTAAAGGAACAGTGTATCTGGGAGAGGAGTTTAAATGCTTTATTAGAAGTAATTTAAACTTGTAAAGGGGGGTTAACATTAATATATCCATCAATATAGCCATCTGCCACCTCACAGCATGCCTAAACTGTTAATCCAAGTTACAGTTCTAGAAATTCTAGTAGAAAAGTTCTTCATGCCATGAGCACAAATGCTCGGAGCTTAAGAAATAAATTACCTTAATTCACTTCAATAAGGACTAGGGACAACTTGGATTTAGCAGCTATAACAGAAACATGGTACAATGATTCTCATGACTGGTACATAGTCATACCTGGATACAAGTTATTTAAAAAGAACAGAGTAGGAAACACAGGTGGAGGAGTTGCCCTGTATGTAAAAGAAAATATAACGATTACTGAAATTGTAGAAACTAATGATGAGGCAGAACGTTTTTGAATGACTGGAAACTGGGGATAAAAATGTGTTTAGAATAGGGGTTGTATATAGGCCTCCATTACAGGATGAAAGACTGGACAATCTGTTAACAGAGTAAATAGCCAAAATGACCATGAAAGGTAAGGTTATAATAATGGGGGATAGATGTAGACTGGAAGAATCCCTGTGCTAGAGCAGCTAGAAGCAGGTATATTCTTGAATCCTTGCAAGGGAAATCACTTGAGCTATTGGTTGAGGTGGTGTGTGGTGATGTATTCAGATCAACCACAACAAGGTAGCAGTTTGAAATAAACTCTTGCATCAACTGTAGATCCAAGTTTGTAATTTATCTGATCACCTGCGACCTGTGTGAGGTACAATACGTAGGTTTAACCACCCGGGAGGTATGCTCTCGAATTAGGGAACACCTCTCTGCAATCAGGATTGGTAGATTAAGTACTCCTCTAGTGCAACACTTTGTACAGGTACATGATAAGCTTTAAATGGACGGCTATTGAGAGGCTACCCATACCTTCGAGAGGAGGGGATAGAGAAAAGGCTTTGGGTAAACAAGAGGTGTTCTTGATCTTTAAATTAAAGACCAGAACACCGTCAGGCCTAAACTCCTCCTACGATTTGGTAAATTACTGGTAGTAAGAGTCTATTTTCACACTACATAATCTTAGACACTATTGTTTGCTTAACCAACTGTAACTTAGTTCACTAAACTGGCAAAACTAAACTTGATACAGACCAATTATAAATACGCACTCAGTAGGCATCCATAAAGGAACATAGTATGGAAGTAATTACTCATTTGCAGTAAGATTGATAGGCAATCTATTACAAGAGGATGGGAGCTAAGAGCCACTAGTGCCATTCACTGTTCAATAGGGCAGGAAATCCTCCTATTCATTCTCTGTAAAATAATATATATACATGTTAAAGTGTACTGTATTGCATAGAGACCTTTGATTGGCTCACAAGGTTGACCTATGGGGGGCAGGAAAGCCCTTATAAAAGGGCGCTAGTTTTAAACTTTTTATTCAGCTAGGAATATGGCTAGGAAGCCGAAACACGTCGGCTATTGTACTTCCTCCCAGTAAAAGTCATCCGTTTGCTGTCGTATTATTAAGGAATTTGGTACATGTCATGTAAATATATGTACATCCGAATATAAGCTTTGAAGATTTTAATGTAGCATATTTTGTCAATAAATGCTACCTTGACATCCACCTGTGCTCCTTTTTCTCTTCTTTTGTACTATTGGTTGAGGAGACAACTGGATGGAAGCTATATTAGATTTATTACTTACGAACAGTGATTCAGTATAAGATGTGTCTGTGAGAACTTAGGGTCCAGAGATCAATAATCTGTTTGGTTTAGTATTAATTTGCTGGAACTGTCCACTCAGACTAAAACAAAAGTTTTAGACTTTAGGAAGGCTGATTTTCCATACATGGGATAATACCTGAATAACTATTTAAAAGGGCAAACTCTTATTACATGAGCACAAGAACAGTGGGAAATTTTTGAATGCTCCAATTTTACATACAACAGCAAACTGTATTAGACAAGTCTGTAAAAGAAAGAGGATACCAATATAGTTTCCCAAAGAAGTAGCACATGTAATGATAATAAAGATAGTTCATAAAAATTAGAGACAAACACAGTCAGATGATGATATGCAAATATGGAGACTGCATAAAGAAAAACACTAAGGGGCCAATTTATCATAGTGCGAGCGGATATGATACGATGTAGCGTATCATGTCCGCCGCACATCGATAAATGCCGACAGCATACGCTGTCTGCATTTATAATTGCACAAGTAGTTCTTGTGAACTGCTTGTGCAATGCCGCCCCCTGCAGATTCGCGGCCAATCAGTTGCTAGCAGGGGGTGTCAATCAACCCGATCGTATTAGATCGGGTTGATTTCTGTCCGCGGCCTCAGAGCAGGCAGACAAGTTATGGAGCAGCGGTCTTTAGACCGTCGCTTCATAACTTCTGTTTCAGGCTCGCTCGGAAACAGAGGCATCAAGCTCCACATGGTGCTTGATAAATCGGCCCCAATGCAGTTAATTAGGAAGGTTAAAGCTCATGTGAAAGAGAAGATAGCACAGTCAGTAAAACATGGGGACAAAGCCTTCTTAATGTTGGAAAAGTAAAATTGAAAACAGTTGATTGTAGAATAGTAAAATGAGATACGCAAATTGCAGACTGATTACTCCTATTCTGTCCTCACAAAATGTTGAAGATAGAATGTCTACATTAAGAGATGCTACTAAAAATGTAAATGTGTTTAGCACTGATCATTTCACAGAGGCTGAGGTTTTTATTTGCATTATCAAAAATAAAAGTAAAAAAGTCAGTAGGTCCTGATGATGATCATTCACGGGTTTTAAAGAAACTTCGATCTATGCTAACTGCACCATTAACTGATCTGTTTAATCTGTGACTATTGACAGGAGTTGTTTAAGATGATTGGAGAATAGTTCATGTAGTACCACTTCATAAAAAGGACAGTACGAAAGAATATGGCAGCTGCAAGCCAGTCATTTTAACTTCAGTAGTATGGACATTTTTTGAAACTCAAAAGATAAAATTATGACTTGCATAAAGACAAACAATTCAAGGACCAAAGTCAGGTTGATTGTCAGACTAATCTGATTAACTTATTTGATTATGCAAATGAAGTATTAGACCAGGGTTGAGAAGTTAATGTAGCATATCTAGATTTCAGCAAAGCATTTGACACTGTCGCATACGACAAACTTATTCACAAACTTGGTCTAGATTTAAAAATTGTAAACTGGGCAGAATGGGGCCCATTTCTTTCATGTAATTAGCAAGAGTCCATGAGCTAGTGATGTATGGGATATACATTCCTACCAGGAGGGGCAAAGTTTCCCAAACCTCAAAATGCCTATAAATACACCCCTCACCACACCCACAATTCAGTTTTACAAACTTTGCCTCCTATGGAGGTGGTGAAGTAAGTTTGTGCTAGATTCTACGTTGAGCCCGGTTTTCCTCTCAGCGTGCAGTGAATGTCAGAGGGATGTGAGGAGAGTATTGCCTATTTTGAATGCAGTGAACTCCTTCTACGGGGTCTATTTCATAGGTTCTCTGTTATCGGTCGTAGAGATTCATCTCTTACCTCCCTTTTCAGATCGACGATATACTCTTATTTATATACCATTACCTCTGCTGATTTTCGTTTCAGTACTGGTTTGGCTTTCTACAAACATGTAGATGAGTGTCCTGGGGTAAGTAAGTCTTATTTTCTGTGACACTCTAAGCTATGGTTGGGCACTTTGTTTATAAAGTTTTAAATATATGTATTCAAACATTTATTTGCCTTGACTCAGGATGTTCAACATTCCTTATTTTCAGACAGTCAGTTTCATATTTGGGATAATGCATTTGAATCAATCATTTTTTCTTACCTTAAAAATTTGACTTTTTTCCCCTGTGGGCTGTTAGGCTCGCGGGGGCTTAAAATGCTTCATTTTATTGCGTCATTCTTGGCGCGGACTTTTTTGGCGCAAAAAATCTTTTCTGTTTCCGGCGTCATACGTGTCGCCGGAAGTTGCGTCATTTTTGATGTCCTTTTGCGCCAAAGATGTCGGCGTTCCGGATGTGGCGTCATTTTTGGCGCCAAAAAGCATTTAGGCGCCAAATAATGTGGGTGTCTTATTTGGCGCTAAAAAATATGGGCGTCGCTTTTGTCTCCACATTATTTCAGTCTCATTTTTTCTTTGCTTCTGGTTGCTAGAAGCTTGTTTATTGGCATTTTTTCCCATTCCTGAAACTGTCATTTAAGGAATTTGATCATTTTTGCTTTATATGTTGTTTTTTCTCATACATATTGCAAGATGTCTCACGTTGCATCTGAGTCAGAATATACTTCAGGAAAATCTCTGTCTAGTGCTGGAACTACCAAAGCTAAGTGTATCTGCTGTAAACTTTTGGTAGCTATTCCTCCAGCTGTTGTTTGTATTAATTGTCATGACAAACTTGTTAATGCAGATAATATTTCCTTTAGTAATGTACCATTGCCTGTTGCAGTTCCTTCAACATCTAAGGTTCAGAATGTTCCTGATAACATAAGAGATTTGTTTCTGAATCCATCAAGAAGGCTATGTCTGTTATTCCTCCTTCTAGTAAACATAAAAAATCTTTTAAAACTTCTCTTTCTACAGATGAATTTTTAAATGAACATCATCATTCTGATTCTGATGACTCTTCTGGTTCAGAGGATTCTGTCTCAGAGATTGATGCTGATAAATCTTCATATTTATTTAAAATGGAATTTATTCGTTCTTTACTTAAAGAAGTACTAATTGCTTTAGAAATTGAGGATTCTGGTCCTCTTGATTCTAATTCTAAACGTTTAGATAAGGTCTTTAAATCTCCTGTGGTTATTCCAGAAGATTTTCCTGTTCCTAATGCTATTTCTGAAGTAATTTCCAGAGAATGGGATAAATTGGGTAATTCATTTACTCCTTCTAAACGTTTTAAGCAATTATATCCTGTGCCGTCTGACAGATTAGAATTTTGGGACAAAATCCCTATTTCTACCCTTGCTAAACGTACTACTATTCCTACGTCAGATGGTACTTCGTTTAAGGATCCTTTAGATAGGAAAATTGAATCCTTTCTAAGAAAAGCTTATCTGTGTTCAGATAATCTTCTTAGACCTGCTATATCATTGGCTGATGTTGCTGCAGCTTCAACTTTTTGGTTGGAAACTTTAGCGCAACAAGTAACAGATCATGATTCTCATAATATTATTCTTCTTCTTCAACATGCTAATAATTTTATCTGTGATGCCATTTTTGATATTATCAGAGTTGATGTCAGGTTTATGTCTCTAGCTATTTTAGCTAGAAGAGCTTTATGGCTTAAAACTTGGAATGCTGATATGGCTTCTAAATCAACTCTACTTTCCATTTCTTTCCAGGGTAACAAATTATTTGGTTCTCAGTTGGATTCTATTATCTCAACTGTTACTGGTGGGAAAGGAACTTTTTTACCACAGGATAAAAAATCTAAGGGTAAAAACAGGGCTAATAATCGTTTTCGTTCCTTTCATTTCAACAAAGAACAAAAGCCTGATCCTTCATCCTCAGGAGCAGTTTCAGTTTGGAAACCATCTCCAGTCTGGAATAAATCCAAGCCTTCTAGAAAGGCAAAGCCAGCTTCTAAGTCCACATGAAGGTGCGGCCCTCATTCCAGCTCAGCTGGTAGGGGGCAGGTTACGTTTTTTCAAAGAAATTTGGATCAATTCTGTTCACAATCTTTGGATTCAGAACATTGTTTCAGAAGGGTACAGAATTGGTTTCAAGATGAGACCTCCTGCAAAGAGATTTTTTCTTTCCCGTGTCCCAGTAAATCCAGTGAAAGCTCAAGCATTTCTGAATTGTGCTTCAGATCTAGAGTTGGCTGGAGTAATTATGCCAGTTCCAGTTCTGGAACAGGGAATGGGGTTTTATTCAAATCTCTTCATTGTACCAAAGAAGGAGAATTCCTTCAGACCAGTTCTGGATCTAAAAATATTGAATCGTTATGTAAGGATACCAACGTTCAAAATGGTAACTGTAAGGACTATCTTGCCTTTTGTTCAGCAAGGGTATTATATGTCCACAATAGATTTACAGGATGCATATCTGCATATTCCGATTCATCCAGATCATTATCAGTTCCTGAGATTCTCTTTTCTGGACAAGCATTACCAGTTTGTGGCTCTGCCGTTTGGCCTAGCTACAGCTCCAAGAATTTTTACAAAGGTTCTCGGTGCCCTTCTGTCTGTAATCAGAGAACAGGGTATTGTGGTATTTCCTTATTTGGACGATATCTTGGTACTTGCTCAGTCTTTACATTTAGCAGAATCTCATACGAATCGACTTGTGTTGTTTCTTCAAGATCATGGTTGGAGGATCAATTCACCAAAAAGTTCATTGATTCCTCAGACAAGGGTAACCTTTCTGGGTTTCCAGATAGATTCAGTGTCCATGACTCTGTCTTTAACAGACAAGAGACGTCTAAAATTGATTTCAGCTTGTCGAAACCTTCAGTCACAATCATTCCCTTCGGTCGTTTTATGCATGGAAATTCTAGGTCTTATGACTGCTGTATCGGACGCGATCCCCTTTGCTCGTTTTCACATGCGACCTCTTCAGCTCTGTATGCTGAATCAATGGTGCAAGGATTACACAAAGATATCTCAATTAATATCTTTAAAACCGATTGTACGACACTCTCTAACGTGGTGGACAGATCACCATCGTTTAATTCAGGGGGCTTCTTTTGTGCTTCCGACCTGGACTGTAATTTCAACAGATGCAAGTCTCACAGGTTGGGGAGCTGTGTGGGGATCTCTGACGGCACAAGGAGTTTGGGAATCTCAGGAGGTGAGATTACCGATCAATATTTTGGAACTCCGTGCAATTTTCAGAGCTCTTCAGTCTTGGCCTCTTCTGAAGAGAGAATCGTTCATTTGTTTTCAGACAGACAATGTCACAACTGTGGCATACATCAATCATCAAGGAGGGACTCACAGTCCTCTGGCTATGAAAGAAGTATCTCGAATTTTGGTTTGGGCGGAATCCAGCTCCTGTCTAATATCTGCGGTTCATATCCCAGGTATAGACAATTGGGAAGCGGATTATCTCAGTCACCAAACGTTGCATCCGGGCGAATGGTCTCTTCACCCAGAGGTATTTCTTCAGATTGTTCAAATGTGGGAGCTTCCAGAAATAGATCTGATGGCATCTCATCTAAACAAGAAACGTCCCAGGTATCTGTCCAGATCCCGGGATCCTCAGGCGGAAGCAGTGGATGCATTATCTCTTCCTTGGAAGTATCACCCTGCCTATATCTTTCCGCCTCTAGTTCTTCTTCCAAGAGTAATCTCCAAGATTCTGAAGGAATGCTCGTTTGTTCTGCTGGTAGCTCCGGCATGGCCTCACAGGTTTTGGTATGCGGATCTTGTCCGGATGGCCTCTTGCCATCCGTGGACTCTTCCGCTAAGACCAGACCTTCTGTCGCAAGGTCCTTTTTTCCATCAGGATCTCAAATCCTTAAATTTAAAGGTATGGAGATTGAACGCTTGATTCTTGGTCAAAGAGGTTTCTCTGACTCTGTGATTAATACTATGTTACAGGCTCGTAAATCTGTATCCAGAGAGATATATTATAGAGTCTGGAAGACTTATATTTCTTGGTGTCTTTCTCATCATTTTTCTTGGCATTCTTTTAGAATTCCGAGAATTTTACAGTTTCTTCAGGATGGTTTAGATAAAGGTTTATCCGCAAGTTCTTTGAAAGGACAAATCTCTGCTCTTTCTGTTCTTTTTCACAGAAAGATTGCTAATCTTCCTGATATTCATTGTTTTGTACAAGCTTTGGTTCGTATAAAACCTGTCATTAAGTCAATTTCTCCTCCTTGGAGTTTGAATTTGGTCCTGGGGGCTCTTCAAGCTCCGCAGTTTGAACCTATGCATTCATTGGACATTAAATTACTTTCTTGGAAAGTTTTGTTCCTTTTGGCGATCTCTTCTGCCAGAAGAGTCTCTGAATTATCTGCTCTTTCTTGTGAGTCTCCTTTTCTGATTTTTCATCAGGATAAGGCGGTGTTGCGAACTTCTTTTGAATTTTTACCTAAAGTTGTGAACAACATTAGTAGAGAAATTGTGGTTCCTTCATTATGTCCTAATCCTAAGAATTCTAAGGAGAAATCGTTGCATTCTTTGGATGTTGTTAGAGCTTTGAAATATTATGTTGAAGCTACTAAGTCTTTCCGAAAGACTTCTAGTCTATTTGTTATCTTTTCCGGTTCTAGAAAATGCCAGAAAGCTTCTGCCATTTCTTTGGCATCTTGGTTGAAATCTTTAATTCATCATGCCTATGTCGAGTCGGGTAAAACTCCGCCTCAAAGGATTACAGCTCATTCTACTAGGTCAGTTTCTACTTCCTGGGCGTTTAGGAATGAAGCTTCGGTTGATCAGATTTGCAAAGCAGCAACTTGGTCCTCTTTGCATACTTTTACTAAATTCTACCATTTTGATGTATTTTCTTCTTCTGAAGCAGTTTTTGGTAGAAAAGTACTTCAGGCAGCGGTTTCAGTTTGAATCTTCTGTTTATGTTTTTCATTAAACTTTATTTTGGGTGTGGATTATTTTCAGCAGGAATTGGCTGTCTTTATTTTATCCCTCCCTCTCTAGTGACTCTTGCGTGGAAAGATCCACATCTTGGGTAATCATTATCCCATACGTCACTAGCTCATGGACTCTTGCTAATTACATGAAAGAAAACATAATTTATGTAAGAACTTACCTGATAAATTCATTTCTTTCATATTAGCAAGAGTCCATGAGGCCCGCCCTTTTTTGTGGTGGTTATGATTTTTTTGTATAAAGCACAATTATTCCAATTCCTTATTTTATATGCTTTCGCACTTTTTTCTTATCACCCCACTTCTTGGCTATTCGTTAAACTGAATTGTGGGTGTGGTGAGGGGTGTATTTATAGGCATTTTGAGGTTTGGGAAACTTTGCCCCTCCTGGTAGGAATGTATATCCCATACGTCACTAGCTCATGGACTCTTGCTAATATGAAATAAATGAATTTATCAGGTAAGTTCTTACATAAATTATGTTTTTTGTTTAACATGTTTATCAATGATATAAGCAAAGGGTTACAGGGAAAGTATGTTTGTTTGTAGAGGATACAACAATTTGTAATAGAGTAGATGTTCCAGGGCGGTGGACCAAATGAGAAGTGAATTTAAAAAAATTGAAGGATTGGACAAATGACTGGGATCTAAAGTTTAACATTGCAAGTGCAAAACTTTGCATTTAGGAAAGAAAAATCCAAATGTTAATTAAGGAATTTAGTAAACAATGTAGCATTGCAGCGAGTAAGACCCGGTAGATTGCGTGGTTGTATTGGTAGAGGAATATGCAGCAGAAATAGTAAGGTTCTTCTGCCACTTTACAGATTACTAGTTAGGCCTCTGCCTGAGTATTGTGTGCAGTTCTGGATGCCATAGCTCCAGAAAGATATAAACAAACTGGAGTCTGTTAAAAAAGCCACTAAAATGGTACATGGTCAAGAAAATAAAACGTAATAGGAAAGGTTCAATTACCTAAATATGTATAGCTTAGAGGAGAAAAAGGGAAAGAGGTGATATGATAACTTTCAACTATATTAAGGAGCTTAGTAAAGCTGAGGCTGTATTTTTGATTAAAAGCTAAATTAACGAGCTAGGGGTCATGATCTCAAGTTGAAGGGCAGTAGATTCAGGAGTAATCACAGAAACTGTTTCTGACTAATGGAATAAACTTTCACAAGAGGTGGTAATAACAAACACTGTGGGGGACTTCAAGAATGCCTGGGATAAGCATAAGGCTATTAGATAAGTTTATGCTGTTAGGAAATTTTGAGCAGACTTGTTAGGCCTATGGTTCTTATCTGCTGTCAGAATCTATGTTTCTATGTTAATCAACCACTTTCTTGGGCTAAATGCATATTTAAACAAATGGAACAGTTGTCTGTGGTGTTGGACAGATAACAATACAATACTTTTACCACTAGATGGTACCAGAGCTATGCAATAATTCTATGTGGCTTTTTAATATGTGAATATTTGATTTGTATTATATTTAAGTGAATGTAAAGTTTATTGAGAGAGTGCCTGGCACTTTCATTAATTAAACTTTACATTTAAGCGTTTTTTAGTTTTTTTTTTAAATACTTACCTTTTTCCTTATGACAGCAGACCGGCGATCCTCCTCCCGCAGCTCCCGCTGTATTAAGCATATCGATGACGAATCCGGTTTCCTCCAATCATTGTCTGTTGTCATAAGGAAAAAGATAAGTATTAAAAAAAAACCCCAACAACAAACACTTAAAGGGACATTAAAAACTTAATAAATGCTAGATAGAATGATGAATTCAAAGAAAAGGTTAGTCTGAGAATAACATGTGATGTTGATGTATTTTTTAAAGTTTCATTAGTTTAAATATTGACAAATTAAGTGTAAAGTTTTAGTATTTATGAAATAACGGGAAGCTGCCATGTTGTTACTTAGTTTACCTTCTCTGCTGTGGCCAATAAGGGACAGTTATAAATAGTTCACTAGAGTGTACAGCCAATGGCTGTGTGGAATATAACAGTGCTCTGCACTTCCATTTCTATCAGGAATGGAAAAGCTCACAATTTCAGAACGGAATTACAGGAAAAGGGGACAAAATAAATAATGAAAGTATATTGCAGAGGTTTTTTTTATATGTACAATTTATCATTTATATCTCAAAGTGTTTAATGTTCCTTAAAATGTTAAGTTTAATGAATGAAAGTGCCCTTGTTTTTAAAAGTATTTTTTAAAAACCAGGCACTTTCTCATTAAACTTTACATTCACTTTAAATGATTTTTTTCTTTCAGACACTCTAAAGCATATTCACTAAATTATTTAAAAATACCAAGTAACAATTATATAAAAGTTACATAAAATTATTTCCACATCCTTCTTCAAGCCAAAAATACACAAGTTCAAAACAGTGGCAGGGCTAATAATTAAACAGCTTAGGGGAAGAGCTGTGATTAAAATTTTGGATTTTCTAAAGTTTTTTCTAATAATTAAAAAAGCCCATTTTGATCACTAGTTGTTGAAGAAGTAATAACACCTGTAAAAACATTGATTTACATATTAAAATATAGAGAGGAATATTTATTAACACACCAACATAAAAATATTACTTTTGATAGCTATATATATCCTGTTTTTGCAGGTCTCATAACATTTGTACCTGCCGCATCCTCTGCCACAAAAACAAGTTACATATTAGACATTAGGCATGGGTGAAATTTTGGAATTCAAATGCCAAATGTGGCTGCAGGCAGCGGAATTCAGATATGCTGGATATATCGGCGTGAAAGTGCAACACATAAAGGTCTGAATTTACACAGATCACACTTATTTCTGGCACCGAATATAGCTAAAAGCAGCTATGTGTGGTCGCATTTTGCATTCAATTAACCAATGCCAATTAGACATGTTACTATGATTAGGGCAGTTTGCTCCTATGTAATATAGGCTTCTGCAGTATAACTATAGGGGGTGCCTAAATAATACCCTATAGCATCCAATATATGAAAAATGAATAACAATAACACAAAAATACTAAATAAAATATAAAAACATTTGGATTTATAGAAATACAAACACTGAATACAAAAGCACTTATCTTCTTTATTAGTTCTCTGCAGTTTTGGAGCCATCTGATTCCGTCCCTAAATCTTCTATAGATGCTGGGTCATCTGAACACTTTCCTACCAGTGTTAAATGTTTGTATTGTAAACAGGCTGCGGTATTACTTCCAGCACATATATGCAACACATGTATTAATGTTATATTGCATTTCCTCCTCCCAGAGTGATTGCCAGAATCAGACAGGAGGAGGCATCAGTAACTGTCATGTCCATGCCCAGAGTTGATCGTGGGACCTCTGGTCAGCTGCAAGCAGTTCCTCAATCAACACCCTATAAAAGCTGCTTCCTGTGTTTGCTTGTGTATAGGACTGTATTCCTGGGTGTGCTACTTCCATTCCTGTTTCTGCTGTTATCTGTGTCTACGCATTTTTTCTGGACTCAGCCTTTGGATTCTGATTTGGTTCTGTTGTTGCCCACAAGATTCTGACCTTTGGCCTGGACATTGTTTACATCTTTGGATCCTGATTTGGCACTGTATTTAGCTTGCACTGTATTGACCTTTGGCCTGAACTAACCCTGATTTTGTCTTGCCCTCTGGATTTGTTACATCCTGGGTCTAACCCTCTGTGCTGGGGCAGTGTGTCTCATTGTCACTTCCCAACCGAAGGGTCCTTTCCTGGACTGACTTTACTACTTCATTATACATGGGCCACTAACATGGACCTTGACAAAGTAACCAGGGTAGAGTGGCTGCAGCTGAGTCTGCTCTACTGGAACTGCAATTAGGCACACAATCTGTTGCTCTGTATGCTGTTGAATTCTGCACTTTAGTCACTTAGACTGACTGGAATCCAGGAGCACTAAAAGCGGCATTCCACAGAGTACTGTCTGACAGGATTAAAGATGATTTGGTTTACAGAGAATTACCTGAGTCTTTAGAGGACTTTATTTCTCTATGTATCAAACTTGATACCCGCCACATGGAGCATCAGCTGGAAAAAAGATATGACACAGAAATCCCAAAGACTTGTCTTCAGGTTGGCAGCAAAATATACTATCCCTAAAGCATCTCCTTCAACCCCTACAAATGAAACACCTATGAAGGTTGGTACCATCTGACTTTCTGAAGCAGAAAAACTTAGGAGATGAAATCTCGGTCTGTGTCTCTACTGTGGCCGAAAAGTGCATCTTTTGAAGGATTGTCCTACGAGGCCGGGAAAAGACCAGGCTTAATTCTGTTTGGAGGGGCAGAATTAAGCCTGAACCCAGAACAACCCTCTAACAAGACATAAGTTGTCTATACCAATCCGCCTCACCATCAACGGACAACACATCGATTCACAAGCCCTTATTGACTCCAGAGCTGAGCTATGGATTTATCTTTCACCAAACAACATATTTCCAGTGTAAAGAAGAAGAACCCTAGCCATATCACTACAATTAGTGGACAACCATTAGGTTCTGGAGTTATTCTGTACCATTCTATACCCATTACTATACATGTGGGGATGCTTCATGTGAAACTCTGCAATTCAATTTAGTGTCTTCACCACATGTATAGTGATGTCGCAAACCTAAAAATTTTGGTTCGCGAACGCCGGACTCGAACTTCCGCAACTGTTCGCGAACCGCCATTGACTTCAATAGGCAGGGGAACTTTAAAACCAACAGGGACTCTTTCTGGCCACAATAGTGATGGAAAAGTTGTTTCAAGGGGACTAACACCTGGAGTGTGGCATGCCGGAGGGGGATCCATGGCAAAACTCCCACGGAAAATTACATAGTTGATGCAGAGTCTGGTTTTAAGCCATAAAGGGCATAAATCACCTAACATTCCTAAATTGTTTGGAATAACGTGCTTTAAAACATCAGGTATGATGTTGTATCGATCAAGTAGTGTAAGGGTTACGCCCGCTTCACAGTGACAGACCAAACTCCCCGTGTAACACACCGCAAACAACCGCAAACAGTCCATTTGCACAACCACGAGATAGATAGATTTGATAGATAGATACATATATTACATAGATCAATAGATGCAATATACATTTGATAGATACGATTGATCGTTAGATTTGATAGATAGATATGATAGATATATAATTTTCCAGAAAGAGAATTACAAGACGTGCGGTCTGGGACCCATGGTAAGATTCCCAGAGGCAGTTGCGGCGCCAGGGGACGTGTATATGGCAGGGATTTTCGGAACCGGGAGATGGAAAAAGATGCTTGGTCGGTCCTCCTACTTCAAATTTGGGGCACTGCACGTGCAATCTACTGTGCCACCAGATGTGAGTGGTGTGTTAAGTAGTACTATTCTTAGCAGTTTAATCCCTGTTATGTGCCTTTTTTTTTGGTTTGGGTTTTGAAGCCACAGTGCAGCACCAGAGGCCAGAAAAATTAGGCATGTACACATGCCTGAAATATTAGGTATTGTTGCAGCCGCTGCTGTAGCAGCGGCCAGAAAAATTGATGTTTGTTTGACAGTTAGAAAGTGCCCTAAAACATTGCGGCTTGAACCCTAGTTGTTGGCGGATAAGTCACGCAAGTCATCCGGCATTCGAAGATAAAATACAGCAGCGTGTGGACCATTTTTAGCCCAAGGCAGCTCATCTCATCAGGCCTTTTTTACTCAAATGTATTGCCCAATGTCAGTCCCTTCAGGATCCATCCCTCATTCATTTTAATAAAGGTGAGGTAATCAAGACTTTTTTGACCTAGGCGACTTCTCTTCTCAGTGACAATACCTCCTGCTGCACTGAAGGTCCTTTCTGACAGGACACTTGAAGCGGGGCAGGCCAGAAGTTCTATTGCAAATTGGGATAGCTCAGGCCACAGGTCAAGCCTGCACACCCAGTAGTCAAGGGGTTCATTGCTCCTCAGAGTGTCGAGATCTGCAGTTAAGGCGAGGTAGTCTGCTACCTGTCGGTTGAGTCGTTCTCTGAGGCTGGATCCCGAAGGGCTGTGGCAATGCATAGGAGTTAAAAAGGTCCGCATATCCTCCATCAACAACACGTCTGGAAAGCGTCCTGTCCTTGCCAGTGTGGTCATGGGAGGAGGAGTATTACTTTCACCTCTTCCCCTGTTAGATTCCCGTTGTGCTGTGACATCACCCTTAAACGCTGTGTAAAGCATACTTTTTAATTTATTTTTGAACTGCTCCATCCTTTCTTACTTGCGGGAATTTGGTAAAATTTCAGTCACTTTATGCTTATACCGGGGGTCTAGTAGCGTGGACACCCAGTACAGTTCGTTCTCCTTCAGCTTTTTTATACGAGTGTCCCTCAACGGGCACGACAGCATGAAAGACCCCATTTGCACAAGGTTGGATGCCGAGCTACTCATGTTCCGTTCCTCATCCTCACTGATCTCACTGAAGGTATCTTCTTCCCCCCCAGCCACGTACAACACCACGGGTACCAGATAGGTGAAAACGAGCACCCTGGGATGCCTGTTGTGCTTGGTCTTCCTCCTCCTCCTCAAAGCCACATTCCTCCTCTGACTCCTCTTCCTCACAATCCTCTTCCTGCGTTGCTGCTGGTCCAGCAAGTGATGCTAATAAGGCTATTTCTGGTGGTGATGGTGACCACAACTCTTCCTCTTCACGCTCATCTACGGCCTGATCCAGCACTCTTCGCAGGGCACGCTCCAGGAAGAAAACAAATGGTATAATGTCGCTGATGGTGCCTTTGGTGCGACTGACTAGGTTTGTCACCTCCTCAAAAGGACGCATGAGCCTACAGGCATTGCGCATGAGCATCCAGTAACGTGGCAAAAAAATTCCCAGCTTCCCAGAGGCTGTCCTAGCACCCCGGTCATACAAATACTCGTTAACAGCTTTTTCTTGTTGGAGCAGGCGGTCGAACATTAGGAGTGTTGAATTCCAATGTGTCGGGCTGTCGCAAATCAAGCACCTCACTGGCAGGTTGTTTCGCCGCTGGATTTCTGACAAGTGCGCCATGGCCGTGTAGGAACACCTGAAATGGCCACACACCTTCCTGGCCTTCTTCAGGACGTCCTGTAAGCCGGGTAGTTATGCACAAAGCGTTGTACAATCAGATTACACACATGTGCCATGTACGGCACATGTGTCAACTTGCCCAATTTCAATGCCGCCACCAAATTACTTCCCTTGTCAGAAACCACTTTGCCAATCTCCAGTTGGTGCGGAGTCAGCCACTGATCCACCTGTGCGTTCAGGGCGGACAGGAGTGCTGCTGCAGTGTGACTCTCTGCTTTCAGGCAAGTCAACTCCAAGACGGCGTGACACTGCCATATCCGGGATGTGGAATAGTACCTGGGGAGCTGGGGGGTGCCGTTGATGTAGAGCAAGATGCAGCAGCAGAAGAGGACTCAGCCGAGGAGGTTATGGAAGAGGATGGAGTAGGAGGAGTAGAGGAGGTGGCAGCAGGCCTGCCTGCAAGTCGTGGCGATGTCACCAACTCATCCTCTGCAGAGCCAGGCATTCCATGCTTGGCAGCCGTCAGCAGGTTTACCCAATGCGCAGTGTAGGTGATATACCTACCCTGACCATGCTTTGCAGACCAGCTATCAGTGGTCAGATGGACCCTTGCCCCAACACTGTGTGCCAGACATGCCATTACTTCCTTTCGCACAATCGAGTACAGGTTGGGGATTGCCTTTTGTGCAAAGAAATTTTGGCCGGGTACCTTCCACTGTGGTGTGCCAATAGCTACAAATTTTTTGAACGCCTCAGACTCCACCAGCTTGTATGGTAAAAGCTGGGGGGCTAAGAGTTCAGACAAGCCAGCTGTCAAACGCCGGGCAAGGGGGTGACTTGGTGACATTGGCTTCTTACGCTCAAACATGTCCTTGACAGAAACCTGACTGTGGGCAGATGAGCAGGAACTGCTCCGGAAGAGAGACGGATTGGCGGATGGTTGAGAGGGGGCAAGGAGCACAGCAGTGGTTGACGTGGCTGAAGATGCTGGACCAGGAGGAGGATGGCGGCTTTGAGTTTGTGTGCTGCTTGTCCTAATGTGTTCATCCCATAGACGTTTGTGATGTGAGATCATGTGCCTTCGCAAATCAGTTGTACCTAGGTGGGTGTTGGACTTCCCACGACTCAGTTTCTTTTGGCACAGGTTGCAAATGGCATTTCTGTTGTCAGAGGTAGACACATAAAAAAATGCCACACTGCTGAGCTCTGCGATGACGGTATTCTGGTGGTGGCAACAGCATGCTTTGATTGGCGTGCTGTTTGGGTGACCCCGGGTGCCGATGCATGCTGTCTGACTGTGCCACTAGCTCCTTGCGACGACCTCCCCCTGCTTCCAACTCATCTCCTCCTCTCTGTCTCCCCATCTGAACTTTCCCCCTCTTCTTCTTCTCTTCTAGCAGGCACCCATGTGATATCCACGGACGCATCATCATCAACCGCTTCACTTGTATCTGACAAATCAACAAAGGAAGCAGCAGCGGGTACAACATCATCATCATCATCATCACACCGTATTTCCATGTCTGTAATGCTGCCTGACTGGGACATATCACTGTTATATACATCCTCAATGATGGTTGCGCATCACTCATTTCTTCCAACTGATGTGTCAATAACTCCTCTGACAGATCAAGTGAAGCAGCTGTGGTGCTAGTGTTGGTGGTGGCGGCAGGCGGGCGAGTGGCACTGGTCACTTGAGAGGTGCCCGAAGCTGAGGTGAATGGTGCGTCAAGGTTCCGAGTGGAAGCTGTAGAAGATTGGTTGTCCTGTGTTAGCCAGTCAACTAGGTCCTCCTCAGAACTTTTCGCGTTCATGGTACGTGACCTCTGAACACTGGGCATTATTGTAGGGTCAAAGGGAATCATAGTACCATGACCATGACGGCACCTGCGGGGTGGCCTGCTTCTGTCTGTCATTTTTTTTTTTAAATGTACACTTACTCTACTATTAAACAAAATATGGGTGGTGCCACTGGGCAAGTGGGCACAGTATACGCTGTGAGCCTGACAGAAAAAGCAGACTGATGTTTCACAGTCAAAAAAGTTTATTTTTTAAATATTTACACTACTGTTACAACAAATATGAGTGGTGGCACTAGTTGGCAAGTGGGCCTGGCACACACACTGGCAGGCAGGCAGGCAGGCAACTGCAATTAGATTACACTAGCAGACTGATGTTTCACAGTCAAAAAAGTTTTTTTTTTTAATATTTACACTACTGTTAAAACAAATATGAGTGGTGGCACTAACTTGGATAGTGGGCCTGGCACACACGCTGGCAGGCAGGCAGGCAACTGCAATTAGATTACACTAGCAGACTGATTTTTCACAGTCAAAAAAGTTTTTTTTTTTTTTTTAAATATTTACACTACTGTTATAACAAATATGATTGGTGGCACTAGTTGGCAAGTGGGCCTGGCACACATGCTGGCAGGCAGGCAATTAGATTACACTAGCAGAATGATGTTTCACAGTCAAAAAAGTTTTTTTTTTAAATATTTACACTACTGTTACATCAAATATGAGTGGTGGCACTTACTTGGCAAGTGGGCCTGGCACACACGCAGGCAGGCAACTGCAATTAGATTACACTAGCAGAATGATGTTTCACAGTCAAAAAAGTTTTTTTTTTTAATATTTACACTACTGTTACAACAAATGAGTGGTGGCACTAACTTGGCAAGTGGGCCTGGCACACATGCTGGCAGGCAGGCAGGCGCAATTAGATTACACTAGCAGACTGATGTTTCACAGTCAAAAAAGTTTTTTTTTACAAAATTTACCCTACGGTTACAACAGATATGAGTGGTGGCACTTTGCAAGTGGGCCTGGCACACACGCTGGCAGGCAGGCAGGCAGGCAACTGCAATTAGATTACACTAGCAGACTGATTTCTTTCATGTAATTAGCAAGAGTCCATGATCTAGTGATGTATGGGATATACATTCCTACCAGGAGGGGCAAAGTTTCCCAAACCTCAAAATGCCTATAAATACACCCCTCACCACACCCACAATTCAGTTTTACAAACTTTGCCTCCTATGGAGGTGGTGAAGTAAGTTTGTGCTAGATTCTACGTTGATATGCGCTCCGCAGCAAGTTGGAGCCCGGTTTTCCTCTCAGCGTGCAGTGAATGTCAGAGGGATGTGAGGAGAGTATTGCCTATTTGAATGCAGTGATCTCCTTCTACGGGGTCTATTTCATAGGTTCTCTGTTATCGGTCGTAGAGATTCATCTCTTACCTCCCTTTTCAGATCGACGATATACTCTTATTTATATACCATTACCTCTGCTGATTTTCGTTTCAGTACTGGTTTGGCTTTCTACAAACATGTAGATGAGTGTCCTGGGGTAAGTAAATCTTATTTTCTGTGACACTCTAAGCTATGGTTGGGCACTTTATTTATAAAGTTCTAAATATATGTATTCAAACATTTATTTGCCTTGACTCAGGATGTTCAACATTCCTTATTTTCAGACAGTCAGTTTCATATTTGGGATAATGCATTTGAATCAATTTTTTTCTTACCTTAAAATTTGACTCTTTTTTCCCTGTGGGCTGTTAGGCTCGCGGGGGCTGAAAATGCTTCATTTTATTGCGTCATTCTTGGCGCGGACTTTTTTGGCGCAAAAAAGTCTTTTCTGTTTCCGGCGTCATACGTGTCGCCGGAAGTTGCGTCATTTTTGACGTCCTTTTGCGCCAAAAATGTCGGCGATCCGGATGTGGCGTCATTTTTGGCGCCAAAAAGCATTTAGGCGCCAAATAATGTGGGCGTCTTATTTGGCGCCAAAAAATATGGGCGTCGCTTTTGTCTCCACATTATTTCAGTCTCATTTTTTCTTTGCTTCTGGTTACTAGAAGCTTGTTTATTGGCATTTTTCCCATTCCTGAAACTGTCATTTAAGGAATTTGATCAATTTTGCTTTATATGTTGTTTTTTCTCTTACATATTGCAAGATGTCTCACGTTGCATCTGAGTCAGAAGATACTTCAGGAAAATCGCTGTCTAGTGCTGGAACTACCAAAGCTAAGTGTATCTGCTGTAAACTTTTGGTAGCTATTCCTCCGGCTGTTGTTTGTATTAATTGTCATGACAAACTTGTTAAAGCAGATAATATTTCCTTTAGTAATGTACCATTGCCTGTTGCAGTTCCTTCAACATCTAAGGTGCAGAATGTTCCTGGTAACATAAGAGATTTTGTTTCTGAATCCATCAAGAAGGCTATGTCTGTTATTTCTCCTTCTAGTAAACATAAAAAATCTTTTAAAACTTCTCTCTCTACAGATGAATTTTTAAATGAACATCATCATTCTGATTCTGATGACTCTTCTGGTTCAGAGGATTCTGTCTCAGAGATTGATGCTGATAAATCTTCATATTTATTTAAAATGGAATTTATTCGTTCTTTACTTAAAGAAGTACTAATTGCTTTAGAAATAGAGGATTCTGGTCCTCTTGATACTAATTCTAAACGTTTAGATAAGGTATTTAAACCTCCTGTGGTTATTCCAGAAGTTTTTCCTGTTCCTAATGCTATTTCTGAAGTAATTTCCAGAGAATGGGATAAATTGGGTAATTCATTTACTCCTTCTAAACGTTTTAAGCAATTATATCCTGTGCCGTCTGACAGATTAGAATTTTGGGACAAAATCCCTAAAGTCGATGGGGCTATTTCTACCCTTGCTAAACGTACTACTATTCCTACGTTGGATGGTACTTCGTTTAAAGATCCTTTAGATAGGAAAATTGAATCCTTTCTAAGAAAAGCTTATCTGTGTTCAGGTAATCTTCTTAGACCTGCTATATCATTGGCTGATGTTGCTGCAGCTTCAACTTTTTGGTTAGAGACTTTAGCGCAACAAGTAACAGATCATGATTCTCATAATATTATTCTTCTTCTTCAGCATGCTAATAATTTTATCTGTGATGCCATCTTTGATATTATCAGAGTTGATGTCAGGTTTATGTCTCTAGCTATTCTAGCTAGAAGAGCTTTATGGCTTAAAACTTGGAATGCTGATATGGCTTCTAAATCAACTCTACTTTCCATTTCTTTCCAGGGTAACAAATTATTTGGTTCTCAGTTGGATTCTATTATCTCAACTGTTACTGGTGGGAAAGGAACTTTTTTACCACAGGATAAAAAATCTAAGGGTAAAAACAGGGCTAATAATCGTTTTCGTTCCTTTCGTTTCAACAAAGAACAAAAGCCTGATCCTTCATCCTCAGGAGCAGTTTCAGTTTGGAAACCATCTCCAGTCTGGAATAAATCCAAGCCTTCTAGAAAGTCAAAGCCTGCTTCTAAGTCCACATGAAGGTGCGGCCCTCATTCCATCTCAGCTGGTAGGGGGCAGGTTACGTTTTTTCAAAGAAATTTGGATCAATTCTGTTCACAATCTTTGGATTCAGAACATTGTTTCAGAAGGGTACAGAATTGGTTTCAAGATGAGACCTCCTGCAAAGAGATTTTTTCTTTCCCGTGTCCCAGTAAATCCAGTGAAAGCTCAAGCATTTCTGAATTGTGTTTCAGATCTAGAGTTGGCTGGAGTAATTATACCAGTTCCAGTTCTGGAACAGGGGATGGGGTTTTATTCAAATCTCTTCATTGTACCAAAGAAGGAGAATTCCTTCAGACCAGTTCTGGATCTAAAAATATTGAATCGTTATGTAAGGATACCAACATTCAAAATGGTAACTGTAAGGACTATCTTGCCTTTTGTTCAGCAAGGGCATTATATGTCCACAATAGATTTACAGGATGCATATCTGCATATTCCGATTCATCCAGATCATTATCAGTTCCTGAGATTCTCTTTTCTGGACAAGCATTACCAGTTTGTGGCTCTGCCGTTTGGCCTAGCTACAGCTCCAAGAATTTTTACAAAGGTTCTCGGTGCCCTTCTGTCTGTAATCAGAGAACAGGGTATTGTGGTATTTCCTTATTTGGACGATATCTTGGTACTTGCTCAGTCTTTACATTTAGCAGAATCTCATACGAATCGACTTGTGTTGTTTCTTCAAGATCATGGTTAGAGGATCAATTCACCAAAAAGTTCATTGATTCCTCAGACAAGGGTAACCTTCCTGGGTTTCCAGATGGATTCAGTGTCCATGACTCTGTCTTTAACAGACAAGAGACGTCTAAAATTGATTTCGGCTTGTCGAAACCTTCAGTCACAATCATTCCCTTCGGTAGCCTTATGCATGGAAATTCTAGGTCTTATGACTGCTGCATCGGACGCGATCCCCTTTGCTCGTTTTCACATGCGACCTCTTCAGCTCTGTATGCTGAATCAATGGTGCAAGGATTACACAAAGATATCTCAATTAATATCTTTAAAACCGATTGTACGACACTCTCTAACGTGGTGGACAGATCACCATCGTTTAATTCAGGGGGCTTCTTTTGTGCTTCCGACCTGGACTGTAATTTCAACAGATGCAAGTCTCACAGGTTGGGGAGCTGTGTGGGGATCTCTGACAGCACAAGGAGTTTGGGAATCTCAGGAGGTGAGATTACCGATCAATATTTTGGAACTCCGTGCAATTTTCAGAGCTCTTCAGTTTTGGCCTCTTCTGAAGAGAGAATCGTTCATTTGTTTTCAGACAGACAATGTCACTACTGTGGCATACATCAATCATCAAGGAGGGACTCACAGTCCTCTGGCTATGAAAGAAGTATCTCGAATTCTGGTTTGGGCGGAATCCAGCTCCTGTCTAATATCTGCGGTTCATATCCCAGGTATAGACAATTGGGAAGCGGATTATCTCAGTCGCCAAACGTTGCATCCGGGCGAATGGTCTCTTCACCCAGAGGTATTTCTTCAGATTGTTCAAATGTGGGAGCTTCCAGAAATAGATCTGATGGCGTCTCATCTAAACAAGAAACTTCCCAGGTATCTGTCCAGATCCCGGGATCCTCAGGCGGAAGCAGTGGATGCATTATCACTTCCTTGGAAGTATCATCCTGCTTATATCTTTCCGCCTCTAGTTCTTCTTCCAAGAGTAATCTCCAAGATTCTGAAGGAATGCTCGTTTGTTCTGCTGATAGCTCCGGCATGGCCTCACAGGTTTTGGTATGCGGATCTTGTCCGGATGGCCTCTTGCCATCCGTGGACTCTTCCGCTACGACCAGACCTTCTGTCGCAAAGTCCTTTTTTCCATCAGGATCTCAAATCCTTAAATTTAAAGGTATGGAGATTGAACGCTTGATTCTTGGTCAAAGAGGTTTCTCTGACTCTGTGATTAATACTATGTTACAGGCTCGTAAATCTGTATCCAGAGAGATATATTATAGAGTCTGGAAGACTTATATTTCTTGGTGTATTTCTCATCATTTTTCTTGGCATTCTTTTAGAATTCCGAGAATTTTACAGTTTCTTCAGGATGGTTTAGATAAAGGTTTATCCGCAAGTTCTTTGAAAGGACAAATCTCTGCTCTTTCTGTTCTTTTTCACAGAAAGATTGCTAATCTTCTTCATATTCATTGTTTTGTACAAGCTTTGGTTCGTATAAAACCTGTCATTAAGTCAATTTCTCCTCCTTGGAGTTTGAATTTGGTTCTGGGGGCTCTTCAAGCTCCTCCGTTTGAACCTATGCATTCATTGGACATTAAATTACTTTCTTGGAAAGTTTTGTTCCTTTTGGCAATCTCTTCTGCCAGAAGAATTTCTGAATTATCTGCTCTGTCTTGTGAGTCTCCTTTTCTGATTTTTCATCAGGATACGGCAGTGTTGCGAACTTCTTTTGAATTTTTACCTAAAGTTGTGAATTCTAACAACATTAGTAGAGAAATTGTGGTTCCTTCATTATGTCCTAATCCTAAGAATTCTAAGGAGAAATCATTGCATTCTTTGGATGTTGTTAGAGCTTTGAAATATTATGTTGAAGCTACTAAGTCTTTCCGAAAGACTTCTAGTTTATTTGTTATCTTTTCCGGTTCTAGAAAAGGCCAGAAAGCTTCTGCTATTTCTTTGGCATCTTGGTTGAAATCTTTAATTCATCTTGCCTATGTTGAGTCGGGTAAGACTCCGCCTCAAAGGATTACAGCTCATTCTACTAGGTCAGTTTCTACTTCCTGGGCGTTTAGGAATGAAGATTCGATTGATCAGATTTGCAAAGCAGCAACTTGGTCCTCTTTGCATACTTTTACTAAATTCTACCATTTTGATGTATTTTCTTCTTCTGAAGCAGTTTTTGGTAGAAAAGTACTTCAGGCAGCGGTTTCAGTTTGAATCTTCTGCTTATGTTTTTCATAAAACTTTATTTTGGGTGTGGATTATTTTCAGCAGGAATTGGCTGTCTTTATTTTATCCCTCCCTCTCTAGTGACTCTTGCGTGGAAAGATCCACATCTTGGG
Organism: Bombina bombina; assembly: GCF_027579735.1. Lineage (NCBI taxonomy): Eukaryota > Metazoa > Chordata > Amphibia > Anura > Bombinatoridae > Bombina > Bombina bombina. The sequence goes on along the minus strand of NC_069499.1, from coordinate 1,197,669,543 downwards.
TAATCATTATCCCATATGTCACTAGCTCATGGACTCTTGCTAATTACATGAAAGAAAACATAATTTATGTAAGAACTTACCTGATAAATTCATTTCTTTCATATTAGCAAGAGTCCATGAGGCCCGCCCTTTTTTTGTGGTGGTTATGATTTTTGTATAAAGCACAATTATTCCAATTCCTTATTTTATATGCTTTCGCACTTTTTTATCACCCCACTTCTTGGCTATTCGTTAAACTGAATTGTGGGTGTGGTGAGGGGTGTATTTATAGGCATTTTGAGGTTTGGGAAACTTTGCCCCTCCTGGTAGGAATGTATATCCCATACGTCACTAGCTCATGGACTCTTGCTAATATGAAAGAAATGAATTTATCAGGTAAGTTCTTACATAAATTATGTTGTTTCACAGTCAAAATTACACAGGCAGAAAAAAAGAGATCAGATGAGTCCTTAAGGACTGTAGTGGACACTGAATACACTAGCCTAGCTATGAATTTCCCTATAAAATCAGCAGCAGCTACACTATCCCTCCTCTCACTAAGAATGCAGGATCAGAATGAATCTAAAATGGCTGCTGTCCAGGAGCTGGGAGGGTCTGGGAGGGAGTGTCTGCTGCTGATTGGCTGAAATGTGTCTGCACACTGTGAGATACAGGGTCAAAGTTTACTCAATGATGACGAATAGGAGGCGGATTGAACATTGCATATGTTCGCCCGCCGTGGCGAACGCAAACAAGCTATGTTCGCCGGCGAACTATTCACGACATCACTACACATGTACCAACCATCTTGGCTAAAATTACAATAACCCACAATCTCCTGGTCCAAAAATGAAATAGCAGCTTGGGAGGACAATTGTTTTTAATGTTGCCTTACAGGCCTGTGGCACTGAATCCTTCCACCATTCTAACTCTATATGTGGACACTAATCCCCTGCACTACTATCAAGAGTTTTTGGATGTATTTTCCAAGAAAAAAAGCAGAAATATTACCTCCTCATCGAGAATTTGACTGTGCCATAGAGTTGTATCTGGTGCTACAATACCTAAGAGTAAAACTTATCCTATCTCTTAACCTGAACTTAAAGTTTTTAGACACCTACATAAAGGAAAACCTTTCTTTCTCCCCTGGTGGAGCAGGATTATTTTTTTTTAGTTGAGAAGGATGGAGGGCTTACACCCTGCATTGATTATCGAGCCATAAATCTAATTACTATAAAGGACTCTTACCCCTTACCATTGATTCTAGAGCTTTTTGATTAACTCAAGGATGCAACCATTTTCACCAAGTTAGATTTGCGTGGGGCCTACAATCTTGTCCATATCAAGGAGGGTGACGAGTGGAAAATTGCATTCAATACTCGTTTTGGGCACTTTGAATATCTTGCTGTGCTCTTTAGGCTGTGCAACACACCAGAAATCTTCCAGAGGTTCGTCAACAATATCTTAAAGGATTATCTGAACAACTTCGTAATAATATATTTAGATTACATACTAATCTTCTCTAAGTCCTTTTCTGAGCACATCCAGCATGTGAAATGTGTTCTACAATGTATGAGACAGAACAATCTCTATGCTAAGCTGGAAAAGTGTTTATTACATTAAAGTACTGTACCTTTCTTTGGCTACATTATATCCACCACTGGAATTTCTATGGACCAAGCTTTCCGCAATTTTAGACTGGCCTCAGCCTACCACTCTAAAGGGAGCTCAAAGATTTTTTGGCTTTGCTAATTACAATTAGCACTTTATCAAAGGATTCTCATCTAATGAAGCACCCTTAGTAGCTCTGACATCTAAACCTAAATTATTCAAAGACTGGTCACCAGCTGCTGTGAAAGCATTTTCTTGACTCAATGAAATATTCAGTACAGCACCCATGCTTAAACATCCTGATCCTGCACACCAATATATACTGGAGGGTAGATGCTTCTGAGATTGTAACTTGGGGCTGTTCTATCTTAGACAGAGCTGGACTCTGGAAAGATCCACCCTGTGGCTTTCTTTTCTAAGATATTTTCAAGACTGAAACCCATTACAATGTAGCAAACAGGTTGTTACTGGCTATAAAGAGACATCTTCTTAAATGTACACAAAAATCAATCTTAATTCTAACATCTTCATAAAAATCTTTCACATCTACACTCAGCTAAATGACTCAATACCAGACAATCGTGCTGGGCTTTATTATTCTCCCAATTCAACTTTATTCTGTCTTATCTATCTAAAAACAAGAAAGCAGAGACACCCTGTCTCGACAGTTCACTGTTGATGATTTTAAGGATCAACCTTCTGAGTTCATAATATCGCCACAAAGAATAACTTCTTCACAGTTTACAGTCTGCCTAGAGCCTGGTGCCCCCGAAACCTACAGATCTGTCTAAATAAACTATTCGTCCCACCATGTCTCAGAAACCAGAATATGTAGCAGCCTGTCACTTATGTGCAGCCAATTAGACACCTTGTTCTAATGCATGTGGGTTGCTAGCACCTCTAAAGGTTCCAAAACAACCTTGCTCTCATCTTAGAATGGATTTCATCCCAGATCTTCCTTTCTCCGAAGGTCATACTGTTGCATGGGTGATAGTGGATTGCTCCTTAAAAATTGCTCACTTTATTCCTATAAAGTCACTACCATCCTTTAAAAAACGGGCTACTCTATTCATCTTTCAAGTGGTACACTTACATGGTTTGTTCATAAAACTTGTGTCTGACAGAGGAACACAATTTATATCCAAATTATGGAGAGCTTTTTGCCAAAATCTAGAGGTATCTATTTCCCTTTCTTCTGCCTACCACCCGCAAACTAATGGTCAGACTGATAGAATTAACCAGGACGTAGACTCTTATCTGAGAAATTATGTTAAGGCATCCCAAAATGATTGGCTACAAGTACTACCCCTGGCCGAACTGGCTAAAAATGCCCTTTATCACTCAGCTGAGGTCAGCTCACCAGCCTTCAGATACCAACCTCCAATCTTTCCCCTGGATACCCATATCTCTGGGGTCCCAGCAGGTGACCAGAGAACCTACCACCTGCAATGTCACTCGAAACAAATAAGTTGGTTGCTACGGTTCTATACTAATTGTTACCAAATGTTTGCTAATTGCAAGACGTGGATGGCTCCAACATTATGTCCCTGTGATTCAGTTTGGTTTTCAATGAAACATCTAAAACAGCCTTCCTCCAAACTTGGATTTAAGTATGTTAACCCCTATTCAGTTCTTTTTTGGGTCCACTCAGTGGCATATCATCTCCAACTTCCAAAAACCCTCCACATACACCCAGATTTTAATATCTTACTGCTTAGCCCAGCAATCTATAACCGTTTCTCCAAATTGATACGGTCACCTAAACCAGTCTTGGTCGACGGCATCCCAGATTATGAATTCAACCAAATCCTTAATGCTCGCAGGCAGGGTCGACGGTTATATTACTTGGTGGACTGGAGGGGATACACTGTTATGGAAAGCTCCTGTGTGGCTGCTTGTGATCTGCATGCCCAGCAACTTGTCTGGGCTTTCCATAAAAAAAGGCCAGCTTGACCTAAATAGCCCGGAGGACATCTTTCTGTGGGTGTGATGTCACGCCCAATGCCCAGAGTTGATCCTGGGACTTCTAGTCTCTGGACAGTTGCCATCCCTCCTAAGCCACTGGAGGACTCCCTGTTTGAGAATGACTTATTCTGCTGCCTACTCTGTCTGGCTCTCTGGCTCCACCTGCCTGCCAGCTGCAGGCAGTTGCTCAATCAAAACCCTATAAAAGCTGCTTCCTTCTTCCTGTCTGTGCTCGTGTATAGGACTGTATTCCTGGGTGTGCTACTTCCTTTCCTATTTCTGCTGTTCTCTGTGTCGACCATTGCCTGTTTCCTGAACTCAGGCTTTGGATTCTGATGTGGTTCTGTTGTTGCCTGCAAGATTCTGACCTTTGTCCTGGACACTGTTTACCACTTTGAATTCTGATTTTGCACTCTATTTATATTGCTCGCTATTGACCTTTGGCCTGAACTAACCTTGTCTTGCCCTCTGGATTTGTCATGTCCTGGGTATAACTCTCCGTGCTGGGGCAGTGTGTCTCATTGTCATTTTCCAACCTCATGGTCCTCTTTTGGACTGACTTTACCACTCCGGTAACATCCGGTTTTTACTTGCAATATTTGGTATACAGATCTAATTCATTTGTCCAATTGTCCTCCTTAGCCACTTACTCTTTGTTCAGACCTTCTGTCTCAAGGTCCATTTTTCCAACAGGATTTCAAGTCTCTAAGCTTGATGGCATGGAGTTCCTAGGCAGAGAGCGTTTTCTGATTCTGTTATTGAGACTCAGATACAGGTCCATAAGCTTGTGACTAGGAAGATTTATAATACGGTCTGAAGGACCTTTATGTCTTGGTGTTTGGATAAAAGTTTTTGCTGGCATTCTTTTTGAATTACTAGGATTTTACAGTTTTGCAGGATGGTTTGGAAAAGGGTTTATCCGCCAGTTCTTTGAAGGGTCAGATTTCTGCTCTTTCATTTTAATACCATCTGAAAACTTCTACTCTTCCTGATATTCATGTTTTTTTCAGACTTTGGCTAGAATTAAGCCTGTTATTAAATCAATTTCTCCTCCTTGGAATCTTAATTTGGTTTTGATGGTTTTGTAGGCTCCTCCATTTGAACCTATGCATAGGGTGATATACTTTTTTTTTAGAAGAGTTTCTGAGTTATCTGCTCTTTCATGTTATCCTCCTTATCAGTATAAAGAGGTTTTGAGAACCAAATTTGACTTTTTGCCCAAGGTGGTGTCAGTATATCGCGGGGTTATAATACAATATATTTAATAATTTTTCTTTAAAATAAACCCCCAATAAAATGCATATACAAAACAATAAAATTAATGTAAATTCCTAAATTCTTCATATTAGTTAAAATTTATAGACACATTGAATTATATTTCTAGAAAACCAGATATGAATCAATACTATACAAGTTTAAACTGTTACAATATTATTTAAAAAGCAAACCAAATTGTAACTTTATAATTAACCTTATTTACAATTGAAGTGCATTAAAATACCACAATGAAACAATGAAATACCAGAATCTTCTGTTATTAACCAATTCAATGCTCAATATGGATTACCCACTTACTATGCTTAAATAATAACTACCAGGGATATAATAACAATAATCAGTTTATGTACAGTTCTGAAAGAGTTCACTATAATAGCTGACTTATAAATCTGGAGCATAAAACCCTGTCTAATAAATAAATTATTTAGCAATAATGACTAGTTAAGACTACACAGGACTATGAAACACAAGCTTAAAATACTGAGTGCCTTTTTAAATCTGTTAACTGCAATTTGACTGTAACAATAATTAATGTATTTGCTTTAAAATATCAAATTATATACTTAACAATTTCTTATACTTAATTGGGTCACCAGTTTGAGAATTCAGTTAATATCCAAATATGTTTATCGTCATATGCTTAGAGGAATTATACACATTTGTGAGAGAATTCATCTTGATAGTCTCTTATCCACAAAGAGTGTCCCAACGTATTTGTCTTACAGAAAACTGTTTTCGCACACTGGTTTCTCTTATAAGCAAAATGGCAGCAAGCAGGATTGCAACAGTTACCAACCAAAATTTTTCTACCAAGATCTCTCTCTCTTTGTGCAAGGAGCTTTTTGTCTGAGACAAGACTCCTCCTCATCTCTTAATCATTCGATAGATTTGGGTATTCCCTTTTCTCTGATTGGCTACTTGGAAATTTCATTTTCAACAGCCAAATGCCTTTTGGCTGTAATACCTGATTTAGGCCATCGGGGGCAGCAGACAGAGACAACAGTTTCATTCAAATATTGCTACAGTTAAATTATCTAATCTTATAAAATTTCTATCAAATACACTATTTCTTTATATTAATAAACCTGTCTGGTCATATTTTAATATACATGGATTATATTTTGTCATTTTTCCTGATTATTTTGATATGAAACATCAGTATTATTTCTAACATCATATTATTATTATCTTAAAATTGCATTTGATTATTTCCTTACATTCATATAAAAACACAGCATATTTCACACACAGTACACCTCTTTCTGATTGCGTAAAACATATTACACGATTTATGGGACGACCACGCGTGTATTTGTTAAATGCCTGAAAAAATAAAAAGAATAGGTTACTAACATTGGACATTTTAAATTGACTGTATTTCTATTTATTAACTCAGCATATGTATCCCAATTTGTCCTTTAGATGTCTGGAAGACAGAAAAAAATATATAAATATGTTACATATTTTAAAGTGGGACTATTACAATTGCCATTCAATTCTCTACAATCTGAATTGCATTATAGACATTTAATACAGTCTAAGGCATATATTTAATGTTTGAGATTTAATCATAAATTGTGATTAAAAAATTAGTTCAGATGTCCTATGTGTATTTCTCAGCAGGGATAATGTATCATGTAGATGGTAAAAACTACAATTCTTTGAGCATGTTTGTATATTCAAACATTACCACAGACAGACCGTCTATTCCCCACAGGGGCCTTTGAGTTCATTATCCATTTTGGGCAGAAATCCCATATATGGGCATACACTTCTGAGGCTCCATCATGCTAATATTTACTTTGAAGTAACTGTCTGATCTAAGATTTGCAATACACAACCATATAGATTACCATCTTTTTGAAGTAATTTGTCTTTCTTTGAAGTGACTGCCTGAACTTACTAGACCAAATGTCTTCCCTTTGTTCTTACCCGAATGCATAGTAATTTTGCATATTGAGTGGGGGAGGATTGAATTGTGGTCAACCAGGCATCTAATGTCTTACAAATAAATGAATCATTTGGTGTAGACAGCCATATATATATTAAATAATATATACAGTATATGTATATATACATTATTTAATAACATTCAGATACCCTGACAGTGGTGTCTAAGTATAAATAAGTCAGGAAATTGTTGTCCCCACTTTATGTCCCAATCCTTAGAATTCTTCACAGAGGCTTCTTCATAACTTGGAATTTGAAGTATAATATATATGCTACTTAGGATTTCAGACAAACCTCTAGTTTATGTTTTCACTTTTCTGATTCCATGAAAGGGCAAAAAACTTCTGCCATTTCTTTGGCTTCTTGGTTGAAACTTTTGATCCATAAGGCTTACTTGGAGGCAGTTCAGCCTCCACCTAAATGGATTAGTGCTCATTCTACCAAATTAGTTGTCACATCTTTTATGAATGAGGCTTCGGTTGACCAAATTTGCAAAGCAGCTACTTGGTCTTCTTTGCATACTTTTGCTAAATACTACCATTTTCATGTTTTTACTTCTTTTAAGGCAGTTTTTGATGGGAAAGTCTTTCAGGCAGTTGTCTCAGGTTAATTTGTTTTTGCCTGTCAGTTAATTTTAATTGCATAAAAAAAGTTATATCCTGTTTTTTCTTTTGAGTTATTTTGGTGTCATGGATTTAGTTTCTCTGTGAAAAAAGATGTCCTTTATATACCACCCTTTATTTCTCATTACTCGTGGACTCCACAGCTTGGGTATTAGTTCATAGGAGTAATTGATTGTGGTCCACCTGTATGAAAGAAAGCACAATTTATCTTTACATGATAAATTAATTTCTTTCATGGTGTTGAGAGTACACGAGACTCTGCCCTGTTGTTTATTTTTGGTGATGGTTTGTTTCATTGTGCACATCTTTTTTCCCTGCTCCTAATGTTTTGCTCTTGATTCTTTTGCTCCTTTTTTGCTTGGCTATACATCAGACTAGTTTTCAATAAGGTTGGAGGGGTTTTATTGAGCTCTTGGGGTTTGGGAATATTTGCCTCCTCCTAGTGATAGGGAAGAGTAGTTCCCAGGAGTAATGGTTTGTGAATTCTAATCACCATGAGCGAAATGAATGTTATAAGGTGTAAGCATAAATTATGCTATTTTAAAACATTAAAATGAAATAAAACCCGATTTTTTTCTTCCATGATGAAAAAATTAATACAATTTTAAACAGCTTTCCAATTTTCTTCTATTATCACATTTTCTTTGTTTTTTGGTTGTCCTTTGTTAAAAAGCAGGAAGGTAAGCTCAGGAGTGTGCATGTGTCTGCAGCACTATATGGCAGCAGTTTTGCAACAATGTTATAAATAATCAAGATCGCTAGATGGCAGCACTATTTCCTGTCATTTAGTGCTTCAGGCATGTGCACACTACCTATCCAGATATTTCTCTATCAAAGAATAACGGAAGAACAAAGCAAATTTAATAGATGTTAATTGGAAAGTTTTTTAAAATTGTATTCTATCTGAACCATGAAAGAAAACATTTTGGTTTCTTACCCCTTTAAGGCCTTGGTTACAAGTGCAGAGTGGTATTTTATGAGCGATTTCTGCTTGTGTCCATGAGTATCAGTAACATCTGTGCGGTTGTATTAAAAGTTGAAAATAAGGGGTGCAGAGTTAACCACCGATCTGACAAGCAGCACAGTGAGGGAGCTCTGCTAAAAATCTACAAATTTTCAGCTAAATTAGTAGACAAAATTGGGAATAAGCAAGTCCTTTTTTTACTGCATAGCAGTATCTGAGCAATGGGACTTCATATTCTAGACCCTGCTTTTAATCCCTGGGTCTATCTCCCACCAGTCCACCCAGTTTTCCTGAAGACCCAGCCTCTGTTCTTTACATACTGGGCCCGGGACCCAAACCAGAGACTTAACGGGCATTCACGACTCCGTAGGGTCGGGGGTCCGCTCCGGAGAAGTGATCACTACCTTCGGTGCCATATAAGGGGACGTTTGGGTCCGGACACACCGGTTGCTTCGAGGCCTCCTATACGCAGTGCTCTGACTACTCCAGGCATCCAGCATAGAGGCCCTGAGACCTGCACCTTACCTCCACCTCTGAAATTGTCCAGCCAGGGGACCCCCCTCTGCCGAAAGCAGAGGTGCATTGAGTGACCGGGTAAGCCCGGTATGAAAACGAGGAGGGCGCCAATGGCTGCCATCTTGTTTGCGGCCTCAGCCAAGTGAAAAGCAGAGCAGAGTTCTGGTGGGGTGAGCACGCTGTGCCTCGGCGACAACAAATATCCAACTTCTCTGCTAAGACCCACTTCCTCACCGGCGACTCACAGATAGATCCGGAGCTGAGCTCAGAGAGGCCGCGCAAATATTGTCACCAGGTACCTATAGTAAAAACACCAGGGCACAGGGGGAAGGCCTGCACATATAACCCCACAACTAAAGAACATTTCCTCGCCTCAAGCATATAAAACATCTTTATGTTTATGCTGCTGTTCTAGCCACAGAGTTACCCTTCAATAGCAGCACACAAAGACTTCCCGGTCTAACTAAGTTCCTCTGGATGGGCCTACAGCACTTTCTGCATCTGATTCCATCTTAAGGCCCACACACTCTGTTAGGCTCACACATAACCGAGCAACAATCAGCATCACAGCCTCAATTAAACTTATTCACCACACAGCTAAGATTACTGTGCACCCTGACAACCCCTTGAACCGGGGACTAGATCAGCAACCCAGCCACGTTGGTCTGGACCTACTACGTGGTAGTTTTAAAACAGGGGACTTACAAATTTTGCAGAGATCATTCTCACACTGATACAGGAACTTCCTCTCTCAGTTCTGTACCCTACCTATAATTCCTAAACTAACTGAGACACTGCAAGGGGTATAAAGACACGCAACCACTGAACCCCCCAGCTTGCAGGAACACATCTGTGCAATCCCTCCGCCTCCCCCCACAGACTGTCCAACTGTATGGGGCAATCAGCCCTGAGATTTGCCACCCCTCAATAATCAGCTTCACGCTCTCCCCCTCCTTTTCCCACTGCCCATAGTGACAGCGGGTCATATCCTACATCCCTTGTACCGTGATAGCCCTGTGAGGGCGCTGTCCCTGGGGAGTAGCGTGGAGTGGAGGTCTCTTTGCCCCAAGGCACCACAATAATAGAGCCCCCATCCCAGGAACTAAACAAAGGTGGCTGCCTTGACTAGCATCTGTCTATGCAGAGATAAAATGTTGGTAGGCTAAAAAAGTTTTTAAGGCTGGGGCCCAAGGGAGTGTTTTTGAGCAACTATACAGCAATACAAGTGCATCAACCCTTCATAACCTCTGTTACTTTAAACACCTGGCACCCTCATCGCTCACCACGCTGTCACACCGCAAATATAACCTTGGTGGGAGGATGGCGCAGGCCCAGAGGAGAAAATCCAAGGCCCAAAAAGAACAATGAAGGAGCACTTTCAGCAACCCAGGAGAGGTTTGGAGCATGGCTCAGAAGATAATCTCTCTGATTCAACCTACCTTTCAGAACCAAGCAATGAGCGAGACCTCAACGCTGCCTCTTTGCCGGCCAGTCTGGCAGACATAGCAGGAGCTAATAACAACATGATGGAACAGATAAAAACCATGCTGGCATCTCACCACAAATCCATCTGTAAAAGGTTTGACAAGTCATGCTCAGAATTTGAGGAGGGACATCGCTTCTATTGGAGAGCACACTGATTCCCTAGAACATAAGCAAGAAGACCTCTCAGTAGATCACACAAACCTGTTATCATACTCAGAAAACCTGGCATGCAACACTGGAGGCTAAGTAGGCAAACCTAGACGATCGCCCCAGGCGCAACAATGTACGCCTGAGAGGAGTCCCTGAGAGTATTCTTCCCAGGGACCTACAACCCTACCTACAAAAAGTGTTTACAGCTGCCCTTGGTCCCCTACAGGATCCTGAATCTCTCATCGATAGGGCCCACAGGGCGATCAGGCCAAGAGCCCTTTCGGATGATAAGCCAAGGGATGTAGTGGTGAGATTGCATTATTATACCTTTCGAGAGAAATTCCTGAGAGCAGTCAACTGGCTCTTTAAAAGCCACAAAGTTTGATAATCTACAGATATTCCCAGACCTTTCCCCTCATTCATTACAGCAACGAAAGGCCTACCAGGATTTCACGAGAATCCTTAGGAACAAAAACATAAAGTAAAGGTGGGGCTTTCCGGTCCGACTATTTGTCACCAAGGATGATGCTCAACATATTATAACATCGCCGGAGCAAGCCAGAAATCCTCTCACTAAATGGGATCTGCTCCCTGACCGACCTGCCCCTGTAAACTCCAAGGCCCCCACCGGATAGATGAGGGCAGAAGCCCCACCCTGGAAACAACTTCCCCCATGGAGAGAATCAGAAGTTCCTTACAAGTCACCACATCAAACACTTTACCCTCTGCCCAGGAAGTTGAATGAAGATCGAGGTTGGATCTACCTGAACTCTCCTCAGTGGGACGGTCTGCCCTATCTTGTGAACTGTGAAGGCAAGTTCTCACATTAAATACCCCACCCTCCACACGGGAAGCCAAATGAGGCCCAAAGACGGATCAGATTGAAATTTCCTCGCTGCACCCTCATGGGGACTGTACACTCTTACTTGCAAGACTGTGAAACTGATTCTTGGCCTCTAAGTTTTGAGGTTTTGAACACACACCTCTGTATCCTTTTGAATGTTTGTCTATCTATGTTAAAATTAACAATGCTAGAACTGACAGTAATGTTTAGGGGATCTGGGTATGGGTAATTTTGCACTTGTTTTCTCTCCCCAGGCACACAGTTCCGGAGCGGGGATGGACCTTTCAGTAGGGGGTCTGACTCTGGCTCCGGCCTCAGGGAAGTCTGAGGGGGAGGTCATGGAGCTTGGCGCCCCTCTCGGACACTATCTTAGAAAATGGTTATGTTGTATAGTTTAAAATGTTGACATTGTTACAGAAGGGGGGGGGGGCATTCGGGTCCCTCACTCACTTTCCATCCCATAGTTTGTTTTGCAATGACACTGTTGTTGCGCAGACACTGGCTGACTGGTAAATATTATGACTGTAGAGGCTGCACTGATGCCGGCTGACTGGTTTACTTTGTCTCAGTTAAGCAGACCTTAATTTAGGAGTTTGCCCCAGAGATCGTCCAGTCCTAAACCCAGCTAATCAGCCTCTTCTCCCGGGTCTAACCTTCTGTAACCCGAAAACCTCGGTATTAAGGGGACCTATCCATCAGGTAGTGTCCCATCTTTAGACCCATTAACTCAACGTCAGTTGATACATAATAGGCTTCCCCGGGTATGCTTAGGGACTGGGTCGGTGGTGGCGGACGGGCCTCGTGCCTCGTGCCTCGTGCCTCGGGGCCTTCTGTTTCCACTCACCCATTTATTTATTTATTTAATCCACAATGTAATTGCTGGCAAAACATTGACCAATACACTAACCTAATTAGAGGGAGATCCTAGTGAGGCATCGTATGTCAACGCTAGTCCCTGGGGGGTGTAAGCGTGCTCCCACCCTTCCCATTTGGGAAACTCCAGGTTATTAATGTTGACTAAGGTTAATTTGTTTTTTCTTTTGTATTAAGATCAGTATATTTTTTAAGTTATGCACTTGCAGAAAAATATATAGCTTCAAAGATAAATATTAAAAGCTGTAATAATTGTCAATTACCAAGGTCCACTTTCATGCTTAGACTCATCCCCATGGGCCCATATGGCCTATTGTTTGCAGATATTTATTCTACCTAACACTTTCTGTGCCCTCGGCACTCCCCCCCCCCCCACTATTGGATCTGCTCTGCACTTCTCTTTAGGAGAAGTGGAGCGCAGATATTGGCTGTGTTAATCTCATCACAGACCTCACTTGTTAATTTAAGTTTGAAACAGGTCACCCATGCACAGAGATGCAAAATTATTCATTACAATAGTCTGTACTGCCACAGCTAGCGAGAATTAGCTAGCTCTCACCCCCCACCTTATTTTTTTTTCTCTCTCTCTCCCCCCTTCCCCTCTCCTTTCTTCCTCCCCCCTCTGCCTCTCCTATATTCCCCTTTTGACCCAATTAAGCATGGCTCTTAAATTTGCCACCCTGAACACTCAGGGATTAATTCCCCAACAAAGAGGAGTTTACTTCTCAAAAACCTACTAAAAACTAACGTGAGGGTTGCCTTCCTCCAGGAGACCCATTGACCCTAGGACTCCTCGTTCATGCAGAACTCTAAACTTTTCCCAATTTGCTTGTCGGCATCCTATCCACCCAAAAAGAGAGGTGTTGCCATCATGGTCCACAGGTCAGTGGCATCCAACATGTTGATAGGGACCCAGAAAGCAGGTACTTGATTCTGGTCTGCACCCTGGACAGTGTTAAATACACTTTGGTTTCATTATATGTCCCGAATGTAGGCCAAATTCCCTTCCTGAAAACAGTCCTTCCCCTAAATGATCAACTATATAGAGGTAGCCTATTAGTCGGAGGGGACTTGAACATTGCATGGGATCCAATCCTAGATAGGAGACCTTCTAAACATAAATCTCCTGATGCAATAACCAACCGGGTATCTAATCACTTTAGATCTCTAATGTACCAATATAACTTATATGACTCATGGAGATGTCTGTCCCCCTTGGAGAGGGACTTCACTTTCTATTCTAATCCCCATCAATGCTATTCCAGGATTCAATATTTACTGTGTCATTCCCCCCTCCTGGGCAGGCTCTCTCTCCCTACAATCCAGTTATGCCCGTGGTCGGACCATGATATGGTCTCCATAGATCTTGCCAACTCAATTTGGGGATCCCCCTCCTCCAGTTGGAAACTACATCCCTCCTTAATATCTGGAGTAGACCCTTCCAGGTTCCTTTCTGACTTTCTCAGTACCAATGATAACGCAATGACCAATGACTCCATCCTATGGGCGACCTTGAAGGCCTACCTGCGGGGTCACTTTATACAGCAAGCATCAAAGAACCATAAACTAATGGGCAAGCCCCTTGCCCAATTATATTCCAAACTGCACTCACTAGAGAGACACAATAGAAGCGACCCCTCAGGATTGATGGCTGAGCAGATCAGTTATCAGATCAAAAATAAATTCAATTGAAGAAAAAAGGGTGCAGTCAAATCTCCTGGCCCTCAATTGTACTACTATAAGGGCAATAGAGCAGACCGACTGCTCACCCACAAACTCCGGACCCGTACGCAGCAAAAACGAATTCCGTCGATCAAAGCTCAAGGAGTGGTTCACTCCCCAAAAGATATAGCAAGCGCATTTGTTTGCTACTATACAACATTATACAACCTTGACACCTCCTTGGGGAATGTCAAAGCCCCTAACTGGCAGATCAAACAGTTTCTCTCCTCCCTTGACCTCCTGGCCCTGTCTGTGGAGGACACCCAAAACCTGTCTGGCCCTCTGACTTTTGAAGAATTGAAACTGGCGATTTCCTTGCTCCAAATAAACAAGGCCCCAGGTCCAGATGGGTTCACTGCCTTATTTTACAAAACGTTCTCTTTGCAGTTGATCCCTATCCTCGCCAGATTCCTTAACTTCGTATTCATTGATGGAGAGTTTCGTCAGGAATTTCTGGAAGCGTCGATCATCACCCTACCTAAGGAAGGCAAAGATCATTCCATGTGCGAAAGCTACAGGCCGATCTCACTAATTAATATGGATATAAAGCTTGATTCGAAAATATTGGCCATGAGACTGAGCAGATTCCTCCCACACCTGGTCAGTCCTGACCGGATGGGCTTTATTCCAGGCAGACAGGGCCCAGATAACACTAGACGCCTCCTGAACATTTTTACTGAGGCCCCGGATATGGAGATCCCCCTTCTTGCCCTGTTGATGGATGCGGAGGAAGCATTTGACAGGGTGAGATGGGACTACATGTTCTCCGCTCTTACAGCATTTGGTCTCCCGGGAAGCTTTCCTTACTGCAATAAGATCCCTATATTCTTGCCCCACGGCAAGGGTGAGAGGCCTGTACTTCTGCTCTTGCGTAGTACATATCAGAAACTGAACAAGACAGGGTTGCCCCCTGTCCCCTCTTCTGTTTCCTCTTGCCATTGAACCGCTGGCGGCAGCAATTAGGAACTTAACTCAAATTAAGGGACAAATCCTTCATGACATCCCTCCAGAAACTAGCCATTTACGCTGACGACTTGACACTCTTCATCACATCCCATTGTGCCTTGGATATTCCGATCAACGACTTGACACTCTTCATCACAGACCTCTTAGACAGGTTCGGAAACATTTCCTATTACAAGTTAAATCTTGGTAAAACAGAAGCCTACCCTCTAAACTTATCCGAAGCATCTTTACACTCCCTTAGAAGGAAATATAAATTCCAATGGTCCACATCTGGCCTAAAGCACCTTGGAGTGTTCCTTTCCTATGATATTGGAACAGTCCTATCCAAAAATTTGAATGCCTTTTTGTCCCAACTTCAAAGGGATCTGTTCTCCAGACGATATGACGAAATCTCCTGGTTTGGGAGAATCGCTGCGGTTAAGATGATGCAGCTTCCCAAACTAATGTATCTCTTTAGATGTTTGCCAATAAAGGTCCCACTCATGTTGCTTAATAAATTCAAAGCAGTGGTCAACCAGTATATATGGAATAGGAAGAGGCCCTGCATTGCGGCTTCTTCGCTGCAGCGCCCGTACCTTGCTGGTGGACTAGGCCTCCCAAACATTAGACTCTATAACGAAGCCGCCCTTCTTTCCCACATCTCAGAGTGCAATATAAAAAGAGATGGCCCTCACTGGTCAAAGCTTGAACAGGCATCTTTACCGGCTTACATGGTCTTGCTGGACCTTCTCTGGATTCTATCCCATTGTGCCTCGGATATTCCGATCAACAATAGGATCGTCTTGCACTGTAGGAACTCCTGGCTGCGGCTTCACTATAATGCCATGATCTCTCCAAATCCTTCACCATTTCATTCAGTATCAGGCCTTTCTTTCATGTAATTAGCAAGAGTCCATGAGCTAGTGACGTATGGGATATACATTCCTACCAGGAGGGGCAAAGTTTCCCAAACCTCAAAATGCCTATAAATACACCCCTCACCACACCCACAATTCAGTTTTACAAACTTTGCCTCCGATGGAGGTGGTGAAGTAAGTTTGTGCTAGATTCTACGTTGATATGCGCTCCGCAGCAAGTTGGAGCCCGGTTTTCCTCTCAGCGTGCAGTGAATGTCAGAGGGATGTGAGGAGAGTATTGCCTATTTGAATGCAGTGATCTCCTTCTAAGGGGTCTATTTCATAGGTTCTCTGTTATCGGTCGTAGAGATTCATCTCTTACCTCCCTTTTCAGATCGACGATATACTCTTATATATACCATTACCTCTGCTGATTCTCGTTTCAGTACTGGTTTGGCTTTCTACAAACATGTAGATGAGTGTCCTGGGGTAAGTAAATCTTATTTTCTGTGACACTCTAAGCTATGGTTGGGCACTTAGTTTATAAAGTTCTAAATATATGTATTCAAACATTTATTTGCCTTGACTCAGAATGTTCAACTTTCCTTATTTTTCAGACAGTCAGTTTCATATTTGGGATAATGCATTTGATTTAATCATTTTTTCTTACCTTCAAAAATTTGACTTTTTTCCCTGTGGGCTGTTAGGCTCGCGGGGGCTGAAAATGCTTCATTTTATTGCGTCATTCTTGGCGCAGACTTTTTTGGCGCAAAAATTCTTTTCCGTTTCCGGCGTCATACATGTCGCCGGAAGTTGCGGCATTTTTTGACGTTATTTTGCGCCAAAAATGTCGGCGTTCCGGATGTGGCGTCATTTTTGGCGCCAAAAAGCATTTAGGCACCAAATAATGTGGGCGTCTTATTTGACGCTAAAAAATATGGGCGTCGCTTTTGTCTCCACATTATTTAAGTCTCATTTTTCATTGCTTCTGGTTGCTAGAAGCTTGTTCTTTGGCATTTTTTCCCATTCCTGAAACTGTCATTTAAGGAATTTGGTCAATTTTGCTTTATATGTTGTTGTTTTTTCTCTTACATATTGCAAGATGTCTCACGTTGCATCTGAGTCAGAAGATACTACAGGAAAATCGCTGTCTAGTGCTGGATCTACCAAAGCTAAGTGTATCTGCTGTAAACTTTTGGTAGCTATTCCTCCAGCTGTTGTTTGTATTGATTGTCATGTCAAACTTGTTAATGCAGATAATATTTCCTTTAGTAAAGTACCATTGCCTGTTGCAGTTCCTTCAACATCTAAGGTGCAGAATGTTCCTGATGACATAAGAGATTTTGTTTCTGAATCCATAAAGAAGGCTATGTCTGTTATTTCTCCTTCTAGTAAACGTAAAAAATCTTTTAAAACTTCTCTCCCTACAGATGAATTTTTAAATGAACATCATCATTCTGATTCTGATGACTCTTCTGGTTCAGAGGATTCTGTCTCAGAGGTTGATGCTGATAAATCTTCATATTTATTTAAAATGGAATTTATTCGTTCTTTACTTAAAGAAGTTCTAATTGCTTTAGAAATAGAGGATTCTGGTCCTCTTGATACTAATTCTAAACGTTTGGATAAGGTATTTAAATCTCCTGTGGTTATTCCAGAAGTTTTTCCTGTTCCTAATGCTATTTCTGCAGTAATTTCCAAAGAATGGGATAAATTGGGTAATTCATTTACTCCTTCTAAACGTTTTAAGCAATTATATCCTGTGCCGTCTGACAGATTAGAATTTTGGGACAAAATCCCTAAAGTTGATGGGGCTATTTCTACCCTTGCTAAACGTATTACTATTCCTATGTCAGATGGTACTTCGTTTAAGGATCCTTTAGATAGGAAAATTGAATCCTTTCTAAGAAAAGCTTATCTGTGTTCAGGTAATCTTCTTAGACCTGCTATATCTTTGGCTGATGTTGCTGCAGCTTCAACTTTTTGGTTGGAAACCTTAGCGCAACAAGTAACACATCATGATTCTCATGATATTATTATTCTTCTTCAGCATGCTAATAATTTTATCTGTGATGCCATCTTTGATATTATCAGGGTTGATGTCAGGTTTATGTCTCTAGCTATTTTAGCTAGAAGAGCTTTATGGCTTAAGACTTGGAATGCTGATATGGCTTCTAAATCAACTCTACTTTCCATTTCTTTCCAGGATAACAAATTATTTGGTTCTCAGTTGGATTCTATTATTTCAACTGTTACTGGTGGGAAAAGAACTTTTTTACCACAGGATAAAAAATCTAAGGGTAAAAACAGAGCTAATAATCGTTTTCGTTCCTTTCGTTTCAACAAAGAACAAAAACCTGATCCTTCATCCTCAGGAGCAGTTTCAGTTTGGAAACCATCTCCAATCTGGAATAAATCCAAGCCAGCCAGAAAGGCAAAGCCTGCTTCTAAGTCCACATGAAGGTGCTCAGCTGGTAGGGGGCAGGTTACGTTTTTTCAAAGAAATTTGGATCAATTCTGTTCACAATCTTTGGATTCAGAACATTGTTTCAGAAGGGTACAGAATTGGTTTCAAGATGAGACCTCCTGCAAAGAGATTTTTTCTTTCCCGTGTCCCAGTAAATCCAGTAAAAGCTCAAGCATTTCTGAATTGTGTTTCAGATCTAGAGTTGACTAGAGTAATTATGCCAGTTCCAGTTCAGGAACAGGGGATGGGGTTTTATTCAAATCTCTTCATTGTACCAAAGAAGGAGAATTCCTTCAGACCAGTTCTGGATCTAAAAATATTGAATCGTTATGTAAGGATACCAACGTTCAAGATGGTAACTGTAAGGACTATCTTGCCTTTTGTTCAGCAAGGGAATTATATGTCCACAATAGATTTACAGGATGCATATTTGCATATTCCGATTCATCCGGATCATTATCGGTTCCTGAGATTCTCTTTTCTGGACAAGCATTACCAGTTTGTGGCTCTGCCGTTTGACCTTGCTACAGCTCCAAGAATTTTTACTAAGGTTCTCGGTGCCCTTCTGTCTGTAATCAGAGAACAGGGTATTGTGGTATTTCCTTATTTGGACGATATCTTGGTACTTGCTCAGTCTTTACATTTAGCAGAATTTCATACGAATCGACTTGTGTTGTTTCTTCAAGATCATGGTTGGAGGATCAATTTACCAAAAAGTTCATTGATTCCTCAGACAAGGGTAACCTTTCTGGGTTTCCAAATAGATTCAGTGTCCATGACTCTGTCTTTAACAGACAAGAGGCGTCTAAAACTGATGGCAGCTTGTCGAAACCTTCAGTCACAATCATTCCCTTCGGTAGCCTTATGCATGGAAATTCTAGGTCTTATGACTGCTGCATCGGACACGATCCCCTTTGCTCGTTTTCACATGCGACCTCTTCAGCTTTCTATGCTGAATCAATGGTGCAAGGATTACACAAAGATATCTCAATTAATATCTTTAAAACCGATTGTTCGACACTCTCTAACGTGGTGGACAGATCACCATCGTTTAATTCAGGGGGCTTCTTTTGTGCTTCCGACCTGGACTGTAATTTCAACAGATGCAAGTCTCACAGGTTGGGGAGCTGTGTGGGGATCTCTGACGGCACAAGGAGTTTGGGAATCTCAGGAGGTGAGATTACCGATCAATATTTTGGAACTCCGTGCAATTTTCAGAGCTCTTCAGTTTTGGCCTCTTCTGAAGAGAGAATCGTTCATTTGTTTTCAGACAGACAATGTCACAACTGTGGCATACATCAATCATCAAGGAGGAACTCACAGTCCTCTGGCTATGAAAGAAGTATCTCGAATTTTGGTTTGGGCGGAATCCAGCTCCTGTCTAATCTCTGCGGTTCATATCCCAGGTGTAGACAATTGGGAAGCGGATTATCTCAGTCGCCAAACGTTGCATCCGGGCGAATGGTCTCTTCACCCAGAGGTATTTCTTCAGATCGTTCAAATGTGGGAACTTCCAGAAATAGATTTGATGGCGTCCCATCTAAACAAGAAACTTCCCAGGTATCTGTCCAGATCCCGGGATCCTCAGGCGGAGGCAGTGGATGCATTATCACTTCCTTGGAAGTATCATCCTGCCTATATCTTTCCGCCTCTAGTTCTTCTTCCAAGAGTAATCTCCAAGATTCTGAAGGAATGCTCGTTTGTTCTGCTGGTAGCTCCGGCATGGCCTCACAGGTTTTGGTATGCGGATCTTGTCCGGATGGCCTCTTGCCAACCGTGGACTCTTCCGTTAAGACCAGACCTTCTGTCGCAAGGTCCTTTTTTCCATCAGGATCTGAAATCCTTAAATTTAAAGGTATGGAGATTGAACGCTTGATTCTTCGTCAAAGAGGTTTCTCTGACGCTGTGATTAATACTATGTTACAGGCTCGTAAATCTGTATCTAGAGAGATATATTATAGAGTCTGGAAGACTTATATTTCTTGGTGTATTTCTCATCATTTTTCTTGGCATTCTTTTAGAATTCCGAGAATTTTACAGTTTCTTCAGGATGGTTTAGATAAAGGTTTGTCCGCAAGTTCCTTGAAAGGACAAATCTCTGCTCTTTCTGTTCTTTTTCACAGAAAGATTGCTATTCTTCCTGATATTCATTGTTTTGTACAAGCTTTGGTTCGTATAAAACCTGTCATTAAGTCAATTTCTCCTCCTTGGAGTTTGAATTTGGTTCTGGGGGCTCTTCAAGCTCCTCCGTTTGAACCTATGCATTCATTGGACATTAAATTACTTTCTTGGAAAGTTTTGTTCCTTTTGGCCATCTCTTCTGCCAGAAGAGTTTCTGAATTATCTGCTCTTTCTTGTGAGTCTCCTTTTCTGATTTTTCATCAGGATAAGGCGGTGTTGCGAACTTCTTTTGAATTTTTACCTAAAGTTGTGAATTCCAACAACATTAGTAGAGAAATTGTGGTTCCTTCATTATGTCCTAATCCTAAGAATTCTAAGGAGAAATCGCTGCATTCTTTGGATGTTGTTAGAGCTTTGAAATATTATGTTGAAGCTACTAAATCTTTCAGAAAGACTTCTAGTCTATTTGTTATCTTTTCCGGTTCTAGAAAAGGCCAGAAAGCTTCTGCCATTTCTTTGGCATCTTGGTTGAAATCTTTAATTCATCTTGCCTATGTTGAGTCGGGTAAAACTCCGCCTCAGAGAATTACTGCTCATTCTACTAGGTCAGTTTCTACTTCCTGGGCGTTTAGGAATGAAGCTTCGGTTGATCAGATTTGCAAAGCAGCAACTTGGTCCTCTTTGCATACTTTTACTAAATTCTACCATTTTGATGTATTTTCTTCTTCTGAAGCAGTTTTTGGTAGAAAAGTTCTTCAGGCAGCGGTTTCAGTTTGAATCTTCTGCTTATGTTTTTCGTTAAACTTTATTTTGGGTGTGGATTATTTTCAGCAGGAATTGGCTGTCTTTATTTTATCCCTCCCTCTCTAGTGACTCTTGTGTGGAAAGATCCACATCTTGGGTAATCATTATCCCATACGTCACTAGCTCATGGACTCTTGCTAATTACATGAAAGAAAACATAATTTATGTAAGAACTTACCTGATAAATTCATTTCTTTCATATTAGCAAGAGTCCATGAGGCCCGCCCTTTTTTTGGGGTGGTTATGATTTTTTTGTATAAAGCACAATTATTCCAATTCCTTATTTTATATGCTTTCGCACTTTTTTCTTATCACCCCACTTCTTGGCTATTCATTAAACTGAATTGTGGGTGTGGTGAGGGGTGTATTTATAGGCATTTTGAGGTTTGGGAAACTTTGCCCCTCCTGGTAGGAATGTATATCCCATACGTCACTAGCTCATGGACTCTTGCTAATATGAAAGAAATGAATTTATTAGGTAAGTTCTTACATAAATTATGTTTTTGTGTGGCCTCCCATTAGCGGGCCCGCAGTACGCCGTGCCTTCTCTTCGCTCAGAATGGCTGATCTTTTCTCATGGGTGGAACCAATGTCACCCAGTGACCTGGCCAAGACCTATGCCATCCAGCCCAAATTTAGATTCAATCTGTTAAGGCTATTCTCTATACTAAAATCTTGGGGATTCCTTGAGGTCCCACCTAGACCATTGACGCCATGGGAGTCCCGACTATCCGCAGGTACCCAACATATCTCCCCCCTATCCTCCCATTACCAGATCCTTCTAAATGCTTTTAAGCTATCCAAAACTAGACAGATGAGGGAATGGGAAAGAGATTGGAGCATAGATTTAACTGCAGAG
Organism: Bombina bombina; assembly: GCF_027579735.1. Classification (NCBI taxonomy): domain Eukaryota; kingdom Metazoa; phylum Chordata; class Amphibia; order Anura; family Bombinatoridae; genus Bombina; species Bombina bombina. Next base: position 1,197,647,530 of record NC_069499.1, on the reverse strand, counting down.
GACTGGACGGACCCAATCTTACACTCCAAGATGTCGATTCATTGCATGACGTTGTATGAATTATTCTACAAACTCTTGACCAGGTGGCATTATGTGCCTTCAAAGTTGCATAGAATGTTTCCAGACATCTCCACCCTCTGCTGGAGGGGTTGCCAGATGGTGGGCCTGTCCTGCTATTGCTCCCCTGTTGGACAGATTGGGGATCTTGTGCTGCCAACTGGGACTGGCAATGTCCTTGCCCCTGGAGACAGCTCTGATCCATGCTGGCCTCCGGTCCCTCCCTGCGCCCAGACGATTACTTCTGATTGCGACAAAATTACTGATTGCACGAAACTGGAAGAAGCCTAACCCTCCCAGTTGGCAAGCTTTTATTCAACTTATTTCCTACTTTAGATCCATGGAGAGCTATGTACATAATTCTCGCCAACAAACAGACCTGTACGCCTTAATATGGGACCCGTGGGATGCTCTAGAGAGGGCAAAATTATTTTTCTGTAATGTAGTATCCCTGATTTAGGCTGATTGCAATATTGACAGGGAGGGGACAGTCCAATATTCTCCCTCCCTGAGGCTGACAGGCCTTGGGTGCTCCACTCCCCCCCCTTTTTTTTTCTCTCTTCCCTCCCCCCCCTTTTTTTTTGTCTCTTCCCTCCCCCCCTTTTTCCTTTTTCTCCTATTCTAACTACCCCACAGGTTCCCTTGATGGAACAACTGATATACAGACCTTTATTCACTCCCAGGGCCTTTTGGGCTCACTTGGGACTCATGCACATTATACTGAGCTCACTGATTGAGTCTCTGTGCCAAGACCTTTTCACAAACACTATACTTCTACCAGAGGTTAGTTAAAATGCAAAAACTAGAGGTTTACAACTATATTTTGTCCTGAGTCTCGCTCATTGTTAAAATTGTTTTGATCCTAGAAGGACAGATGTTTTCCTTCTTTTTTTTCTTTTTTTTGTATTCTTGCATTTGCAGAAATACCTTATGTATGTTGTACTTTGAATTTCACCTCAATAAAAATTATTTACAAAAAAAAAGTTGAAAGTAAAATTAGCTTTCCCACAGCACAACTTACCAGAGCTAAACTTAAAATCCCCATTGTGAAGTTACCAGAAACCTACCCGTGACACCTTATGCTGATATATAGTACATCACAGAATAGATATACATACATTTCTGTACATGGATTAAAGAGACAGTAAATCAAAATTAAACTGTCCTGAATCAGATAGAGCATGCAATTTTAAATAATTTCCAATTTATTTCTAATATCACATTTGCATTGTTTTCTTAGTATCTTTTGTTGAAGAGAAAATCTAAGTTGGGTCATATTTGCTCAGGGGCATGCACATACTTTTAGCTTTCTATGGGCTAGATTCCGAGTTTTGCCGTATGAGCGGTGCAGTAATAACTTGCAAGTTATTGTCACTGCTCACTTCCCTACAGCGCTGGTATTACAGGTTTTCATAAACCTGGCATTATCAGGCAAGAAGTGAGCTCCATACCGCACTCCAATACCAGCGCTGCTGAAAGCCGCGGGGAGCTGGTTTTACGTGCTTGTGCACGATTTCCCTATAGACATCAATGGGGAGAGCCGGCTGAAAAAAAGTCTAACACCTGCAAAAAAGCAGCGTAAAGCTCCGTAACACAGCCCCATTGATTCCTATGGGGAAACAAAATTTATGTTTACACCTAACACCCTAACATGAACCCCGAGTCTAAACACCCCTAATCTTACACTTATTAACCCCTAATCTTCCGCCCCCGACATTGCCGACACCAATTACTCACCACATTATCCTTATTAACCCCTAATTTGCTGCTCTGGACATTGCCGCCACTATAATAAACGTATTAACCCCTAAACTGCCACATTCCTGCATCATAAACACTAGTTAAATATTATTAACCCCTAATCTGCTGCCCCTAACATCGCTGCCACCTACATTAATTTATTAACCCCTAATCTACCGCCCCCAACGTCGCCACCACTATACTAAATGTATTAACCCCTAAACCTAAGTCTTAACCCTAACACCCCTAACTTAAATATAATTAAAATAAATCTAAATAAAAATTGCTATCATTACCTAAATAATTCCTATTTAAAACTAAATACTTACCTATAAAATAAACCCTAAACTAGCTACAATATAACTAATAGTTACATTGTATCTATCTTAGGGTTTATTTTTATTTTACAGGCAAGTTTGTATTTATTTTAACTAGGTAGAATAGTTACTAAATAGTTATTAACTATTTACTAACTACCTAGCTAAAATAAATTTACCTGTAAAATAAAACCTAACCTGCCTTACACTAACACCTAACCTTACACTACAATTAAATAAAATACCTAAATAAATACAATTACCTAAATTGCAAAAAAACCCCCACTAAATTATACAAAATAAAAAAAGAGATTATCAGATATTTAAACTAATTACACCTAATCTAATAGACCTATCAAAATACCCCCCCCCCCAAAAAAAAAAACCCTAGCATCTTCTATCTTCATCCATCCGGCGCGGAGTGGGTCCATCTTCAAGACATCTGGCGCGGAGCATCCTCTTCAATTGAAGTCTTCTTCCCGAATGAAGGTTCCTTTAAGTGATGTCATCCAAGATGGCGTCTCTTGAATTCCGATTGGCTGATAGAATTCTATCAGCCAATCAGAATTAAAGGTGAACAAATCCTATTGGCTGATGCAAACAGCCAATAGGATTGAGCTTCAATCCTATTGGCTGATCCAATCAGCCAATAGGATTGAGTTCGCATTCTATTGGCTGTTCCAATCAGCCAATAGAATTCAAGCTCAATCTTATTGGCTGATTTTTTCACCTTTAATTCCGATTGGCTTATAGAATTCTATCAGCCAATCGGAATTCAAGGGACACCATCTTGGATGACGTCACTTAAAGGAACCTTCATTCGGGAAGAAGACTTCGATTGAAGAGGATGCTCTGCGCCGGATGTCTTGACGATGGACCCGCTCCGCACCAGATGGATTAAGATAGAAGATGCTGTCTGGATGAAGACTTCTGCCCATCTGGAGGACCACTTCTACCGGCTTCGCTGAGGACTTCTCCCGGCTTTGTTGAGGATGGATGTCTGGTCTTCAAAACTGTAAGTGGATCTTCTGGGTGTTAGTGGTTTATTGGGTGGGTTTTACTTTTAGATTAGGGTTTGGGCAATTGAAAAAGAGCTAAATGCTCTTTTAAGGGAAATGCCCATCCAAATGCCCTTTTCAGGGCAATGGGGAGCTTAGGTTTTTTTAGTTAGGATTTTATGTGGGGGGTTGGTTGTGTGGGTGGTGGGTTTTACTGCTGGGGGTATTTGTATTTTTTTTACAGGTAAAAGAGCTGATTTCTTTGGGGCAATGCCCCACAAAATGCCCTTTTAAGGGCTATTGGCAGTTTAGTTTATTTTAGGGTTTTTTTTTTTTATTTTGATAAGGCTATTAGATTAGGTGTAATTAGTTTAAATATCTGATAATGTCTTTTTTTCTTTTGTATAATTTAGTGTTTTTATTTTTTGTAATTTAGGTAATTGAATTTAATTTAGGTCATTTATTTAATTGTAGTGTAAGGTGAGTTGTTAGTGTAAGGCAGGTTAGGATTTATTTTACAGGTAAATGTGTATTTATTTTAGCTAGGTAGTTAGTAAATAGTTAATAACTATTTAGTAACTATTCTACCTAGTTAAAATAAATACAAACTTGCCTGTAAAATGAAAATAAACCCTAAGCTAGATACAATGTAACTATTAGTTATATTGTAGCTAGCTTAGGGTTTATTTTACAGGTAAGTGTTTAGTTTTAAATAGGAATTATTTAGGTAATGATAGCAATTTTTATTTAGATTTATTTTAATTATATTTAAGTTAGGGGGGGTTAGGCTTAGACTTAGGTTTAGGGGTTAATAAATTTAGTATTGTGGCGGCGACGTTGGGGGCAGCAGATTAGGGGTTAATAAATGAAGTTAGGTGGCGGCAATGTTAGGAGCAGCAGATTAGGGGTTAATAATATTTAACTAGTGTTTGCGATGCAGGAGTGCAGCGGTTTAGGGGTTAATAATATTTAACTAGTGTTTGCGATGCGGGAGTGCAGCGGTTTAGGGGTTAATATGTTTATTATAGTGACTGCGATTTTAGGAGCAGCAGATTAGGGGTTAATAATTTTATTATAGTGTTTGCGATGCGGGAGGGCCTTGGTTTAGGGGTTAATAGGTAGTTTATGGGTGTTAGTGTACTTTTTAACACATTAGTTATAAGTTTTATGCTACAGCTTTGTAGAGTAAAACTCATAACTACTGACTTTAGACTGCGTTACGAATCTTGCGGAATAGGCTGTACCGCTCACTTTTTGGCCTCCCAGAAAAAGCTTGTAATATCGGCGCTATGGAAGTCCCATTGAAAAAAGACTTTACGCAAATTGCGTAAGTTAATTTGCGTTAAGGCCAAAAAAGTGTGCAGAGCCCCTAAACCTGCAAGACTCGTAATACCAGCGGTAGTGAAAAAACTCATACCGCAAAACTCGTAATCTAGCCGTATGGCTGTAGTCTTTGCAACAAAATATAACATTTTTACAAACAATGTTGCAAAACGAAGGATACAAAGAACAAACCATATTTGTTAATAGAAGAAAATTGTGTTGCATCTGAAGCATGAAAGTTTAATTTTCACTATTCTGTTTCTTTAACCCCTTAGTGGCCACAGCACTTTTCAATTTTCTTACCGTTTAGGACCAGGGCTATTTTTAAATTTCTGCTGTGTTTGTGTTTAGCTGTAATTTTCCTCTTACTCATTTACTGTACCCACACATATTATATACAGTTTTTTCCCCATTAAATGGACTTTCTAAAGATACCATTATTTTCATCATATCTTATAAATTACTTTAAAAAAATTATAAAATATGATACAAATATGGAAAAAAACACACTTTTTCTAACTTTGACCCCCAAAATCTGGTACACATCTACAACCCCAAAAAACAATCATGCTAAATAGTTTCTACATACTTATTCCTGAGTTTAGAAATACCCAATGTTTACATGTTCTTTGCTTTTTTTGCAAGTTATAGGGCAATAAGTACAAGTAGCACTTTGCTATTCCCAAATCATTTTTTTTTTCAAAATTAACAATAGTTACATTGTAACACTGATATCTGTCAGGAATCCCTGAATAACCCTTCACATGTATATATTTTTTAAAAGAAGACAACCTAAGGTATTAAACTTGGGGTATTTTGACTCTTTTCATGCAACCATTTTACCACCAATTTATGCCAAAGTATAGTGATTGCTTTTGACAAAATAGCAATTTAAGAATACATTTACTGAAAATGTTATGGGTTACTGCCAAATAACACCTTAATATGTGTTCAAAAACATCTACTGAGTACAGTGATACCACCCATAAATAGGTTTGTCTGGTTTTCTGGGGGCTAAAAGGCATTTTTGTTTAGGGCGAATTTCAGTTTTCCAACTTGGAATTTTCACATCTGCCATCATGCACCATGTTCTATTTGGGATATTTTTGAAGCCGGCCAATGTAATTTACCCCCATCCAAACATATATTTTTTAAAAGTAGACACCCTAGGGTATTTGAAATGCTGGTATTTTAACACTTTCTATGCACTAATTAAACCACCAGTCTTTGTCAAACTTTTGGGTAGTCATTATTTTTCACACACATTGTACTTTAGGCATGGATTCTCAGCTCCTGTTATGTTTTAATGCCAAAGAAGACCCAAATAAGTGTTCAGCAACATTTGCTGAGTACAGTGATACAGCCTATACATAGGGTTGTTAGCTTGTTTGGGGGTGCAATGCCAAACTTCTGACATGTGTTTGTGATGATTTAACATTTAAAATATCTTCTTTGACAATATCTTCTTTTTGAGGCCCATTTTACATACCTCAATTTATTTGCTTGCCATGAATGTGCATATATTTGAAAAGTTGTCACCCCAATGTATTGTATATGGAGTATGTTGATTCTTTTGATGCAACTGTTTCTTTCATGTAATTAGCAAGAGTCCATGAGCTAGTGACGTATGGGATATACATTCCTACCAGGAGGGGCAAAGTTTCCCAAACCTTAAAATGCCTATAAATACACCCCTCACCACACCCACAATTCAGTTTTACAAACTTTGCCTCCTATGGAGGTGGTGAAGTAAGTTTGTGCTAGATTTTACGTTGATATGCGCTCCGCAGCAGGTTGGAGCCCGGTTTTCCTCTCAGCGTGCAGTGAATGTCAGAGGGATGTGAGGAGAGTATTGCCTATTTGAATGCAATGATCTCCTTCTACGGGGTCTATTTCATAGGTTCTCTGTTATCGGTCGTAGAGATTCATCTCTTACCTCCCTTTTCAGATCGACGATATACTCTTATATATATACCATTACCTCTGCTGATTTTCGTTTCAGTACTGGTTTGGCTTCCTACAACATGTAGATGAGTGTCCTGGGGTAAGTAAGTAAGCTTATTTTTTGTGACACTCTAAGCTATGGTTAGGCACTTTTTTATAAAGTTCTAAATATATGTATTCAAACATTTATTTGCCTTGACTCAGGATGTTCAACATTCCTTATTTTCAGACAGTCAGTTTCATACTTGGGATAATGCATTTGTTTCAATCATTTTTTCTTACCTTAAAAAATTTGACTTTTTCCCTGTGGGCTGTTAGGCTCACAGGGGCTGAAAATGCTTCATTTTATTGCGTCATTCTTGGCGCAGACTTTTTTGGCGCAAATTTTTTTTTCTGTTTCCGGCGTCATACGTGTCGCCGGAAGTTGCGTCATTTTTTGACTTTTTTTGCGTCAAAAGTGTCGGCGTTCCGGATGTGGCGTCATTTTTGGCGCCAAAAGCATTTAGGCGCCAAATAATGTGGGCGTCTTATTTGGCGCTAAAAAATATGGGCGTCTTTTTTTGTCTCCACATTATTTAAGTCTCATTATTTATTGCTTCTGGTTGCTAGAAGCTTGTTCACTGGCATTTTTTCCCATTCCTGAAACTGTCATTTAAGGAATTTGATCAATTTTGCTTTATATGTTGTTTTTTCTATTACATATTGCAAGATGTTCCACGTTGCAACTGAGTCAGAAGATACTTCAGGAAAATCGCTGCCCGGTGCTGGAGCTACCAAGCTAAGTGTATCTGCTATAAACTTTTGGTATCTGTTTCTCCAGCTGTTGTTTGTATTGCATGTCATGACAAACTTATTAATGCAGATAAAATTTCCTTTAGTACTGTTACATTACCTGTTGCTGTTCCGTCAACATCTAATTTTCAGAGTGTTCCTGATAACATAAGAGATTTTATTTTTTAAATCCATTAAGAAGGCTATGTCTGTTATTTCTCCTTCTAGTATACATAAAAGTCTTTTAAAACTTCTCTTTTTTCAGATGAATTTTTAAATGAACATCATTATTCTGATACTGATAATGGTTCTTCTGGTTCAGAGGTTTCTGTCTCAGAGGTTGATGCTGATAAATCTTTGTATTTGTTCAAGATGGAATTTATTCGTTCTTTACTTAAAGAAGTATTAATTGCATTAGAAATAGAGGATTCTGGTCCTCTTGATACTAAATCTAAACGTTTAAATAAGGTTTTTAAATATCCTGTAGTTATTCCAGAAGTGTTTTCTCTCCCTGATGCTATTTCTGAAGTAATTTCCAGGGAATGGAATAATTTGGGTAATTCATTTACTCCTTCTAAACGTTTAAGCAATTATATCCTGTGCCATCTGACAGATTAGAGTTTTTTTGGGACAAAATCCCTAAGGTTAATGGGGGCTGTCTCTACTCCTGCTAAACGTACTACTATTCCTACGGCAGATAGTACTTCATTTAAAGATCCTTTAGATAGGAAAATTGAATCCTTTCTAAGAAAAGCTTACTTATGTTCAGGTAATCTTCTTAGACCTGCTATATTTTTAGCGGATGTTGCTGCAGCTTCAACTTTTTGGTTAGAAGCTTTAGGGCAACAAGTAACAGATCATAATTTTATAGCATTATTATTATTCTATAACATGCTAATAATTTTATTTGTGATACCATCTTTTGATATCATTAGAGTTGATGTCAGGTATATGTCTCTAGCTATTTTAGCTAGAAAAGCTTTATGGCTTAAAACTTGGAATGCTGATATGTCTTCTAAGTCAACTTTGCTTTCCCTTTCTTTCCAGGGTAATAAATTATTCGGTTCTCAGTTGGATTCTATTATCTCAACTGTTACTGGAGGGAAGGGAACTTTTTTTACCAAAGGATTCAAAATCTAAGGTAAATTTAGGTCTAATAATCGTTTTCGTTCCTTTCCTCACAACAAGGAACAAAAGCCTGATCCTTCATCCTCAGGAGCGGTATCAGTTTGGAAACCATTTCCAGTTTGGAATATATCCAAGCCTTATAGAAACCTAAAGCCAGCTCCTAAGTACCCATGAAGGTGCGGCCCTCATTCCAGCTCAGCTGGTATGGGGCAGATTACGTTTTCTTCAAAGAAATTTGGATCAATTCCGTTCACAATCTCTGGTTTCAGAACATTGTTTCAGAAAGGTACAGAATTGGCTTCAAGTTCAGGCCTCCTGCAAAGAGATTTTTTTCTTTCCCGTGTCCCAGTAAACACAGCAAAGGCTCAGCATTTCTGAAATGTGTTTCAGATCTAGAGGTGGCTGGAGTAATTATGCCAGTTCCAGTTCTGGTACAGGGGCTGGGGTTTTATTCCATCTCTTCATTGTACCAAAGAAGGTCAATTCCTTCAGACCAGTTCCGGATCTATCAATATTGAATCGTTATGTAAGGATACCAACATTCAAGATGGTAACTGTAGGACTATCCTGCCTTTTGTTTAGCAAGGGCATTATATGTCTACAATAGATTTACAGGATGCATATCTGCATATTCCGATTCCTCCAGATCACTTTTAGTTTCTGAGATTCTCTTTTTAGACAAGCATTACCAGTTTTGTGGCTCTACCGTTTGGCCTAGCATCAGCTCCAAGAATTTTTTCAAAGGTTCTCAGTGCCCTTCTGTCTGTAATCAGAAAACAGGGTTTTGGTGTTTTCTTATTTGGACGATATCTTGGTACTTGCTCAGTCTTCACATTTTCGCAGAATCTCATACGAATCGACTTGTGTTGTTTCTTCAAGATCATGGTTGGAGGATCAATTTACCATTCAGTTCATTGATTCCTCAGACAAGGGTAACCTTTTTAGGTTTCCAGATAGATTCAGTGTCTATGACTCTGTCCTTGTCAGACAAGAGAAGTTTAACATTGATATCAGCTTGTCAAAACCTTCAGTCACAATCATTCCCTTTGGTAGCCTTATGCATGGAAATTTTAGGTCTTAGGACTGCCGCATCGGATGCGATCTACTTTGCTCGTTTTCACATGCAACCTCTTCAGCTCTGTATGCTGAATCAATGGTGCAGGGATTACACAAAGATATCTCAATTAATATCTTTAAACCGATTATACGACACTCTCTGACATGGTGGACAGTTCACCATCGTTTAGTTCAGGGGGCTTCTTTGTTCTTCCGACCTGGACTATAATCTCAACAGATGCAAGTCTTACAGGTTGGGGAGCTGTGTGGGGGTCTCTGACGGCACAAGGGGTTTGGGAATCTCAGGAGGTGAGATTACCGATCAATATTTTGGAACTCCGTGCAATTTTCAGAGCTCTTCAGTCTTGGCCTCTTCTGAAGAGAGAGTTGTTCATTTGTTTTCAGATAGACAATGTCACAACTGTGGCATACATCAATCATCAAGGAGGGACTCACAGTCCTCTGGCTATGAAAGAAGTATCTCGAATTTTGGTTTGGGCGGAATCCAGCTCCTGTCTAATCTCTGCGGTTCATATCCCAGGTATAGACAATTGGGAAGCGGATTATCTCAGTCGCCAAACGTTGCATCCGGGCGAATGGTCTCTTCACCCAGAGGTATTTCTTCAGATTGTTCAAATGTGGGAACTCCCAGAAATAGATCTGATGGCTTCTCATCTAAACAAGAAACTTCCCTGGTATCTGTCCAGATCCCGGGATCCTCGGGCGGAGGCAGTGGATGCATTATCACTTCCTTGGAAGTATCATCCTGCCTATATCTTTCCACCTCTAGTTCTTCTTCCAAGAGTATTCTCCAAGATTCTAAAGGAATGCTCGTTTGTCCTGCTGGTAGCTCCAGCATGGCCTCACAGGTTTTGGTATGCGGATCTTGTCCGGATGGCCTCTTGCCAGCTGTGGACTCTTCCGTTAAGACCAGACTTTCTGTCGCAAGGTCCTTTTTTCCATCAGGATCTCAAATGATTAAATTTTAAGGTATGGAGTTTGAACGCTTGATTCTTGGTCAAAGAGGTTTCTCTGACTCTGTGATTGATACTATGTGACAGGCTCATAAATCTGTATCTAGAGAGATATATTATAGAGTCTGGAAGACTTATATTTCTTAGTGTCTTTCTCATCATTTTTTCTTGGCATTCTTTTTGAATACCGAGAATTTTACAGTTTCTTCAGGATGGTTTAGATAAAGGTTTGTCCGCAAGTTCCTTGAAAGGACAAATCTCTGCTCTTTCTGTTCTTTTTCACAGAAGGATTGCTAATCTTCCTCATATTCATTGTTTTGTACAAGCTTTGGTTCATATAAAACCTGTCATTAAGTCAATTTCTCCTCCTTGGAGTTTGAATTTGGTTCTGGGGGCTCTTCAAGCTCCTCCTTTTGAACCCATGCATTCTTTGGTCGTTATATTACTTTCTTGAAAAGTTTTGTTTCTTTTGGCCATCTCTTCTGCCAGAAGAGTCTCTGAATTATCTGCTCTTTCTTGTGAGTCTCCTTTTCTGATTTTTCATCAGGATAAGGCGGTGCTGCGAACTTCTTTTGAATTTTTTACCTAAGGTTGTGAATTCTAACAACATTAGTAGAGAAATTGTGCTTCCTTCATTATGTCCTAATCCTATGAATTCTAAGGAGAAATCATTGCATTCTTTGGATGCTGTTAGAGCTTTGTCATATTATGTTGAAGCTACTAAGTCTTTCCGAAAGACTTCTAGTCTATTTGTCATCTTTTCCGGTTCTAGAAAAGGCCAGAAAGCTTCTGCCATTTCTTTGGCATCTTGGTTGAAATCTTTATTTCATCATGCCTATGTCGAGTCGGGTAAAATTCCGCCTCGAAGGATTACAGCTCATTCTACTAGGTCAGTTTCTACTTCCTGGGAGTTTAGGAATGAAGCTTCGGTTGTTCAGATTTGCAAAGCAGCAACTTGGTCCTCTTTGCATACTTTTACTAAATTCTACCATTTTGATGTGTTTTCTTCTTCTGAAGCAGTTTTTGGTAGAAAAGTACTTCAGGCAGTGGTTTCAGTTTGAATCTTCTGCTTATGTTTTTCATTAAACTTTATTTTGGGTGTGGATTATTTTCAGCAGGAATTGGCTGTCTTTATTTTATCCCTCCCTCTCTAGTGACTCTTGCGTGGAAAGATCCACATCTTGGGTAGTCATTATCACATACGTCACTAGCTCATGGACTCTTGCTAATTACATGAAAGAAAACATAATTTATGTAAGAACTTACCTGATAAATTCATTTCTTTCATATTAGCAAGAGTCCATGAGGCCCGCCCTTTTTTGTGGTGGTTATGATTTTTTTGTATAAAGCACAATTATTCCAATTCCTTATTTTATATGCTTTCGCACTTTTTTCTTATCACCCCACTTCTTGGCTATTCGTTAAACTGAATTGTGGGTGTGGTGAGGGGTGTATTTATAGGCATTTTAAGGTTTGGGAAACTTTGCCCCTCCTGGTAGGAATGTATATCCCATACGTCACTAGCTCATGGACTCTTGCTAATATGAAAGAAATGAATTTATCAGATAAGTTCTTACATAAATTATGTTTTTAGCCACAAAAAAATGGAGAAGAGTGTATGGTGGTAATATTTCAATTTAAATTTTTACACACCCATTGCTTTTTTACTATGATTTAGGAGAGCTTGTTAACTATTTAGTAACTATTCTACCCAGTTAAAATAAATACAAACTTGCCTGTAAAATAAAAATAAACCCTAAACTAGATACAATGTACGTATTAGTTATATTGTAGCTAGCTTAGGGTTTATTTTAGAGGTAAGTGTTTAGTTTTAAATAGGAATTATTTAGGTAATGATAGCAATTTTTATTTAGATTTATTTTGATTCTATTTATGTTAGGGGGTGTAAGGGTTAGGGTTAGACTTAGGTTTAGGGGTTAATAAATATATTATAGTGGCGGCAATGTTAGGGGCAGCAGATTAGGGGTTAATAATATTTAACTAGTGTTTGTGATGCGGGAGTGCAGCGGTTTAGGGGTTAATATGTTTATTATAGTGACGGCGATGTTGGGAGCAGCAGATTAGGGGTTAATAATTTTATTTCTTTCATGTAATTAGCAAGAGTCCATGAGCTAGTGACGTATGGGATATACATTCCTACCAGGAGGGGCAAAGTTTCCCAAACCTTAAAATGCCTATAAATACACCCCTCACCACACCCACAATTCAGTTTTACAAACTTTGCCTCCTATGGAGGTGGTGAAGTAAGTTTGTGCTAGATTCTACGTTGATATGCGCTCCACAGCAGGTTGGAGCCCGGTTTTCCTCTCAGCGTGCAGTGAATGTCAGAGGGATGTGAGGAGAGTATTGCCTATTTGAATTCAATGATCTCCTTCTACGGGGTCTATTTCATAGGTTCTCTGTTATCGGTCGTAGAGATTCATCTCTTACCTCCCTTTTCAGATCGATGATATACTCTTATATATATACCATTACCTCTGCTGATTTTCGTTTCAGTACTGGTTTGGCTTTCTACAAACATGTAGACGAGTGTCCTGGGGTAAGTAAGTCTTATTTTCTGTGACACTCTAAGCTATGGTTGGGCGCTTTTTTTATAAAGTTCTAAATATATGTATTCAAACATTTATTTGCCTTGACTCAGGATGTTCAACATTCCTTATTTTCAGACAGTCAGTTTCATATTTGGGATAATGCACTTGAATCAAATATTTTTCTTACCTTAAAAATTTGACTTTTTTCCCTGTGGGCTGTTAGGCTCGCGGGGGCTGAAAATGCTTCATTTTATTGCGTCATTCTTGGCGCTGACTTTTTTGGCGCAAAAAATCTTTTCTGTTTCCGGCGTCATACGTGTCGCCGGAAGTTGCGTCATTTTTTGACGTTCTTTTGCGCCAAAAATGTCGGCGTTCTGGACGTGGCGTCATTTTTGGCGCCAAAAGCATTTAGGCGCCAAATAATGTGGGCGTCTTATTTGGCGCTAAAAAAATATGGGCGTCGCTTTTGTCTCCACATTATTTAAGTCTCATTTTTTCTTGCTTCTGGTTGCTAGAAGCTTGTTCCTTGGCATTTTTTCCCATTCCTGAAACTGTCATTTAAGGAATTTGATCAATTTTGCTTTATATGTTGTTTTTTCTCTTACATATTGCAAGATGTCTCACGTTGCATCTGAGTCAGAAGATACTTCAGGAAAATCGCTGTCTGGTGCTGGAACTACCAAAGCTAAGTGTATCTGCTGTAAACTTTTGGTAGCTATTCCTCCAGCTGTTGTTTGTATTAATTGTCATGACAAACTTGTTAATGCAGATAATATTTCCTTTAGTAATGTACCATTACCTGTTGCAGTTCCATCAACATCTAATGTTCAGAATGTTCCTGATAACATAAGAGATTTTGTTTCTGAATCCATCAAGAAGGCTATGTCTGTTATTCTTCCTTCTAGTAAACACAAAAAAACTTTTAAAACTTCTCTTTATACAGATGAATTTTTAAATGAACATCATCATTCTGATTCTATTGACTCTTCTGGTTCAGAGGATTCTGTCTCAGAGGTTGATGCTGATAAATCTTCATATTTATTTAAAATGGAATTTATTCGTTCTTTACTTAAAGAAGTACTAATTGCTTTAGAAATTGAGGATTCTGGTCCTCTTGATACTAAATCTAAACGTTTAGATAAGGTCTTTAAATCTTCTGTGGTTATTCCAGAAGTTTTTCCTGTTCCTGGTGCTATTTCTGAAGTAATTTCCAGAGAATGAAATAATTTGGGTAATTCATTTACTCCTTCTAAACGTTTTAAGCAATTATATCCTGTGCCGTCTGACAGATTAGAATTTTGGGACAAAATCCCTAAAGTTGATGGGGCTATTTCTACCCTTGCTAAACGTACTACTATTCCTACGTCAGATGGTACTTCGTTTAAGGATCCTTTAGATAGGAAAATTGAATCCTTTCTAAGAAAAGCTTATCTGTTTTCAGGTAATCTTCTTAGACCTGCTATATCATTGGCTGATGTTGCTGCAGCTTCAACTTTTTGGTTGGAAACTTTAGCGCAACAAGTAACAGATCATGATTCTCATAATATTATTATTCTTCTTCAACATGCTAATAATTTTATCTGTGATGCCATTTTTGATATTATCAGAGTTGATGTCAGGTTTATGTCTCTAGCTATTTTAGCTAGAAGAGCTTTATGGCTTAAAACTTGGAATGCTGATATGTCTTCTAAATCAACTCTACTTTCCATTTCTTTCCAGGGTAACAAATTATTTGGTTCTCAGTTGGATTCTATTATCTCAACTGTTACTGGTGGGAAAGGAACTTTTTTACCACAGGGTAAAAACAGGGCTAATAATCGTTTTCGTTCCTTTCGTTTCAACAAAGAACAAAAACCTGATCCTTCATCCTCAGGAGCAGTTTCAGTTTGGAAACCATCTCCAGTCTGGAATAAATCTAAGCCTTCTAGAAAAGCAAAGCCAGCTTCTAAGTCCACATGAAGGTGCGGCCCTCATTCCAGCTCAGCTGGTAGGGGGCAGGTTACGTTTTTTCAAAGAAATTTGGATCAATTCTGTTCACAATCTTTGGATTCAGAACATTGTTTCAGAAGGGTACAGAATTGGTTTCAAGATAAGACCTCCTGCAAAGAGATTTTTTCTTTCCCGTGTCCCAGTAAATCCAGTGAAAGCTCAAGCATTTCTGAAATGTGTTTCAGATCTAGAGTTGGCTGGAGTAATTATGCCAGTTCCAGTTCTGGAACAGGGGCTGGGGTTTTATTCGAATCTCTTCATTGTACCAAAGAAGGAGAATTCCTTCAGACCAGTTCTGGATCTAAAAATATTGAATCTTTATGTAAGGATACCAACGTTCAAAATGGTAACTGTAAGGACTATCTTGCCTTTTGTTCAGCAAGGGCATTATATGTCCACAATAGATTTACAGGATGCATATCTGCATATTCCGATTCATCCAGATCATTATCAGTTCCTGAGATTCTCTTTTCTGGACAAGCATTACCAGTTTGTGGCTCTGCCGTTTGGCCTAGCTACAGCTCCAAGAATTTTTACAAATGTTCTTGGTGCCCTTCTGTCTGTAATCAGAGAACAGGGTATTGTGGTATTTCCTTATTTGGACGATATCTTGGTACTTGCTCAGTCTTTACATTTAGCAGAATCTCATACGAATCGACTTGTGTTGTTTCTTCAAGATCATGGTTGGAGGATCAATTCACTAAAAAGTTCATTGATTCCTCAGACAAGGGTAACCTTTCTGGGTTTCCAGATAGATTCAGTGTCCATGACTCTGTCTTTGACAGACAAGAGACGTCTAAAATTGATTTCAGCTTGTCGAAACCTTCAGTCACAATTATTCCCTTCGGTAGCCTTATGCATGGAAATTCTAGGTCTTATGACTGCTGCATCGGACGCGATCCCCTTTGCTCGTTTTCACATGCGACCTCTTCAGCTCTGTATGCTGAATCAATGGTGCAGGGATTACACAAAGATATCTCAATTAATATCTTTAAAACCGATTGTACGACACTCTCTAACGTGGTGGACAGATCACCATCATTTAATTCAGGGGGCTTCTTTTGTTCTTCCGACCTGGACTGTAATTTCAACAGATGCAAGTCTTACAGGTTGGGGAGCTGTGTGGGGATCTCTGACGGCACAAGGAGTTTGGGAATCTCAGGAGGTGAGATTACCGTTCAATATTTTGGAACTCCGTGCAATTTTCAGAGCTCTTCAGTCTTGGCCTCTTCTGAAGAGAGAATCGTTCATTTGTTTTCAGACAGACAATGTCACAACTGTGGCATACATCAATCATCAAGGAGGGACTTACAGTCCTCTGGCTATGAAAGAAGTATCTCGAATTCTGGTTTGGGCGGAATCCAGCTCCTGTCTAATCTCTGCGGTTCATATCCCAGGTATAGACAATTGGGAAGCGGATTATCTCAGTCGCCAAACGTTGCATCCGGGCGAATGGTCTCTTCACCCAGAGGTATTTCTTCAGATTGTTCAAATGTGGGAACTTCCAGAAATAGATCTGATGGCGTCTCATCTAAACAAGAAACTTCCCAGGTATCTGTCCAGATCCCGGGATCCTCAGGCGGAAGCAGTGGATGCATTATCACTTCCTTGGAAGTATCATCCTGCCTATATCTTTCCGCCACTAGTTCTTCTTCCAAGATAAATCTCCAAGATTCTGAAGGAATGCTCGTTTGTTCTGCTGGTAGCTCCGGCATGGCCTCACAGGTTTTGGTATGCGGATCTTGTCTGGATGGCCTCTTGCCATCCGTGGACTCTTCCGTTAAGACCAGACCTTCTGTCGTAAGGTCCTTTTTTCCATCAGGATCTCAAATCCTTAAATTTAAAGGTATGGAGATTGAACGCTTGATTCTTGGTCAAAGAGGTTTCTCTGACTCTGTGATTAATACTATGTTACAGGCTCGTAAATCTGTATCTAGAGAGATATATTATAGAGTCTGGAAGACTTATATTTCTTGGTGTCTTTCTCATCATTTTTCTTGGCATTCTTTTAGAATTCCGAGAATTTTACAGTTTCTTCAGGATGGTTTAGATAAAGGTTTATCCGCAAGTTCTTTGAAAGGACAAATCTCTGCTTTTTCTGTTCTTTTTCACAGAAAGATTGCTAATCTTCCTGATATTCATTGTTTTGTACAAGCTTTGGTTCGTATAAAACCTGTCATTAAGTCAATTTCTCCTCCTTGGAGTTTGAATTTGGTTCTGGGGGCTCTTCAAGCTCTTCCTTTTGAACCCATGCATTCATTGGACATTAAATTACTTTCTTGGAAAGTTTTGTTCCTTTTGGCGATCTCTTCTGCCAGAAGAGTCTCTGAATTATCCGCTCTTTCTTGTGAGTCTCCTTTTCTTATTTTTCATCAGGATAAGGCGGTGTTGCGAACTTCTTTGGAATTTTTACCTAAGGTTGTGAATTCCAACAACATTAGTAGAGAAATTGTGGTTCCTTCATTATGTCCTAATCCTAAGAATTCTAAGGAGAAATCGTTGCATTCTTTGGATGTTGTTAGAGCTTTGAAATATTATGTTGAAGCTACTAAGTCTTTCCGAAAGACTTCTAGTCTATTTGTTATCTTTTCCGGTTCTAGAAAAGGCCTGAAAGCTTCTGCCATTTCTTTGGCATCTTGGTTGAAATCTTTAATTCATCATGCCTATGTCGAGTCGGGTAAAACTCCGCCTCAAAGGATTACAGCTCATTCTACTAGGTCAGTTTCTACTTCCTGGGCGTTTAGGAATGAAGCTTCGGTTGATCAGATTTGCAAAGCAGCAACTTGGTCCTCTTTGCATACTTTTACTAAATTCTACCATTTTGATGTATTTTCTTCTTCTGAAGCAGTTTTTGGTAGAAAAGTACTTCAGGCATCGGTTTCAGTTTGAATCTTCTGTTTATGTTTTTCATTAAACTTTATTTTGGGTGTGGATTATTTTCAGCAGGAATTGGCTGTCTTTATTTTATCCCTCCCTCTCTAGTGACTCTTGCGTGGAAAGATCCACATCTTGGGTAGTCATTATCCCATACGTCACTAGCTCATGGACTCTTGCTAATTACATGAAAGAAAACATAATTTATGTAAGAACTTACCTGATAAATTCATTTCTTTCATATTATCAAGAGTCCATGAGGCCCGCCCTTTTTTGTGGTGGTTATGATTTTTTTGTATAAAGCACAATTATTCCAATTCCTTATTTTATATGCTTTCGCACTTTTTTCTTATCACCCCACTTCTTGGCTATTCGTTAAACTGAATTGTGGGTGTGGTGAGGGGTGTATTTATAGGCATTTTAAGGTTTGGGAAACTTTGCCCCTCCTGGTAGGAATGTATATCCCATACGTCACTAGCTCATGGACTCTTGCTAATATGAAAGAAATGAATTTATCAGGTAAGTTCTTACATAAATTATGTTTTTAGTGTTTGCGATGTGGGAGGGCCTCAGTTTAGGGGTTAATAGGTAGTTTATGGGTGTTAGTGCACTTTTTAACACTTTAGTTATGAGTTTTATGCTACAGCTTTGTAGAGTAAAACTCATAACTACTGACTTTAGACTGCGTTATGAATCTTGCGGGATAGGCTGTACCGCTCACTTTTTGGCCTCCCAGAAAAAGCTTGTAATATCTTCACTCTGGAAGTCCCATTGAAAAAAGACTTTACGCAAATTGCGTAAGTTAATTTGCGTTAAGGCCAAAAAAGTGTGCGGTGCCCCTAAACCTGCAAGACTCGTAATACCAGCGGTAGTGAAAAAACTCATACCGCAAAACTCGTAATCTAGCCGTATGGCTGTAGTCTCTGCAACAAAATATAACATTTTTACAAACAATGTTGCAAAACGAAGGATACTAAGAACAAACCATATTTGTTAATAGAAGAAAATTGTGTTGTATCTGAAGCATGAAAGTTTAATTTTCACTATTCTGTTTCTTTAACCCCTTAGTGGCCACAGCACTTTTCAATTTTCTTACCGTTTGGGACCAGGGCTATTTTTACATTTCTGCTGTGTTTGTGTTTAGCTGTAATTTTCCTCTTACTCATTTACCGTACGCACACATATTATATACCATTTTTTCCCCATTAAATGGACTTTCTAAAGATACCATTATTTTCATCATATCTTATAATTTACTTTAAAAAAATTATAAAATATGATAAAAATATGGAAAAAACACACTTTTTCTAACTTTGACCCCCAAAATCTGTTGCACATCTACAACCCCAAAAAACAATCATGCTAAATAGTTTCTACATTTTTTCCTGAGTTTAGAAATACCCAATGTTTACATGTTTTTTGCTTTTTTTGCAAGTTATAGGGCAATAAGTACAATTAGCACTTTGCTATTCCCAAATCATTTTTTTTAAAATTAACAATAGTTACATTGTAACACTGATATCTGTCAGGAATCACTGAATAACCCTTCACATGTATATATTTTTTAAAAGAAGACAACCTAAGGTATTAAACTTGGGGTATTTTGACTCTTTTCATGCAACCATTTTACCACCAATTTATGCCAAAGTATAGTGATTGCTTTTGACAAAATAGCAATTTAAGAATACATTTACTAAAAATGCTATGGGTTACTGCCAAATAACACCTTAATATGTGTTCAAAAACATCTACTGAGTACAGTGATACCACCCATAAATAGGTTTGTCTGGTTTTCTGGGGGCTAAAAGGCATTTTTGTTTAGGGGCGAATTTCAGTTTTCCAACTTGGAATTTTCACATCTGCCATCATGCACCATGTTCTATTTTGGATATTTTTGAAGCCGGCCAATGTAATTTACCCCCATCTAACCATATATTTTTTAAAAGTAGACACCCTAGGGTATTTGAAATGCTGGTATTTTAACACTTTCCATGCACTAATTAAACCACCAGTCTTTGTCAAACTTTTGGGTAGTCATTATTTTTCACACACATTGTACTTTAGGCATGGATTCTCAGCTCCTGTTATGTTTTAATGCCAAAGAAGACCCAAATAAGTGTTCAGCAACATTTGCTGAGTACAGTGATACAACCTATACATAGGGTTGTTAGCTTGCTTGGGGGGTGCAATGCCAAACTTCTGACATGTGTTTGTGATGTTTTAACATTTAAAATATCTTCTTTGACAATATCTTCTTTTTGGGGGCCTTTTTACATACCCCAATTTATTTGCTTGCCATGAATGTGCATATATTTGAAAAGTTGTCACCCCAATGTATTGTATATGGAGTATTTTGATGCCTTTGATGCAACTGTTTTAGCCACAAAAAAATGTAGAAGAGTGTATGGTGGTAATATTTACATATAAATTTTTACACACCCATTGCTTTTTTACTATGATTTAGGAGAGCTTGTTGTAAGTTATTGCAAGAAATTTGGGGTGGCATTGCAGGGGGCGGCATTGCACCAGCAGTTCACAAGAACTGCTGGTGCAATCATAAATGCAGACAGCAGGGCTGTTTTTAGGGGCTGGCAAAGGGGGCAGCTGCCCGGGGCTCCAGACATTGCAGGGCACCTCCCAAGCTCTTAACTTTAATCCTGATAGAAACTGTGTACAGTCCATATACAATTAAATTATAGCTCACCTGCTACATATATATATATATATATATATATATATGTATGTATGTATGTATGTACAGGGAGTGCAGAATTATTAGGAAAGTTGTATTTTTGAGGATTAATTTTATTATTGAACAACAACCATGTTCTCAATGAACCCAAAAAACTCATTAATATCAAAGCTGAATAGTTTTGGAAGTAGTTTTTAGTTTGTTTTTAGTTTTAGCTATTTTAGGGGGATATCTGTGTGTGCAGGTGACTATTACTGTGCATAATTATTAGGCAACTTAACAAAAAACCCATTTCAATTATTTATTTTTACCAGTGAAACCAATATAACATCTCAACATTCACAAATATACATTTCTGACATTCAAAAACAAAACAAAAACAAATCAGTGACCAATATAGCCACCTTTCTTTGCAAGGACACTCAAAAGCCTGCCATCCATGGATTCTGTCAGTGTTTTGGTCTGTTTACCATCAACATTGCGTGCAGCAGCAACCACAGCCTCCCAGACACTGTTCAGAGAGGTGTACTGTTTTCCCTCCTTGTAAATCTCACATTTGATGATGGACCACAGGTTCTCAATGGGGTTCAGATCAGGTGAACAAGGAGGCCATGTCATTAGATTTTCTTCTTTTATACCCTTTCTTGCCAGCCACGCTGTGGAGTACTTGGACGCATGTGATGGAGCATTGTGGCGGGGACAATTGTGGGGTGGGGGAGGGAAGAGAGCTCTTTGGGAGGGATCAGGGGGTCTGATGTGTGAGGTGGGAAGCTGATCTCTACACTAAAGCTAAAATTAACGCTGCAAGCTCCCTACAAGCTTCCTAATTAACCCCTTCACTGCTGGTCATAATTCACGTGTTGTGCGCAGTGGCATTTAGCAGCCTTCTAATTACCAAAAAGCAACACCAAAGCCATATATGTCTGCTATTTCTGAACAAAGGGGATCCCAGAGAAGCATTTGCAACCATTTGTGCCATAATTCAATATGGATATCAATGGATATTCAAGGATTTCTGACAGATATCAGTGTTCCAATGTAACTAGCGCTAATTTTGAAAAAAAGTGGTTTGGAAATAGCAAAGTGCTATTTGTGTTTATGGCCCTATAACTTGCAAAAAAAGCAAAGAAGATGTAAACATTGAGTATTTCTAAACTCAGGACAAAATTTAGAAACTATTTAGCATGGGTGTTTTTTGGTGGTTGTAGATATGTAACAGATTTTTGGGGTCAAAGTTAGAAAAAGTGTGTTTTTTTCCATTCTTTCCTCATTTTTTTTTTTTTTTTTTAAACTTTATTTATAGAAAAGAATCCAAGACATACAAAATAAGTACAATCACATTGGTATACTAGGTTTCGATATCAACATATGCAGAATAAGACATATAAGGCAGTGATCGTGTTAAAAGGCCCGATACTGAAATGAAATCATCATGCATGTACTTGGACTCACTTTTTATCAAAAATATCTAAATAAACAGACAAACAAAGGGAAGAAAAAGAAAGAAAAAGAAAAGGGAGAAAGCATACTAAGATAAGGAAAGAAAGAGAATAGCGTAGAAGGAAAAACGGAAAGATCAACAAACAACAAATATGCTCATACTCACCCAGGGTACCTCCGGATCCCCCCCATCCAGCCAACTCCACGCCTCCGCAAATGAAAGGAATTCTCAACAGTTTGAATCAGTGGAAAGACACCAGTTGCCCTTTAGATTTTCGTTTAAGACATACAGACTGTTTTTAAAGGGAAGGAGAACTCTATCCCTAACTATGTTTGGTAGCTGCATCAAATATACCTCCCATTTAAGAAGAAACCTCTTCACTCTTTTCTCAGGGTCTCCCCTTGTGTCTGCCTGCTCAATTAACATCTGAGTATGTACCGCCCTAAGCAGCTGTTGAAATGGAGGAGTTCTCTCTCCCACCCATTCCCTAAGGATAGCCTGTTTAGCTAGCATGAGAACTGTAGTTATAAAAGTGTTGTATTTATGTGTCTGGTCTCTAGGCGTAAGAAAAATCACATACTGTGCTGAGAGGGGTAAAATTTGCTTGGTTAGTTTGCCCAGCCAAAACGAAATCTTCTGCCAGAACCTCTGCACCTTTGGGCACCCCCACAACAGATGAATCCAGTCAGGGGATACCCTGCTACATTTACTGCATAGATCATGTGCCCCTCGAACCCATTTTGCACGCATGCCAGGGGTAATATAAGCTTGGTGCAAGAACTTTAGGTGCGATTCTCTCAATTTTGCAGAGATGGTGCCCTGAATTGCCCTCTCAAAGCTCAAAGTAATCTGCGCTGTGTCCACCTCTAAATCTTCAAAATAAAACCATTTCGATACGATCCCACGCAGAGTGGAATCCTCAAAATGACGATACAACAGAGTATATGTGTGTGTGAGTTTGTAAGGTCCCAGTTTTGCCAAGGCACAAAGTCTGTCTATATTGGAAGGTTCCTTAGACAACAGTCCCCCTGACATTAATGTGGAAATGTAATGTCTGCATTGGAAGTACGCAAACCTGTGGGTGCTGGGGAGATCATACTTCACCCGTAAGTCTTGAAAAGGTAGAATGTCAAAGGTCAAGGGATGCAGTAGTTGATAATGTCTGGTCAGATTTGATTCTTGCCATATCTGAAATGCTTGTGTAGTATAACCAGGAAGGAAGTTGAGGTTACCCTGTATTGGGAGATATTTACTAGTAGATTTCTGCAATCCCCATAGTCTGCAAATCTTGGCCCAGGCTCTCAAGGGGTCCCTAAATAATATATGATTTTGTACAAATATGGGTAATGATTTAAAATCCGCATGAGGCAAGAAAGCCAAGTGTAGCGGTTTGATGAAGTTAGACTCTAGATTAGGGACTGTGTAAAAGTAATTCCCTACCAGCCAATCTAGTATGAACCTAGAAAGAGCTGCCCAATTATACCACATGATATTAGGAAGACGGAGCCCACCCCCACTCACCGGCATTGACAGAGGAGTCTTACCTATCCTGTGCTTCTTACCCTGCCAAATAAAATTGCCAATGGAAGTCTGCAAGGAGGCAATGTCTTGCTGGGTAAGAAGCAAGGGCAACATCTGCAAGGGGTAAAGAAGCTTAGGCAGAGCAACCATCTTGAAAAGATGCACCCTTCCTGAAAGAGAAAGGGGGAGCTTCACCCAACTCAGCAACATTTGTTTAATATCTTTTACAATCCCACCAAGATTAAGAGAATATAGTTTATGAGGATTGACATGTATGCGAATGCCCAAGTATTTAAAGCAGCCGTCAGTAATTGTAAGACCAGTACCCGCCAGATCTGTGTTACAGGAGTTCTGTAACCACGTGACTTCAGATTTGTCGATATTAATCTTATATCCTGAGAACTTGCCAAATTCCTCAATAATATCCAAGAGAGGGTGTAAATTGGCACCCGGGTCACCTATGAAGAGCAACAGATCATCAGCATATAATGAAAGATGCTGCCGTCGGCCGTGTATGTCTAAACCCGCACAATGCTGTCTGATGTAGGATGCTAGGGGCTCGATGGCCAGATCAAAGAGGAGAGGAGAAAGGGGGCACCCCTGTCTCGTACCCCTCTGCAACACAAAAGAGGGAGAAAGCCCTCCGTTTATTATGAGAGAAGCCTTGGGGGCCATGTACAATTGCTGCAAAAAGTTGGAAAAGTTACCCCGGATACCGAAGTGAGATAGTGATGTGTGTAAATGGTCCCACTCAATGCGATCAAACGCCTTTTCAGCGTCAAGCGCCAAAAGGCAAGCATCTGGCAGTTGAGAGGGGGATTGTGCATGTGCGTTGTACCAATAATGGGTCACCACACCAAGAGTTTTCCTGATGTTCAACACTGACGATCTGCCCTTTACAAAACCAGTTTGGTCGGCATGGACTAAAGCACTTCTTTACAGAAAGAGTGATTGATTTATGGAATAAACTTCCTCAAGAGGTAGTAGCAACAAACACTGTGGGGGACTTTAAAAATGCATGGGACAAGCATAGGGCTATCCTACAAACTAGATAAGTTTATACTGTTAGGTAAGGTCGGGCAGACTTGCTGGGCCTATGGCTCTTATCTGCCGTCAATATCTATGTTTCTATGTTTCTATGTGGTAAAACCGTTGCCAATCTATCCGCCAGGATCTTCGTCAAAAGTTTATAGTCTCCATTTAACAATGAAATGGGGCGATAAGATGAAGTAAGAGTGGGATCCCTATCGGGTTTCAATAAAAGACAGATGTTGGCTTCAGAGAATCTGTCATTTATTTGCTCAGTGCCTGCCAGGTACGCAGAGTATAGGGAAGATAGGACAGGGGCCAGTTCTTCATCCAGTATTTTAAAATATTCGGCGGGTAGCCCGTCAGGGCCCACCGCCTTGCCCAGCTTGTTCTGCCGAATGGCCTTAAGAACCTCTTGAGGAAGTATCCTAGAGTTCAAGAGGGAGGTCTGGTCCTCCGTAAGAGTAGGGAGTTGCACTGCATCCCAAAACTTGTGTTTTGCTTCTGAATGAATTAATTGTTTAGAATATAGGGAAGTATAATAATCTACAAATTCGGCCATGATGTCTTTAGAATCGACAGTTATGGTACCCTTGGATTTAATGGCTAGGATCTGGGACTTAGGCTTGTAAGAGTGAACCAACTTGGCGAGTAACCTGCCAGCCTTATTACCATGCCGAAAATAACGCCCCTGCCTGTGGATATTGATTTTATTGTCTTGTTGAGTGAGGTATGTATCCCTAGTTTGTTTAAGGTCATAGTACGCTTTCCTAGTCAGCAATGTAGGGGTAGATAGATAGTTATTATAAGCCTCAGTGAGTTGAGAAAGAAGAGCCCCATCCACCCTCTTAAGCTGCTTGTTATGATGCGCTGTGAAAGAGGTTATGTGGCCCCTCATCACCGCTTTGGAGGCATGCCAAAATAGATCTGGAGCACTTGAGTGGGAAGCATTGTCCGACGCGTAGTGTGTCCAGGAGGCTTTTAAATGGCGACGAAACTCAATATTATTATAGAGGTGAAGAGGGAATCTCCAAGTATTATTTGGAGGCTTAGGAAGCTGAGGCTGAAGGAATAAGGTAACTGGGGCATGGTCTGAAATAGTAACTTGACCTATACCTATGAACGAGATCAGTGGCGTGATACTTGGTGCAGTCAGAAAGTAGTCAATACGTGACATGGTATGATGCGTTTTAGAAAGGCAAGTGAAATCTCTCTCAACAGGGTTTCTAGCTCTCCACACATCTACCAGGTTCAAAGTTTCTTTAAAGGAGCCAATAAGGGATACCTCTCGCTTATATCTAGACATATTTATCTTCAAAGCTTTTGAGACAGAAGGGTCTCTAAACCTATCTAGGGGAAGAGCCTGAGCCAAGTTAAAATCACCTCCCATAATTATAGGAGCATTATATGTGGTCAATGTGGCTAAAAGGTTCGTCCAAAAGTCAGGGTCATATGCATTAGGGCCATAAACATTGCATAGGGTGTATGTGGAAGTGTCAGTTTGAATTAAGGCAATTATAAATCTCCCCTTCTTGTCTATCTCTACCTTAGAAAAAACAACTGCCAAACCTTTGCGCACTAGGACTGCAACCCCCCTCTTCCTACCCTCTGTGGGGGAGCTTATAACCTGTCCAACCCAGCGTATTTTTAATTTCTCATGTTCCTCAGCTGTTAGTTTCGTCTCTTGGAGTAAAGCTATGTCAGCCCTTAATGAGTCTAAATGGTGAAGAATCATGCTCCTCTTTGCCGGGGATGTGATGCCCCCTGCATTTCAAGCAATAACTTTAATGGGAGGTGACATATCTAAAGCTTATAATGGTAATACATGTATGTGTGTGTAGTTTTGACTTACGTTTATATGATGACAGTGTTTAGCCTTCGTTGGTTGGCAGTGTGGCGGAGGGGAGGAAGCCAGAGGCCCCCAGGCATAGAGTCCACAGCAGCTATGGAGGAAGCGAGAACATAAAATGGCATTAGTATTATGCTGAGGCCGAAGTTTTCCAACCACAGCTGTATAAACAGTACAAGATATTTTCAACATTCCAGAGTTTAAAATAACCTCAAGAGGCTTAGCATAGATCAAGACAATGGAGTCAGATATACAATGATTAGATTTTCTGTATTGGGACCAACAATTACCAAACACGATTGTATTTGTATTGAAAAATATGTTCAGCATTTCAAGGAGTGGCTCTACTTCAAGGGGTGTAGCGCAGGGTAGAAGAGAGGGAAAAGCAAAACAATGGCCAGGCAAAGTTTGAGGTGGGAGAATACATAGCATACATTCAGGAACAATACCCCTGGAACAGAGCAGCTCTGCAACACCAACGGCAGTGGACCATAGGAGATGGAAGGCAGACAGGGGATCGCCATCCAAAGGTGCTAGATGCAAGTCAAGGGCCAAACATGCAGGAAAGGGGGTGGGAAACCTGGAATGAGTAGGGGCTCTACCGATAACATACCTGTCTGAACCATGGGTTATGCGACCTGGGGGGTATTGCATAGTCTTAATAAGGTGGGGTGTGTAGGATCTGGGACTAGAGCAAACATTGAGAGTACTAAGAAAACAAACCATATGAACAACCATACTTATTATGAAATCTATGTCGCCTATGTGGGCCGGAGAGGAGACACTGCAACACCTGCAAACGTCAATGACGTAAGAGAGTATTTCAGACAGAGGCAAGTGCTCAACAGCAGAAGGGAACTCGGCGTCCAAGTGCCCCCCCTCCAAGCCCCACAGGCACACACACCAACTGAGAACTATTAACCACAACCATGGTCTCTGCAAGATAGGGACCAAACATGTCATAAGATACATTTTATGTAAAAAAAGAGAACATTGATTCTTGTTAGAGTCTTATCAACCATTATCCTGCCTTCGCTCTGTAGACAGAAATGCTTGCGCTGCTGCAGGCGAGGTGAAAGTTTTTGGACCTGAAAGGGTCTGGATCTTAAGGGTAGCTGGAAACATAAGAGCAAATTTACGCCCCTGTTCATGCAAGGTGGAACAGAGTGAGGCAAAGTCCCTGCGTCTCTTAGTGACTTCCACCGAAAAATCTTTAAACAACAAGAGGCGGTGATCTTCATAAATGACTTCTTTAGCCGTTCTGTATGCTCTGAGAATGGCAAGCTTGTCCTGGAAATTCAAACACTTAAAGATTACTTGACGTGGTTTTTCCCTGGAGTTGTCCAGATATCTGTTAGGGCCAATGCGGTGTGATCTCTCAATATCCAGTGGGAGGCAATCCAAAGGCATGCCCAAGAGCTTTGGAAGGGTTGAGGCGGCAAAGTCCAATAGATCTTTATCCTTGATAGATTCAGGAACACCTACAATTCGCAGGTTGTTTCGTCTACTGCGGTTTTCTAAATCTTCTACTTTGTCCATTAACTGTTGATTTTGTTTCAGCAAGTGCTTCAATGAAATATCTGATTCTTGCTGCCTATCCTCAACCCCCGAAATTCTCTGTTCTGCAGCAGACATACGTGTAGAAAAGAGTCTCACCTCACTGGTCAAAGTATCAACACCAGCCTGCAAGCTGTCCATCTTTGGTAAGAAAAATGCTTTAAGTTCTTGCAAGAGTGAGGAGTGGTCACCAGGTGAATTGTTTTCAATATCTGCAAGTGAGGTGTTTGCCTGAGATTCAATAAGGATTTTGTGCCTCTTGTCCTGATTTTTTGATCTTTGACTCATGGTGCTACTTGAAGGCGAAGGCAGCCTGTGAAAATACTCGTCCACTTTCATAGAACAAATTGTACAAGAGGACTAGTATTGCAGGAACGTTATGCATAAACAACAAAGTGACACTGAAATTCTGTGAGATGCAACGGCCCCTCAGGCTGTGAACGAGCAAGATGAGTAAGAAACAAACAAGCAAGCTGTATTTACCACAAGAGCATTCCTCTTGCCCCGTAGGCTCCCTTCCCCTCTTATCTCACACTAGAAATGTTAGTCCCAGGTGTAATAGGATAAGTTCACTGAGGTAGCTATGAAGCAGTAAAGTGTCAGGCAGATTATTCAGTTAGAAGTTATGGGCCTCGAGTACGCTCACAAGATCACATGAGACAGATGTAAAAAAAATTGAGCTATACCAGCTACGCAGCAAATAATAGAGAAACTCTGCCCCACTCTGAAAACATAGACCCTAGATATAGTCCTGGGAATTTATTCTAGCCCCTGTGCGGTTATAGATTGCTGAGTTTGTTCACAGCTCCAGCGCTGCAGCTCTCTGTCCCAGGCCCCCAGTTATCTACCAACTTGTGTCTTGATATAAATTTGCTTTTTTTTTTTATTTACTTGCTCTCCCTTCCAAGATGAAGTGAAGCAGGCCGGATTACTTAAATGCAGTCAATTGCTATCAGCATTGCTTCTAATTGAGTTAATCATTTAGCCCACAATGTCCCTTCAGGGTGCGTGTTACCTGAGTACCGCTTATTATTGTCCCCTTTTCAGCTGCCACAAAGACAGTTAATCCGGCTGGATCGGTATCCTATAGCGTTGCCGATATATTCCTTAGGCTGTATGATTCTGCAGCTCCGTCCGGGCTGTGACGGGTATGGAGGTAGGGAGGGATCCTCCCCTTTCCTCATATTTTATAAAAAAATTTATAGTAAATTATAAGATATGATGAAAATAATGGTATCTTTAGAAAGTCCATTTAATGGCGAGAAAAACGGTATATAATATGTGTGGATACAGTAAATGAGTAAGAGGAAAATTACAGCTAAATACAAACACCACAGAAATGTAAAAATAGCCTTGGTCCCAAACGGACAGAAAATGGAAAAGTGCTGTGGTCATTAAGGGGTTAAAAACAACAACACTTTTTTGACTGTGAAATAATAGCAGTCAGTTTCCTTCACACGTGTGCGTTTCAGGGCCTGCCAGGGCACAGTGTCACACCAGTGCAACTCATATCTGGTGTAACAGTAGTGTACATTAAAAATAAAAACTAGAAATTTCACTGTGAAATAATAGCAGTCAGTTTCCTTCACACGTGTGCGTTTCAGGGCCTGCCAGGGCACAGTGTCACACCAGTGCAACTCATATCTGGTGTAACAGTAGTGTACATTAAAAATAAAAACTAGAAATTTGACTGTGAAATAATAGCAGTCAGTTTCCTTCACACGTGTGCGTTTCAGGGCCTGCCAGGGCACAGTGTCACACCAGTGCAACTCATATCTGGTGTAACAGTAGTGTACATTAAAAAAAAAATAGAAATTTGACTGTGAAATAATAGCAGTCAGTTTCCTTCACGCGTATGCGTTTCAGGGCCTGCCAGGGCACAGTGTCACACCAGTGCAACTCATATATGGTGTAACAGTAGTGTACATTAAAAAAAAAACTAGAAATTTGACTGTGAAATAATAGCAGTCAGTTTCCTTCACACGTGTGCGTTTCAGGGCCTGCCAGGGCACAGTGTCACACCAGTGCAACTCATATCTGGTGTAACAGTAGTGTACATTAAAAAAAAAATAGAAATTTGACTGTGAAATAATAGCAGTCAGTTTCCTTCATGTGTGTGCGTTTCAGGGCCTGCCAGGGCACAGTGTCACACCAGTGCAACTCATATCTGGTGTAACAGTAGTGTACATTAAAAAAAAACTAGAAATTTGGCTGTAATAGATTGAATAGCAGTTAGTTGTCTGCAAGCGTGTGTGTCAGGCCTACAGCGTCTACTCTGCCAACTTCTGCCAGTGCACAGTGCCACTCATATCTGTTGTCACAGTAGCTTGCACGCATAGTACCACTAATCGAAAAAAATGACATGCAGAGGCCGTCGTGGTTGTGGTGCTGTGATTCCCTTTGGCCCTAGAATAATGCCCAGTGTTCAGAGGCCACGTACCCTGAACTCGAAAAGTTCTGAGGACATAGTTGACTGGCTAACACGGG
Source organism: Bombina bombina (assembly GCF_027579735.1). NCBI lineage: Eukaryota > Metazoa > Chordata > Amphibia > Anura > Bombinatoridae > Bombina > Bombina bombina. Next base: position 1,197,617,231 of record NC_069499.1, on the reverse strand, counting down.
ACACTCAATCTTCTACAGCTTCCGCTTGGAACCTTGACGCACCATCCTCCTCCAGCTTAGCTTCGGGCACCTCTCAAGTTACCAATCGCCCGCCTGCCACCACCACCAACACTAGCACCACAGCCGCTACACTTGATCTGTCAGAGGAGTTATTTACACATTAGTTGGAAGAAATGAGTGATGCGCAACCATTATTGCCAGAGGATGTAGATAACAGGGATATGTCTCAGTCAGGCAGCATTACACACATGGATGTACAGTGTGATGATGATGATGTTGTACCCGCTGCTGCTTCCTTTGCTGAGTTGTCAGATACAAGTGAAGCGGTTGATAATGACGATGCGTCCGTGGATGTCATGTGGGTGCCCGCTAGAAGAGAAGAAGAACAGGGGGAAAGTTCAGATGGGGAGACAGAGAGCAGGAGGAGACGAGTTGGAAGCAGGGGGAGGTCGTCGCAAGGAGCTAGTGGCACAGTCAGACAGCATGCATCGGCACCTGGGGTCAGCCAGACAGCACGCCAATCCACGCATGCTGTTGCCACCACCAGAATGCCGTCATTGCAGAGCTCAGGTCCAACCTTGTGCAAATGGGGAGTTTACGGTTGTGCAAATGGACTGTTTGCGTTTGTTTGTGGTGCGTTAAACGGGGAGTTTGGTCTGTCACTGTGAAGTGGGTGTAACCCTTACACTACCTGATCGATACAACATCATACCTGATGTTTTAAAGCACGTTATTCCAAACAATTTAGGAATGTTAGGTGATTTATGCCCTTTATGGATTAAAACCAGACTCTGCATCAACTATGTAATTTTCCATGGGAGTTTTGCCATGGATCCCCCTCCGGCATGCCACAGTCCAGGTGTTAGTCCCCTTGAAACAACTTTTCCATCACTATTGTGGCCAGAAAGAGTCCCTGCGGGTTTTAAAATTTACCTGCCTATTGAAGTCTATGGCGGTTCGCCGGTTTGCGAACATTTGCGGAAGTTCGCGTTCGCCGTTTGCGAACTGAAAATTTTAGGTTCGCGACATCACTATACAAGAGGAACAAAAAGGGATAGGAGGCTAAACATTAGTATTTAAACATAGAGAACAAGCAACAGCTTGCAGGGCCTCTTGGTCCATCTTATTCCAAAGGAAAACACTTTAATCAACATAACATTCTAAGTTCAAATCAGAATTTTAATGAAACAAAAAAACATTAGTTTCCCTTTAAATTTTAAACAGACTTTTTTTAAAAAAAAAACCCTAGAAAATCCTTAAATTAACTGTACAATAAATCTTGCAGCAACAATTTTTCACAATTACATTACAAGGATAGACTTTTTGATTCTGAGCCTTCATTGTCTAGGGCGGATTTTGTTCAGGAGTCCCCTGTTCAGGCTAATCTGCAGCTTTCTCCTCATACGTCCCAATCTTCTGCAGTGCCCTGTGTTTTGCCTCAGGTTGGTTTTTCCTTGCAGGATATGACTACCCATATATCCTCGGCAGTATCTGAGGCTTTGTCTGATTTTCCTATGTTACAGGGGAAGCGCAAGAGGAAGTATAAGATTTCTGATTCTGTTGCAATTGTGTCTAGTGTTTCTTCTCATAAGTCTGAGGAGGAAGATACTTCAGTAGCATCTGAGGGTGAGATCTCGGATTCTGATAGTGTAAATCCTTCTTCTGAACCTGAGGTTGTTTCCTTTAGGTTTAAGCTGGAGCACCTCCATTTATTACTCATGGAGGTTTTGGCTACCTTGGATGACTCTGAGGCATCAGTCATGGTTATTCGTAAGAAATACGTTTTTTGATGTCCCTTCCGCCGTTGAAGTTTTTCCTATACCAGATCGTGTTTCAGATATTATTGAGAATGGAAGAAGCCTGGGATTCCTTTTTCAACTTCTCCAATTTTTAGGAAGATGTTTCCTATTGCTGATTCTATTAAGGAATCTTGGCAGATGGTTCCTAAGGTGGAGGGAGCAGTTTCCACTCTGACCAAGAGGACCACTATTCCTATTAAGGACAGCTGTTCCTTTAAAGATCTTATGGATAAGAAGTTGGAAGCTTTGCTTAAAAAGATTTATGTACACCAGGGGTATCAATGGCAACCGGATGCATGTATTGCTATGGATACTAGTGCGGCAGCATATTGGTTTGAAGCATTGTCTGATTGTATTCAGCAAGATACACCTCTTTAAGAAATTCAAGATAGAATTAAGGCTTTGAAGTTGGCTAATTCCTTTATTGCAGAGCTTTATGGTTAAAATCCTGGTCTGCAGATGTGTCCTCTAAGTCTAAGCTTTTGTCTATTCCTTACAAGGGTAAGACCTTGTTTTGGCCAGGTTTAGCTGAGATTATTTCTGATATTACGGGAGGGAAGGGGCATTCTCTTCCTCAGGATAAAAGAAATAAACAGAAGGGTTGACAGAGTAATTTTCGTTCCTTTCGTAACTTCTCTGGTAAATCTTCCTCTTCTTCCTCCAAGCAGGAACAGTCCAAGCCATTTTGGAAGTCATGTCAGTCTTGGAATAAGGGGAAGCAGTCCAGGAAGCCTGTTGCTGACTCAAAATCAGCATGAAGGGTTTGCCCCCGATCTGGGTCTGCCCCCGATCTGTGGGGGGCAGACTCTCTTTTTTCGCTCAAGCTGGGGTTCGAGGCATTCAGGATCCCTGGGTGGTAGATATCGTGTCCCAGGGTTACACACTGGAGTTCAAGAATTTTCTTCCCAGAGGCAGGTTTCTTCTCTCCAGGTTATCTGTAAACCAGATAAAAGGAGAGGCGTTCTTACATTGTGTTCAGAATCTTTCCAACATGGAAGTGATAGTTCCTGTTCCAGTTCAGGAACAGGGTCTGGGTTTTATTCCAATCTCTTCATCGTTCCCAAAAAGGAGGGAACTTTCAGACCTATTTTAGAGTGTAAACAAGTTTCTCAGGGTTCCGTCTTTCAAGATGGAAATGATTCGTTCCATTCTTCCTTTGGTTCAGGAAGGTCAGTTCATGACCACAGTGGATCTAAAGGATGCTTATCTGCATATTCCCATTCACAGTGATCATCACAGGTTCCTAAGATTTGCATTTCTAGTCAAACATTTTCATTTTGTAACTCTTATTTTTGGTTTGGCAACAGCTCCCAGAATTTTTTCAAAGGTCCTGGGAGCATCGTTGGGGGTACTTTGATTGAAGGGTGTTGCAGTGGCTCCTTATCTGGATGACATTCTAGTTCAGGCTCCATCTTTTCAACTAGCAAACTCCCACACAGAGTTGTTGTTGTCATTTCTGCGCTCCCACGGTTGGAAGGTGAATTTAGGAAAAAGTTCCTTAATTCTGGCTACAAGAGTGGTATTTTTGGGGACCATTATAGATTCTCTAGAGATTAAAATTTTTCTGACAAATGCAAGAAAGTAAAAGATTTTCAATATGTGTCTTGCTCTTCAGTCCCTTCCTCAGCCGTCAGTGGCTCAGTGCATGGAGGTTATTGGTCTGATGGTTTCAGTCATGGACATCTTTCCATTTGCTCGATTTCATCTTAGACCTCTGCAGTTATGGTTGCTCAGGCAGTGAAATGGGGATTACACAGATCTATCTCCAAAGATTGCTCTAGATCAGATGTCTAGAGATTCTCTTCCAATGTTGGTTGTCTCAGGATCTTCTCTCTCAGGGAACTTGCTTTCGCAGACCTGCCTGGGTGATTGTAATCATGGATGCCAGTATGCTGGGCTGGGGTGCTGTCTGGGGTTCATTAAGGGCTCAGGGTCTATGGACTCGGGATGAGTCAGTTCTTCCAATAAATGTTTTGGAACTGAGAGCAATTTTCAATGCTCTTCTAGCCTGGCTTCAGCTAGCTTCAACCCAGTTTATCAGGTTTCAGTCGCACAACATAACGTCAGTGGCTTACATCAATCATCAGGGAGGAACTCGGAGTTCCTTGGCTATGACAGAGGTAGCCAAGATTATTCAGTGGGTGGAGATTCACAACTGTTGTCTATCTGCTATCCATATTCCAGGGGTGCACAATTGGGAAGCGGATTTTCTGAGCAGACAGACTTTTCACCCAGAGGTATTTTCCAGCTTGATTCTCAGTTGGGGGCAGCCGGAGTTGGATCTCATGGCATCTCATCAGAATGCCAAGCTCCTGAGGTATGGGTTGAGGTCAAAGGATCCTCAGGATGTTCTGATAGATGCTCTGGCTGTTCCTTGGACTTTCAGCCTGGCATATGTGTTCCCTCCGTTTGCTCTTCTCCCTCAGGTCATTGCTCGGGTCAAACAAGAGAGGGAATCGGTGATTCTCATTGCTCCGACGTGGCCTTGCAGAATCTGGTTTGCAGATCTGGTGGAGATGTCTTCCCTTCCACCTTGGCGTCTTCCATTAAGGAAGGACCTGCTTCTGCAAGGTCCCTTCCTTCATCCAAATCTCATTTTTCTGAAGCTGACTGCTTGGAGATTGAACACTTGATTCTTTCTAAGCATGGTTTTTCTGAATCAGTCATTGAGACTATGATTCAGGCTTGTAAGCCTGTGACTAGGAAGATTTATTATAAAATATGGCGTAAATATTTGTATTGGTGTGAATCCAAAGGCTACTCATGGAGTAGAGTTAGGATTCCTAGGATTTTGTCTTTTCTCCAGGTGGGTTTGGAGAAAGGTTTATCTGCTAGTACCCTGAAGGGTCAAATTTCTGCTTTTATCTATTTTATTGCACAAGCGCCTGACGGATGTGCCAGATGTTAATTCTTTTTGTCAGGCCTTGGCTAGAATTTGGCCTGTGTTTAAGTCTACTATTCCACCTTGGAGTCTTAATTTGGTTCTTAGAGTCCTTCAACACGCTCCGTTTGAACCTTTGCATTCTTTGGATATTAAGATGTTATCTTGGAAGGTTTTGTTTCTGGTGGCTATTTCTTCGGCTCAAAGAGTTTCGGAGCTTTCAGCCTTACAGTATGAATAGCTTTTTCTTATTTTTCACTTTGATAAGGTAGTTCTGCATACTGCCTTGGGTTTTCTTCCCAAGGTTGTTTCTGATAAGAATATTAATCAAGAGATTGGTGTTCCTTCTTTGTGTCCTAATCCTTCTTCTCATAAGGAGCATTTGTTGCACAACCTGGATGTGGTTCGTGCATTAAAATATTATTTGCAGGCGACTAAGGATTTTCACCAGTCTTCTTCTTTATTTGTTGTCTTTTCTGGGAAGCGTAAGGAAACTTCTATTTCTTGTTGGTTGAGGAGTGTTATTCGCTTGGCATATGAGACTGCTGGGCAGCAGCCTCCTGAGAGGATCACGGCTCATCCCACAAGGGCTGTTTCATCTTCTTGGGCTTTCAAAAATGGAGCTTCTGTAGATCAGCTTAGCAAGACTGCGACTTGGTCATTTTTGCCTACTTTTTCTAAATTTTACAAATTTGATACATTTTTCATTCAGCAGAGGATTCTTTTGGGAGAAGGGGTCTTTAAGCAGTGGTGCCTTCTGTTTAGGTTAACTGTCTTGTCTTGTCATCCGTGTCCTCTAGCTTGGGTATTAGTTCCCAACAGTAATTAAGATGATCAGTGGACTCACCGTGTCATTAGAAAGAAAACATAATTTATTCTTACCTGATAAATGTATTTCTTTCTTGACATGGTGAGTCCACGGCCCGCCCTGTTTTTCAGACAATTTGCTTTTCTATAAACTTCAGGCACTTCTGCACCTTAGATTACTTCCTTTCTCCTTTCCCTTTGGTCAAATGACTGGGGATTGTGGGTAGGGGGAGTGGTATTTAACAGCTTTTGCTGTGGTGCTCTTTGCCTCCTCTTGCTGGTCAGGAGTAATATTCCCAACAGTAATTAAGATGATCCGTAGACTCACCATGTCAAGAAAGAAATGCATTTATCAGGTAAGAATAAATTATGTTTTTTTGTGGATAATTTTTTCAGCGGAAAAAATGTTTTTATTTTATCCCTCCCTTTCTAGTGATTCTTCTGTGGTCTTCCACATCTTGGGTATTTCTATCCCATACATCACTAGCTCATGGACTCTTGCAAATTACATGAAAGAAAACACAATTTCTTTCATGTTATTGGCAAGAGTCCATGAGCTAGTGACTTATGGGATATACAATCCTACCAGGAGGGGCAAAGTTTCCCAAACCTCAAAATGCCTATAAATACACCCCTCACCACACCCACAATTGTGTTTTACAAACTTTGCCTCCTATGGAGGTGGTGAAGTAAGTTTGTGCTTGATTTTTATGATTTCTTCTATGATACGCGCTTCTAAGCATTCTGAAGCCCAATTCCTCTTAGAGTACAGTGTTTGTCAGAAGGATGTTAAGGGAGTATCGCCTACTGATTTTATGGTTTTCCTCATGGGAAATCTTTTCAAAGGTTCTCTGTTATCAGTCGTAGGGATTCATCTCCTACCTCCCTTTTCAGATTGACTATATACTCTTATATACCATTACCTCTGCTGTATATGGTTTGGCTATCTGCTATATGTCGATGGGTGTCTTTCGGTAAGTATATTTTCATTATTTAAGACACTCTTAGCTATGGTTTGGCGCTTTATGTATTAATATAAAGTTTTAAATATATGTATTTTACTTATATTTGCCATGAGTCAGGTCTATGTATATTTCCTTTTGCAAACTGTCAGTTTCAGTTTGGGAAGCATGTTTTAGGAAGTTATTTTTCTTACCTGGGTTATAGTCCTTTTTTCAAATTGACTGTTTTTCTTTAAATTTCGCGGGCAAAATTAGGCTTGTGAGGTCACAAAATGCTGTTATTTATTGCGTCATTCTTGGCGTGAGAATTTTTTGGCGCAAAGGTACGTCTGATGACGCAAGTTTGTAATTTCCGGCGTCTTAGTTGACACCAGGTTTCCTTGCACGAGGTTGCGTCTGTTATGACGCGAGTTGCAACATTTCCGGATATTGTTGGCGCAAAAATAATTTCCTTCCTTTTGCGTTCTGCATCATACTTGGCGCCAAAAATTTTAGTTTATTTTTTCACCTCACTTCCTATATGCCTCTTGCCTTCTATTTGCTCAGAGGGTTATGCTGTTTTCCCATTCCTGAAACTGCCATATAAGGAAATTGTAAATTTTGCTTTAATGTTGTTTTTTCTTTTACATTTTTGCAAGGTGTCTCAATCTGATCCTGTCTCAGAAGCAACTGTTGGAACCCTGCTGCCTGATCACAGTTCTACCAAAGCTAAGTGTATCTGTTGTAAATTAGCTGAGATTATATCTCCAGCTGTAGTATGTAACAGTTGTCATGATAAGCTTTTGCACGCAGAAAACGTTTCCATCAGTACTAGTACAGTTTCTGTTGTTCCTTCAACATCTAATGTACATGATATCCCTGTTGATATGAAAAACTATATTGCTGATGCGATACAGAAGGCTTTGTCTGCTATTCCTCCTTTTAATAAATAAAAAAGGTCTTTTAAAACTTCTCATAAAATTGATGAAATTTCTAATGACTGACAACATACTGAAATATCCTCCTCTGATGAGGATCTCTCTGACTCAGAAGATCCTACCACAGACATTGACACTGACAAATCTACTTATCTTTTCAAGATTGAGTATATTCATTGCTTGTTTAAAGAAGTGTTGATTACTTTGGATATTGAGGAGTTTAGTCCTCTTGATATCAAAACTAGAAAACTTTTAAATTCTGTTTATAAACCTCCTGTGGTTACTCCTGAGGTTTTTCCAGTTCCTGATGCTATTTCTTATGTGATTGCCAAGGAATGGATTAAGCCTGGTACTTCTTTCGTTCCTTCTTCAAGGTTTAAAAGGTTGTAACCTTTGCCAGTGGTTAGATTAGAGTTTTGGGAAAAAGTCCCCAAAGTTGATGGGGCTATTTCTACTCTTTAGTGACAAGTTGGTATTATAGACAGCGCAAAAAATAGGGGTAACGCTAGTTCAAAGGGTCTTACTCAACAAACCCCTAAAGTGTGTCAAGATAGAAACGATTTGGGAAGAACCCACAAGCGCCATCAAAGGCTAAATACCCACAAAAATGGAAACAGTCTTTTATAAAAAAGGGATATATTTATTTATTTAATTATTTGTGAAAACACAGAGATAAGTATTTTTTGTATATTGTATAAAATAAGATAAGATAAGAACAGGTTTTCCAAATAAAACTAATATTTCACTCAATGCCCAAAACTAGACACTATAAGCATATTCAGGTTTGCCAACCTAGGTTAAAACTTGATCGCTAGTATCATTCTATTTAAAAGCATAAACATATAAATCCACAATATGGTTGTATCTCAATATCACATAAAACGTTCAGTACAGAGCGTAGGTATCAATTTTTCAGCAGTATTTCAGTTTTAAATAAAGTCTCTTTGACTATAACAAACAATTTCCTTTACTGCAGTTTTGGTACATAGATTTCTGTTACGTCGGTTTATGTTACCGCAGTTCCTTTGATATTGATGTCAGTAGCAATCAACAACTAATACGAAATTAGGCTTTAAGAAGGTACCTTAAGTCCGTGGACAAGTGCACTTGTTCGTTGGTTCCCTTGTATGTTCTGTGAAACAGGTAAAGAAGTCTGTCGGATAGATTGTCTCCTGGCCGGTTATGGAGCCGTCTGAATCCTCTCAGCGTTCTCCTGCTGTGTGAGCAGAGACCGCGCCTTCTCCAGAAGGGGCTCTGATTGGCTCACTTGTTTGGGGGAGTTTCCTCTTTGGTAGTTAGATTACGACTGCGGCTGTGTTCCCTCGTCGGTCTGTTTACTCCTGGTCGTATGAAGATACAATATACAAAAAATACTTATCTCTTTGTGTTTTCACAAATAATTAAATAAATAAATATATCCCTTTTTTTATAAAAGACTGTTTCCATTTTTGTGGGTATTTAGCCTTTTGAAGGCGCTTGTGGGTTCTTCCCCAATCGTTTCTATTTCTCCTCTTGCCAAACGTACTACTATTCCTATGGAAGACAGTACTTCTTTTAAAGATCCTTTAGATAGGAAACTTGAATCTTATCTAAGGAAGGCTTATTTATGTTCTGGCTATATTCTCAGGCCTGCCATTTCTATGGCTGAGGTTTCGGCTGCATCAACCTTTTGGTTGGATAGCTTAGCGCAACAGGAAACAGATCCTGATTTGTCTAGCATTGTTCGTTTGATTCAACATGCTTATCATTTTATCTGTGATGCTTTTTTTGATATCATCAAAATTGATGTTAAATCTATGTCTTTAGCTATTTTAGCTAGAAGAGCTTTATTGCTCAAATCTTGGAATGCTGACATGGTATCGAAGTCTAGATTACTATCTCTTTCTTTCCAAGGTAACAATTTATTTGATTCTCAGTTGGATTCAATTATTTCAACTATCACTGGGGGAAGGGAGTTTTTTTGCCTCAGGATAAAAGATCTAAGGGTAAATCTAAAGCTTCTAATTGTTTACGTTCTTTTCAACAAAATAAGGAACAGAAAACCAATCCTTCCTCTAAAGACTCTGGTTCCAATTGGAAACCTTCTTCAAGTTGGAAAAAATCCAAGCCTTTCAAGAAACCAAAGCCAGCCCCCAAGTCTGCATGAAGGTGCGGCCCTCAATCCAGTTCAGCTGGTGGGGGGCAGATTCTGTTCAAAATCAGTGGATTCAGAGTATTGTCTCTCAAGGGTATCGTATAGGATTCAGAGTAAGACCTCCTGTGAGAAGATTCTTTCTCTCTCATGTTCCAGCAAATCCGGTGTAGGCTCAGGCTTTTCTGAAGTGTATTTCAGATCTAGAGCTTTTAGGGGTAATAATACCAGTTCTGTTTCAAGAACAGGATCTGGGGTTTTATTCAAATCTATTCATTGTCCCAAAGAAATAAAATTAATTCAGGCCAGTTCTGGATCTGAAGTTTTTGAATCATTTTGTAAGAGTCCCAACTTTAAAGATGGTGACTATGAGGACTATTTTGCTTTTTGTTCAGCAAGGTAGTTCTATGTCCACAATAGACTTACAGGATGCATATCTTCACATTCCGATTCATCCAGACCACTATCAGTTTCTGAGATTCTCTTATCTAGACAAGCATTACCAATTTGTCGCTCTTCCATTTGGCCTAGCAACAGCTCCAAGGATCTTTTCAAAGGTTCTCAGTGCCCTTCTATCTGTAATCAGAGAACAGGGTATTGCGGTGTTTCCTTATTTGGACGATATCTTGGTACTAGCTCAGTCTTTACATTCTGTAGAATCTCACACGAATCAACTAGTGTTGTTTCTTCAAAGACATGGTTGGAGGATCATTTTACCAAAAAGTTCCTTGATTCCTCAGACAAGGGTAACCTTTTTAGGTTTCCAGATCGATTCAATGTCCATGACTCTGTCTTTAACAGACAAGAGATGAATGAAATTGGTTTCAGCTTGTTGAAACCTTCAGTCCCAATCATTCCCTTCAGTGGCTATGTGCATGGCAGTTTTAGGTCTCATGACTGCAGCTTCGGACGCGTTGCCCTTTGCTCATTTTCATATGAGACCTCTACAGCTTTGTATGCTGAATCAATGGTGCCGGGATTATACTCGGATATCACAATTGATATACTTAAATCCCAACATTCAACTCTCTCTGACTTGGTGGTTAGACCATCATCGTATATTTCAAGGGGCTTATTTTGTTCGTCCTACCTGGACTGTGATCACAAGAGATGCAAGTCTTTTAGGTTGGGGAGCTGTCTGGGGATCTCTGACAGTACAAGGGGTTTGGAAACCTCAAGAGACAAGGTTACAAATCAATATTTCTTTCATGTAATTAGCAAGAGTCCATGAGCTAGTGACGTATGGGATATACATTCCTACCAGGAGGGGCAAAGTTTCCCAAACCTCAAAATGCCTACAAATACACCCCTCACCACACCCACAAATCAGTTTTACAAACTTTGCCTCCTATGGAGGTGGTGAAGTAAGTTTGTGCTAGATTCTATGTTGATATGCGCTCCGCAGCAGGTTGGAGCCCGGTTTTCCTCTCAGCATGCAGTGAATGTCAGAGGGATGTGAGGAGAGTATTGCCTGTTTGAATTCAATGATCTCCTTCTACGGGGTCTATTTCATAGGTTCTCTGTTATCGGTCGTAGAGATTCATCTCTTACCTCCCTTTTCAGATCGACGATATACTCTTATATATATATACCATTTCCACTGCTGATTTTCGTTTCAGTACTGGTTTGGCTTTCTACAAACATGTAGATGAGTGTCCTGGGGTAAGTAAGTCTTATTTTCTGTGACACTCTAAGCTATGGTTGGGCACTTTTTTAATAAAGTTCTAAATATATGTATTCAAACATTTATTTGCCTTGACTCAGGATGTTCAACATTCCTTATTTTCAGACAGTCAGTTTCATATTTGGGATAATGCATTTGAATCAATCATTTTTCTTACCTTAAAAATTTTACTTTTTTTCCCTGTGGGCTGTTAGGCTTGCGGGGGCTGAAAATGCTTCATTTTATTGCGTCATTTTTGGCGCTGACTTTTTTGGCGCAAAAAATCTTTTCTGTTTCCGGCGTCATACGTGTCGCCGGAAGTTGCATCATTTTTGACGTTCTTTTGCGCAAAAAATGTCGGCGTTCCAGACGTGGCGTCATTTTTGCCGCAAAAAGCATTTAGGCGCCAAATAATGTGGGCGTCTTATTTGGCGCTAAAAAAATATGGGCGTTGCTTTTGTCTCCACATTATTTAAGTCTCATTTTTCTTTGCTTCTGGTTGCTAGAAGCTTGTTCCTTGGCATTTTTTCCCATTCCTGAAACTGTCATTTAAGGAATTTGATCAATTTTGCTTTATATGTTGTTTTTTCTCTTACATATTGCAAGATGTCTCACGTTGCATCTGAGTCAGAAGATACTTCAGGAAAATCGCTGTCTGGTGCTGGAACTACCAAAGCTACGTGTATCTGCTGTAAACTTTTGGTAGCTGTTCCTCCAGCTGTTGTTTGTATTAATTGTCATGACAAACTTGTTAATGCAGATAATATTTCCTTTAGTAATGTACCATTACCTGTTGCAGTTCCATCAACATCTAATGTTCAGAGTGTTCCTGATAACATAAGATATTTTGTTTCTGAATCCATCAAGAAGGCTATGTCTGTTATTCCTCCTTCTAGTAAACATAAAAAATCTTTTAAAACTTCTCTTTATACAGATGAATTTTTAAATGAACATCATCATTCTGATTCTAATGATTCTTCTGGTTCAGAGGATTCTGTCTCAGAGGTTGATGCTGATAAATCTTCATATTTATTTAAAATGGAATTTATTCGTTCTTTACTTAAAGAAGTACTAATTGCTTTAGAAATTGAGGATTCTGGTCCTCTTGATACTTATCTGTGTTCAGGTAATCTTCTTAGACCTGCTATATCATTGGCTGATGTTGCTGCAGCTTCAACTTTTTGGTTGGAAACTTTAGCGCAACAAGTAACAGATCATGATTCTCATAATATTATTATTCTTCTTCAACATGCTAATAATTTTATCTGTGATGCCATTTTTGATATTATCAGAGTTGATGTCAGGTTTATGTCTCTAGCTATTTTAGCTAGAAGAGCTTTATGGCTTAAAACTTGGAATGCTGATATGTCTTCTAAATCAACTCTACTTTCCATTTCTTTCCAGGGTAACAAATTATTTGGTTCTCAGTTGGATTCTATTATCTCAACTGTTACTGGTGGGAAAGGAACTTTTTTACCACAGGATAAAAAATCTAAGGGTAAAAACAGGGCTAATAATCGTTTTCGTTCCTTTCGTTTCAACAAAGAACAAAAGCCTGATCCTTCATCCTCAGGAGCAGTTTCATTTTGGAAACCATCTCCAGTCTGGAATAAATCCAAGCCTTCTAGAAAAGCAAAGCCAGCTTCTAAGTCCACATGAAGGTGCGGCCCTCATTCCAGCTCAGCTGGTAGGGGGCAGGTTACGTTTTTTCAAAGAAATTTGGATCAATTCTGTTCACAATCTTTGGATTCAGAACATTGTTTCAGAAGGGTACAGAATTGGTTTCAAGATAAGACCTCCTGCAAAGAGATTTTTTCTTTCCCGTGTCCCAGTAAATCCAGTGAAAGCTCAAGCATTTCTGAAATGTGTTTCAGATCTAGAGTTGGCTGGAGTAATTATGCCAGTTCCAGTTCTGGAACAGGGGCTGGGGTTTTATTCGAATCTCTTCATTGTACCAAAGAAGGAGAATTCCTTCAGACCAGTTCTGGATCTAAAAATATTAAATCGTTATGTAAGGATACCAACCTTCAAAATGGTAACTGTAAGGACTATCTTGCCTTTTGTTCAGCAAGGGCATTATATGTCCACAATAGATTTACAGGATGCATATCTGCATATTCCGATTCATCCAGATCATTATCAGTTCCTGAGATTCTCTTTCCTGGACAAGCATTACCAGTTTGTGGCTCTGCCGTTTGGCCTAGCTACAGCTCCAAGAATTTTTTCAAAGGTTCTCGGTGCCCTTCTGTCTGTTATCAGAGAACAGGGTATTGTGGTATTTCCTTATTTGGACGATATCTTGGTACTTGCTCAGTCTTCACATTTAGCAGAATCTCATACGAATCGACTTGTGTTGTTTCTTCAAGATCATGGTTGGAGGATCAATTCACTAAAAAGTTCATTGATTCCTCAGACAAGGGTAACCTTTCTGGGTTTCCAGATAGATTCAGTGTCCATGACTCTGTCTTTGACAGACAAGAGACGTCTAAAATTGATTTCAGCTTGTCGAAACCTTCAGTCACAATCATTCCCTTCGGTAGCCTTATGCATGGAAATTCTAGGTCTTATGACTGCTGCATCGGACGCGATCCCCTTTGCTCGTTTTCACATGCGACCTCTTCAGCTCTGTATGCTGAATCAATGGTGCCGGGATTACACAAAGATATCTCAATTAATATCTTTAAAACCGATTGTACGACACTCTCTAACGTGGTGGACAGATCACCATTGTTTAATTCAGGGGGCTTCTTTTGTTCTTCCGACCTGGACTGTAATTTCAACAGATGCAAGTCTTACAGGCTGGGGAGCTGTGTGGGGATCTCTGACGGCACAAGGAGTTTGGGAATCTCAGGAGGTGAGATTACCGTTCAATATTTTGGAACTCCGTGCAATTTTCAGAGCTCTTCAGTCTTGGCCTCTTCTGAAGAGAGAATCGTTCATTTGTTTTCAGACAGACAATGTCACAACTGTGGCATACATCAATCATCAAGGAGGGACTCACAGTCCTCTGGCTATGAAAGAAGTATCTCGAATTCTGGTTTGGGCGGAATCCAGCTCCTGTCTAATCTCTGCGGTTCATATCCCAGGTATAGACAATTGGGAAGCGGATTATCCCAGTCGCCAAACGTTGCATCCGGGCGAATGGTCTCTTCACCCAGAGGTATTTCTTCAGTTTGTTCAAATGTGGGAACTTCCAGAAATAGATCTGTTGGCATCTCATCTAAACAAGAAACTTCCCAGGTATCTGTCCAGATCCCGGGATCCTCAGGCGGAGGCAGTGGATGCATTATCACTTCCTTGGAAGTATCATCCTGCCTATATCTTTCCGCCTCTAGTTCTTCTTCCAAGAGTAATCTCCAAGATTCTGAAGGAATGCTCGTTTGTTCTGCTGGTAGCTCCGGCATGGCCTCACAGGTTTTGGTATGCGGATCTTGTCCGGATGGCCTCTTGCCATCCGTGGACTCTTCCGTTAAGACCAGACCTTCTGTTGCAAGGTCCTTTTTTCCATCAGGATCTCAAATCCTTAAATTTAAAGGTATGGAGATTGAACGCTTGATTCTTGGTCAAAGAGGTTTCTCTGACTCTGTGTTTAATACTATGTTACAGGCTCGTAAATCTGTATCTAGAGAGATATATTATAGAGTCTGGAAGACTTATATTTCTTGGTGTCTTTCTCATCATTTTTCTTGGCATTCTTTTAGAATTCCGAGAATTTTACAGTTTCTTCAGGATGGTTTAGATAAAGGTTTGTCCGCAAGTTCTTTGAAAGGACAAATCTCTGCTCTTTCTGTTCTTTTTCGCAGAAAGATTGCTAATCTTCCTGATATTCATTGTTTTGTACAAGCTTTGGTTCGTATAAAACCTGTCATTAAGTCAATTTCTCCTCCTTGGAGTTTTAATTTGGTTCTGGGGGCTCTTCAAGCTCCTCCTTTTGAACCCATGCATTCATTGGACATTAAATTACTTTCTTGGAAAGTTTTGTTCCTTTTGGCGATCTCTTCTGCCAGTAGAGTCTCTGAATTATCTGCTCTTTCTTGTGAGTCTCCTTTTCTGATTTTTCATCAGGATAAGGCGGTGTTGCGAACTTCTTTTGAATTTTTACCTAAGGTTGTGAATTCCAACAACATTAGGAGAGAAATTGTGGTTCCCTCATTATGTCCTAATCCTAAGAATTCTAAGGAGAAATCGTTGCATTCTTTGGATGTTGTTAGAGCTTTGAAATATTATGTTGAAGCTACTAAGTCTTTCCGAAAGACTTCTAGTCTATTTGTTATGTTTTCCGGTTCTAGAAAAGGCCAGAAAGCTTCTGCCATTTCTTTGGCATCTTGGTTGAAATCTTTAATTCATCATGCCTATGTCGAGTCGGGTAAAACTCCGCCTCAAAGGATTACAGCTCATTCTACTAGGTCAGTTTCTACTTCCTGGGCGTTTAGGAATGAAGCTTCGGTTGATCAGATTTGCAAAGCAGCAACTTGGTCCTCTTTGCATACTTTTACTAAATTCTACCATTTTGATGTATTTTCTTCTTCTGAAGCAGTTTTTGGTAGAAAAGTACTTCAGGCATCGGTTTCAGTTTGAATCTTCTGTTTATGTTTTTCATTAAACTTTATTTTGGGTGTGGATTATTTTCAGCAGGAATTGGCTGTCTTTATTTTATCCCTCCCTCTCTAGTGACTCTTGCGTGGAAAGATCCACATCTTGGGTAGTCATTATCCCATACGTCACTAGCTCATGGACTCTTGCTAATTACATGAAAGAAAACATAATTTATGTAAGAACTTACCTGATGAATTCATTTCTTTCATATTAGCAAGAGTCCATGAGGCCCACCCTTTTTTGTGGTGGTTATGATTTTTTTGTATAAAGCACAATTATTCCAATTCCTTATTTTATATGCTTTCGCACTTTTTTCTTATCACCCCACTTCTTGGCTATTCGTTAAACTGATTTGTGGGTGTGGTGAGGGGTGTATTTGTAGGCATTTTGAGGTTTGGGAAACTTTGCCCCTCCTGGTAGGAATGTATATCCCATACGTCACTAGCTCATGGACTCTTGCTAATATGAAAGAAATGAATTTATCAGGTAAGTTCTTACATAAATTATGTTTTTAGAACTCCGTGCTATTTTCAGGGCTCTTAAGGTTTGGCCTTTTTTAAAGAGAGAACCATTCATTTGTTTTCAGAGGGACAATATCACAACTGTGTCATATGTCAATCATCAGGGTGGGACTCACAGTCCTTTAGCTATGAAAGAAGTTTCTCGGATACTTTCTTGGGCAAAATCCAGCTCTTGTCTAATTTCTGTGGTGCATATCCCAGGTGTAGACAATTTGGAAGTGGATTATCTGACAAAATACATCTGGATGGAGAGACCACTCCCCTGGATGTAAGGTCTGAACCTTACATCCGGGGGTATGGTCTCTACATCCAGATGTATTTTGTCAGATTGTACAGATGTGAGGTCTTCCAGAAATAGATCGGATGGCTTGTCATCTAAACAAGAAACTTCTCAGGTACCTATCCAGGTCCAGGGATCATCAGGCAGAGATGGTGGATGCTTTAGCAGTTCCTTGGTTTTACCAACCTGCTTATATCTTTCCACCTCTAGTTCTTGTCAGTATATTTATGAAAATCTTAGCAGTGCTATCCAAATAATATATATAAGTTTATGGCAGGGTTATAAACACAATACAAAGAAATAGAAACCCTTATCAACCATGCACCTACTAGACCATACAATTAATATAAATATCTGAATTCTTTTATTTAGTTAATATCCATAAACATATTGAACTATATTTGCAATAAAAGGAAACTAAATAAAAGTTTATATGCGTTAGAACCAACTCTTAAGATATGCTATTCTTCTTACAAAACCCAGAACAATATACCTTCACAATTCAGCCTTATTTATTTAACACAATGGGACTAAAAACCTTTAACATCCAAGCAATACAATTCTAAACAGTGTTTATAAAACAATAGGATAAAATATATATTCTGCTATTTAACTGCAATTTATCCTAATACAAAATTAACCGACAATATCAGAACTTGTA
Source organism: Bombina bombina (assembly GCF_027579735.1). Taxonomy (NCBI): domain Eukaryota; kingdom Metazoa; phylum Chordata; class Amphibia; order Anura; family Bombinatoridae; genus Bombina; species Bombina bombina. Next base: position 1,197,600,013 of record NC_069499.1, on the reverse strand, counting down.
TAGATGAGTTACTTAGCCAATTCAGACACAGATTTGAACAATACCTAGGCTTATAACTACCAATTTAAAATACAATATACTTCACCAATTTTGAACCAATTCGTAGCGGTCTTTAGGTCATCTCATTTGAAAGAAGGTTTTTGCACAAATCAAGGATAAGTTTTAAGCTCCTTGCTGAAGTGAACTTTTTTTTTTTCAGGTATATCGCAGCCAAAATCAGATCATTAATTTTCAACAAGTTACAGACAACTCCCCCTTGTGCATTCAACACTCCCATTATATAATCATTGATGACATCATGTGGGTGGCACTATGGGAGCTGACCTTCCCATTGGTTATCTGGGAAGTCTAAATCGGATTGGCCCTTGGAAATTTCATTTTTAACAGCCAGAAAGAACCTTCTGGCTGTAGTTCTCGCAACATAAAACCAGGTGGCAGCATACAGTACAACATAGCAATACAATACAGCATTTCTGACATTTTTAAGCAAGTTAATTTTTTTTTTTTTTATAAAATGGTTATTTAATCAGATTACACTCTCTGCATTAATCATATATAACCCCAATTACAGATGGTTAATATTAGGTTATTTTTTTTTTTATTATTATTCTGATACCAAATATGTTATATTATTAACATTTTATTATATCAAGGCAATTTAATACTGCTAATTAGTAGCTTAAAATGCATTACAATTTTATCGGTATCCTGGCATTTATATGTGAATAATAGCTTATTTTTAATTCAGTATTGTACTGTATTCCAAGTGAATCCTGTCTATGTAGATCTGAAATAAGAAAATAAATGTTAATAATCACTTCTCTTCAGGTCCATAAACATCTATTCATGTTTTTAAACACACAGAGGCTAAGTAAGATCTTTTGTGTTTTCAAAACATATATATCATTTCTATGTATATCTGAATTTATTTCCTATATAAATATCCCCTGCAGCAATCATCCACCTAATACAATGTGCTTAATTTTAATATATATATATCATGAATCATTCCAAACATACATGGAAAACTGACATTGTTCCCCTTGCAAAATGTATTTAATTTTATTTGCGTCACCTTCCCCCATGAGGGGGTTTTGCAGTACTTCTTCAAATAGAGATTCAGTGAGATAGAACTGTTGTATCACACGTGTCAAATTCCAAAGGGGTCCTTGAACACATTTTTTTCTCACCTCACCAAATGTTCTGAAGTTATAAAAATCTGCATATATAGTCAAATGAATAGGGTCACTGAGCTATTTCCTTTAGAAAAGAAATGTTTGTGTGTTTTACACTACAGGGGTCATGCTTCAAAAAGGCTCTACTGATCGTCAATCCTGATAGACGTGTATTAGAAGCTGTGTTCAACAAACTCATGTTCAATTAATCCTGAGGTCTCATCTAACATATACAGTGTATAAAATATACATATATATATATATATATATATGTACACATATGTAATATTCATCATAATATTCATATACTCTGACATAAATCCCCCTTCCAACTTCAAATAGATGTAGGACACATGTATTTGAATTGGCTTAAAGTCAGTGGTATTTGATGAGGATCAACCGTATACCTCATAGACAGTCTCTTATGAAGAAAGTTTGTTATTTTGAGCTTTCATGTTTATCAGTTAGGCATCTTTAAATTACAGTATGTCTTTAGTGCATTTGGGGATATGACACTTCATTCTCCCTCTATGACTTGTAGTTGGGATCTGGGATGACATGCCCGCAATTGATTGATATGTACCCATTTATCTATGAAACCTTCATTTTTGGGGATCCGTATTTTATAGGCCACTGGAGATATTTTGTCAGTAATGACAAAAGGACCTTTCCATGAGGGAAGAAATTTCTTCTCCCTAACCTGACCTCTTCCAAAGTTATAAAGATAAACTTTATCATTTATTTCATATTCCTTTTTGGATGTTTTGAGATCATAATAGGTTTTAGTGGCAGTTGCGGCTCTTTCTAAATTCCTTTGAGCAAATGCAAAGGCATATTGCAGGTGCTTTCTTAAGTTCTCCACATATTGATGTGTATTGGCAGCGTTTATCAAGTTTTGGTCTGATGTACGGTACAGTAGATGCTGAGGTAGAACCATTCTTCTACCAGTCATCAGTTCAAAAGGTGACATCTTGGTAGCACTACTTGGAGTTGCTCTTAATGCCATTAAGACTAGAGGTAGTTTTACATCCCAGTCTTTACCTGTTTCACTCACAAACTTTTTGAGGATTTTAACAATGGACTGGTTGTAACGCTCTACACCACCACTTGAGGCAGCTCTATAAGCAATATGGAGCTTTCTTTTAACCCCTAGTATTTTCCACATTTTTGTCATCACTTCGCTAGTGAAGTGGGTCCCCCGATCTGATTCGATTCTTTGGGGCAAACCAAATCTGGAAAATACATGGTTGATGAGCAATGCTGCACATGTTTCAGCACTATTGTTAGGTGCACTAATGCACTCTACCCATTTAGTGAACAGGCATGTTACGGTTAACATGTATTTGTTACCTCTTGATGATCTTGTTACTGGGCCAATAAAATCAATTTGTATATCTGACCATGGCATTACCATCCCCCTTTTCTGCAATGGCGCTCTATGCGTTGGTGCAGTGGGTTGGAACTGTGGACAGATTAAACACCCTTGACAGTAGGTTTGAACATCTTTCAACATGTGTGGCCAAAAAGCATAATCACGCAATATTTCATACGTGAGTTTGGCACCCCGATGACCAGATGTGGGAGCATCATGGGCATGTTGAAGCATTAGACCTCTGAACTTGGTGGGTACTACCCACTGCTGGATGCCAGTTTTGGAGGTTCTAATTAACAAACCATCCTGTAACTTGAATTGTGATTTAGATTGTATTAAGATTCTCAGATCTTCTTTGCCAATACAATCATCTTTTGAGATGGGGTTGCTTTCAGGATCTTCTATGTGTTTATAGAAGATGCCTACAATGGGGTCTTCTTTTTGACTAGTGATCAGGTCCTCACTAGGAGAATCCTGACTCCATTGTACCAAGTTAGGCTCACTCTGTTGTTTTGCCTGGTTTCTGGTAATGGCTTCTACCTGAATTGCACCCATTAAGTGGTCAATATTAAGGAGTTCTCCAGTTATGGCTCCTTGTTTGGCTAATGAATCCGCAAGGTCATTGCCTTCCTTATCAGGACCTAGAACTCTGGAATGACCCTTGGTCTTTTTCCAGTGTATGGTTAAATCATTGGATACTACCAGATTATCAATCTCGCAGAACAACTTGCCATGCTTGACTGGTTTGTTATTGCTTTTCTGCATGCCATTTCTTTTCCAAGTTGGCAGGTATTCAACAAAACTGTCACGCACATAATTTGAGTCAGTTATGATCACAAATTCATGAATACCATGTTCAATAGCCATTTCAATGGTTTTGAAAACAGCAGTTAGTTCTGCAACTTGACTGGATCTTGGTCCAATGTTGAAACCTATAGATATATTTGGGAATCCATTTGCCCCAGTTATACCAATGCCAGCGACTAATCTGCGCTCATTATCAATAGTGGCATGGTAAGAACAACCATCAACATACACCCAAGGTAATGTTTGGCAATTTTCCTCATTGTACATTTTATATGGGGAAAGCAATTGTTCCTCCAGAAAATCATCTTCTGATAATTCTTCCCCAGGATCTCTAGCAGTACAGTCGTGGAGCTCAGCAAGTCCTTGTGCGACTGGATTCTTTTTATTCTGCTTGTAGCGAATTTCTAATGGCCAGCCTTGCAAGGAAAGAGTCCACGCTGTTATGCGGCTATTAGACAAATTCCCATCTCTTATTCTCTCACTTTGCAAATATAGCAAAGGCTGGTGGGCCGTTTCTACAATAATTTTCTCGCCCTGTATATAGCTGCGGAAATTTTGTAGAGCCCATACAGTAGATAAGAGGGCTTTTTCGCAATCGTTAAACTTTATTTCTACTGGGGATAGATTTTTGCTCGCATAAGCAATGGCTTTGTTCAAATTATCATGCTTTTGGTATAACACAGCACTCATGCTTACATCTGTGTACCCTGTTTCTAAGTAGAAAGGTTTACCACCTTCAGGGTACGCTAAGCAAGGTGCTTGAGTGAGTTTTCTCTTCAGCTCTCTGATGGCTGTCTCTTGAGACTCACTCCAGTGCCATTTCACATCCTTCTTTAGAAGAAGTAGTAGTGGTTTAGCTAATTCCGCATAATTATCAATGAATTTGCGAGAATAATTCGTCATACCCAGGAATGATCTCAATTCCTTTAAGTTAGTTGGGTTTTTAGAATTCACTATAGCTTCCACCTTTTTCTTCTGGGGATTTAATCCGTCAGAGGTAACTTCATGTCCCAAGAAGTTTACACGAGTGCGGCACCATTGAGCTTTTTGCAGGGATAATTTGACACCTGCCCTTTTAAGTTGGCTGAGGACGTGTTTAAGCTCTGCGATGTGTTTTTCAAAGTCTGTGCTTTTGATTAAAACATCATCAACATAAGATAAGGTCCCCCTTTCCAGTGCGTCAGGCATAGCCTTATGCATGAATACAGCAAATTCATGTCCAGAATTTATGTATCCAAATGGAAGTCTCTGGAATGCATACTGAATCTTTTGGAAGGAGAATGCTAGCTTATATTGGTCCTCTTCATGTACCTTTATGGTCCAATATCCCTGTGCACAATCAATGGCAGTGAATATTTTGGATCCCTGCATTTGTGCTAGGCACTGGTCAATGTATGGTACAGGCCAGCCAGACATGTATACTCGTTTGTTTAGCTGTCTTAAGTCAGCACACAAACACCATTGTCCATTGGGCTTAAGGACACCTAGAATAGGATTATTATAAGAGCTGTGCACCTGTCTGATAATACCTCTTTCTTCCAAATTCCTTATGATCTCTGCAAGAGAATCATATGAGGCTAAGGGAAGTCTGTATTGTTTGACAAATACAGGTGGTGCATCGGGATCTGTTTGTATTCTTGCAATGTGCAAGTCTGTAGTACCACAGTCATAAGAATCCTTAGCAAAAATATCCTTGTACTCCATCAGGAGTTCTCGCAGCTGTTGGCGTTCATCATCGCTGGAACAGCCATTAGCTAAGGATATTTGCTCTTCGACTATTTGCTGAAATCCTGGAAAGATTTCAGGCTGTCCTATTTCATAGGCTTCTTCCAGTCTAGAGGTGAGATCCCCTTGATTATAATTTACATTGCTCCCATGACTCTGGGTATTGGGGTAATCTTGCTGTTTGATTGGCTGATCAAACACTAGAGAGGCTTCTTCAATTTTACAGATGCCTTCCTCTGAGCTGAAGGGATAAATAGACTGAATATTAAATAGACCCTCTGGCATAGATGCAAAGGATTGTTCTGTTAATTGTTCTTCAGTTAAGTATCCTTCAGGTATTAGCCCAATTACATTATTCTGGAATCCAAAAGTGTAATAACTTGATTCCAGTGCATATCCTATGGTAGTTCCCTTGGATAATGTTATATCCTGTGGGGTCATGTTATGCACAATAATATGTATTGGAACAGTTCCAATATTCACCATAGGAGTGTAAGTCACTGTGACACCCAGATTTTGTATTCTATGGGAGAGGCAAATCAGTGTTTCAGAAGTTTTTAATTTCTGCCCTCTCTTTACCTGTAAGGGTAAAAGAAATTTATCAGCCCCAGCAGGAATTATAACATCGCTAGATACCTGCATATTCACAGCATATGGCAATTGCTGGTTTGATTTCAGGGCTGCATTTTCATCCTGAAATACTTCAGGGTCCCCCTTTAACCTGCTCCAGAGGCAAGAATTAATCAAATCTATTTGTATGGCATACCTATGTAAGATATCATTGCCAATGTATATTTGATTATGGGGAGTATTTAAAACTAAAAACAGGTGCTTCACTGACTTATTTCCTATAGAGATAGATAATAAGCACTTAGCTGTGATGTTATAGCTTTCAGACCTGTCATCCAGGTTGCTGACACTGTGGTCTTGGGGAGAAAGATATTTAATCACTTTAGGTTCAGCTATCTGCGCTAATAAACCTTCGCTTATATAGCTAGCTTCCTGTTTTAAGTTTATTTTAGCATACTCGGTTTTACCAAGGTCATGCACTTGTATAGGGATAAATAGATCCTCTTTAACTCTCTCAATCCCTGTGAGGTATTGAGTGTGGCCTCCCCCCTTAGGGATTTTATGATCCCCCTTGTGGAGTGATATGGTTAATACATCGCCATCTAGGGAAATATTCGCTATCTTTCCAGGCGAAATTTTAAAAGTATTACCATCAGAGCCACTAAAAGGAGTCTGATCATCTATTTGTAGGATAGTGATTTCAGGTACAGAGTTATTCCTGAAATGAATCTCCACAGCATCTGGTTTCTCTTCCACCACGTGACAGCTATGTCGGGTGCGAGATATACCAGATTTTTCATAATTGATAGGCCGTTTAACTTGTGACCAAATTACATTATTTATGCAATCAATTATGGTGCTTAATCGCTTCAGGAGATCACTACCAATAATTAAACGATCAGTTGGCAGATCCACTATAATGACAGGGTGTCTTATGACCCTGTTCCCCAATTTAAATTTTAACCAGGCAGTACCGTAGACTTTTAGGGAGTCACCCCCAACACCTATTAGAGAACCGTCAAATTCTCTTATTTTGGGTTTGTGGGGTGTTAGCTCATTTAGCTGTGTGTAGTATCTGTGGGATAAGATAGTTGCCTGTGACCCAGTGTCAATTAATCCCCTGATAGGGTTGGAGACTGAATCTTGCAGCTCAACTAGTACATAATATCTCCCTGTAGTTTCTATCATTTCACACATAAAATTTGCATTCTCATACATTTGTGGGCTTCGCCACGTATTACCTGAGTTTGCCATGCTTTCCGATGCAGAAGAAGCTTCATACCTACCTGTTTCCTCTATGACAGGGTCGGCTGGATTCTTTTGTACTGCATCTGTGGAAACAAGGTTAAGAGAGAGCTGCAAAGGAAGAGATTTGTTAACTTTTTCCGGCTGATGTCGCTCATTGTCACAGCTAATTTGTCCGTTTCCGGTCTGTGGGGAGATAACATGATTAGTATCATTGATATTTATTACTACATTTTGTATATCTCTCCCCTCCCCTTCAGGTGATACTGCAGTATTTATGACTGTGCCTGTGGTCCACTGCTGACCACTGGCTGTACCCCTAAAAAAGTATTGTTCGGTTGCTGAGCCGTAGATTTTTGACTCATATTAGCGATTTGTTCGCTCAACCGATTTATTTGGGTAAACAGCATATCTACCTGATTGTACAAGTTACCTCTACCCCTGGGCCTATCTCTTGGTGCCCCATTGTACTGATTCCTGGACCATTGGGTTCCCTCAGAATCAGGGCCACTATTTCTATTCTGGCGTGGTTGCCCCTGGGGTTCAGCTTGTTCAGCGTTAGTACTTTGGGGAGCATTATATACCTGGGGTGTCTGGTTACCCTGAGAATATCTTCGCCGTCTATTGTATCTACCCTTGCGCGGATACCAATTATTTGGTGAGTATTCTCTTTGTGAGTAATTATTCACCTGATTATGTCCCCCACTTTGGTTATAGTCTCCCTGCGCCTCAACCTGTGTAGGGGGAGGGGCAGAATTAAACCTCTGTGGAGATGGCCTGTTTTGACTGGCCACCTCTGCATAAGTCCTCTTGTTAGACTCCAAATTGAGGGGGCTAGGTGACACCCTAGTTTCTGCCACAATTTTGGGTTTTGACTCCTTTTTAACCCCCTGCTCACTGGACTGCTGAATAGAGTATAACTTCGTACTCTCTTTGATCAGCCATTCCAATGAGCAGTCCTCATCAAAATCTCTAGCTAAGTTGATTTTGATGGGTGTAGGCAATGCTTCAAAAAATAAATTTACAAATTCTGAGCCATCAAATCTGGGATTATCTTCAGCCATACTGTACGCATTTTTCAATACAGAAAGGAATTCGATTGGACTCTGATTCGCACGACACTTTAAACCATATACCGCTATCTTTGCGGCAGTTTTAGTGCGATATTGCCCGAATTCTTTTCTGCATTGTCGTTTTACCCCATTCCAGGAATGAATATTCATATCCTTTAGTGAGGCAAAGAATTTGTGATGCTTACTGTCAAATATCCAAGGTAGAAATTCAATTTTCAATTTCTCACTTGTAACATTCATTATAGCTAACGCATTTTCAAAAGCCTGTAAATGATCAATTACAGATGTTGTTCCCTTATTGGAGAATATAGGTACTGCGCGTTGTACGAAGGTGATTATTTTATGGGAATCATAGACTTTATCAGACTTATTTTGGGACTCTCTGTTAGAGTTTCCCTCCCCCGCATCAGCTGCGCTACAGCTGTCCTCTGGATCTACATCCTGAGGGGATTGTCTATTTGGGAAATCTACTTCTGACCCGTTAGGGGTCATTTGTCTATGTTGTTCTATATATTTTCGTACCTCGTCCCTGACGCGTTCGCTAAAGGAGTTAGCATTATCTGTATTATTCTCATTGCTAATATAGGGGTTTTCATTATGGCGATATGACCTTTTTAAATCGCTTAATTCTCTCTGGCTTTGCGCAAGCTGTTTATTTAAATCTTGTATCTGCGCGATTAAGTCCATATTGTGCTTATCTAAGGTGGCTAGGTTTTGGGCAAATTCATCCATTTTATTTTTGGCTGTTTTTAAACCCTCTTCGCGTCTGCGCGAGGAACGAATACTATTTTCTAGCTCCTGGATTTGCAATCGTTTGTCTGTGACACAAAACGACATTTCGTCAATTATGCATATTAAAAGGGGCCAAGATTTTAGTATTAGTTCTTCTCGCTTTTTGGGATCTTTGCATTGATTAATCATTAATAATTCCTGGAAGAATTCATTCTCTTCATTCCACATATTATTATTAACGGTAATATTTTTAGCCCTAGTTTCAAGCATATCCATAAAATCATTTAATTCACCCGCAATATTAAACTTCCCTTTAAGGTAACTTAAAATATCTTTCTTAAGGACCTGACCTTTAGTAATAGGTATGGTTATGGGACCAATTTCATTGCTATGTATAGAATTAAATGAGTCACTTCTGGCTACAGACATTATTGTATTGGTTTAGTATTTATTTAACTAAAATGCTAATACAATTTTGCCAATAAAAAGAGAGAAAAATTTTATATTTCAAAACAAAATATTATTAATTTTGAAATATGAAAAATTAATATTCCGAAATATGAAAAATTAATATTTTTGATTAATTTTGAAATATGAAAAATTAATATTTTTGATTAATTTTGAAATATGAAAAATTAATATTTTTATTAATTTTTCAAAATTAATCTTTAATAATATTTCAAGATATTAATGTCAATCTCGAAATATGAAAACTAATATTTCAACCTTTCAAAAAAAATTATATCTTCAAAATATTAATATCGAAATATGAATTTTTTTTTTTTTTTTTTCTTTTCTTCTCTTTTATAATAATTTCTATTTACTTACAAATATATTATATCAATTATGATGGAATATTAATAAATCTCAGAAAAAGTGCCTCCAATTATTATGTCAGTATATTTATGAAAATCTTAGCAGTGCTATCCAAATAATATATATAAGTTTATGGCAGGGTTATAAACACAATACAAAGAAATAGAAACCCTTATCAACCATGCACCTACTAGACCATACAATTAATATAAATATCTGAATTCTTTTATTTAGTTAATATCCATAAACATATTGAACTATATTTGCAATAAAAGGAAACTAAATAAAAGTTTATATGCGTTAGAACCAACTCTTAAGATATGCTATTCTTCTTACAAAACCCAGAACAATATACCTTCACAATTCAGCCTTATTTATTTAACACAATGGGACTAAAAACCTTTAACATCCAAGCAATACAATTCTAAACAGTGTTTATAAAACAATAGGATAAAATATATATTCTGCTATTTAACTGCAATTTATCCTAATACAAAATTAACCGACAATATCAGAACTTGTATAGATGAGTTACTTAGCCAATTCAGACACAGATTTGAACAATACCTAGGCTTATAACTACCAATTTAAAATACAATATACTTCACCAATTTTGAACCAATTCGTAGCGGTCTTTAGGTCATCTCATTTGAAAGAAGGTTTTTGCACAAATCAAGGATAAGTTTTAAGCTCCTTGCTGAAGTGAACTTTTTTTTTTTCAGGTATATCGCAGCCAAAATCAGATCATTAATTTTCAACAAGTTACAGACAACTCCCCCTTGTGCATTCAACACTCCCATTATATAATCATTGATGACATCATGTGGGTGGCACTATGGGAGCTGACCTTCCCATTGGTTATCTGGGAAGTCTAAATCGGATTGGCCCTTGGAAATTTCATTTTTAACAGCCAGAAAGAACCTTCTGGCTGTAGTTCTCGCAACATAAAACCAGGTGGCAGCATACAGTACAACATAGCAATACAATACAGCATTTCTGACATTTTTAAGCAAGTTAATTTTTTTTTTTTTATAAAATGGTTATTTAATCAGATTACACTCTCTGCATTAATCATATATAACCCCAATTACAGATGGTTAATATTAGGTTATTTTTTTTTTTATTATTATTCTGATACCAAATATGTTATATTATTAACATTTTATTATATGAAGGCAATTTAATACTGCTAATTAGTAGCTTAAAATGCATTACAATTTTATCGGTATCCTGGCATTTATATGTGAATAATAGCTTATTTTTAATTCAGTATTGTACTGTATTCCAAGTGAATCCTGTCTATGTAGATCTGAAATAAGAAAATAAATGTTAATAATCACTTCTCTTCAGGTCCATAAACATCTATTCATGTTTTTAAACACACAGAGGCTAAGTAAGATCTTTTGTGTTTTCAAAACATATATATCATTTCTATGTATATCTGAATTTATTTCCTATATAAATATCCCCTGCAGCAATCATCCACCTAATACAATGTGCTTAATTTTAATATATATATATCATGAATCATTCCAAACATACATGGAAAACTGGCATTGTTCCCCTTGCAAAATGTATTTAATTTTATTTGCGTCACCTTCCCCCATGAGGGGGTTTTGCAGTACTTCTTCAAATAGAGATTCAGTGAGATAGAACTGTTGTATCACACGTGTCAAATTCCAAAGGGGTCCTTGAACACATTTTTTTCTCACCTCACCAAATGTTCTGAAGTTATAAAAATCTGCATATATAGTCAAATGAATAGGGTCACTGAGCTATTTCCTTTAGAAAAGAAATGTTTGTGTGTTTTACACTACAGGGGTCATGCTTCAAAAAGGCTCTACTGATCGTCAATCCTGATAGATGTGTATTAGAAGCTGTGTTCAACAAACTCATGTTCAATTAATCCTGAGGTCTCATCTAACATATACAGTGTATAAAATATACATATATATATATATATATGTACACATATGTAATATTCATCATAATATTCATATACTCTGACATTCTTCTTCCAAGAGTGATCTCCAAGCCAATTATGGAACTATTGTATGTGTTTCTGATAGCACCAGCATGGCCTCACAGGTTTTGGTATGCGGATCATGTCCGGATGTCCAGTTGCCAGCCTTGACCACTTCCTTTAAGACCAGACCTTCTGTCTCAAGGCCATTTTTCCATTAGGATCTCAAATCGTTAAATTATGGAAATTGAAGGATTTGTGCTTAGTCATAGAGGTTTCTCTGACTCAGTGATTAATACTATGCTACAGGCTCATAAGTCTGTTTCAAGGAAGATTTATTATCGAGTTTGGAAGACCTATATTTTATGGTGTTCTTCTCATAAAATCTCCTGGCATTCTTTTAGAATTCCTAGAATCTTACAGTTTCTTCAGGATGGTTTGGATAAAGGTTTGTCTGCAAGTACTTTGAAGGGACAAATCACTGCTCTTCTTTTTTTTTTTTTTTTTTTTAAATTTCCTTTATTGATGAAACAAAAATTATTACATAACAATCGATAGTATAACAATACAATCAAGAAAAAGTAAAGAAATAGAAAGAAAGTAATAAGACAATTCTCGAAATAGTAAGTACATGAATGCGTCAGATGTCATCATTATTGATACAATTTATATTTGTGCTTAATGCAATAAAACATTTGCTTACGTATTTGCCATATAGTCCTCCCATAAAAACTTCAAATTACAGTAGAACTCCATTTGTTGGGTCTGAATATAATGATATCTTTCTAGGGTCAGTAATTGTGAGACATGATCCCTCCACTCATTGACCGTGGGTACTCTCTGACTTTTCCACAGTCGTGGTATTAGCTGTTTAGCTCCATTTGTCATTATATGCAATAATTTTAATCTAAGCTTACATTTCAGTTTGGGAGGATAGTTAAAAAGCAGTAATAGAGGATTGAGAAGAATCCTGTGTGATAAACATTTCTCTATCTCCTCTTTGATTGCCGACCAGTACTGTCGGATATATATACAATCCCACCATATATGAGTCATTGATCCCACCTCGCCACAGCCTCGCCAGCAAGAATTATTTATGTTGGTGTATATCTTTGAGAGTCTAAGCGGTGTGAGGTACCATCTATATAAAAGTTTTAGGTTAGTTTCCGTTATGCTTATTGAGGAAGATGTTTTTCCCATATTAACAAAAATTATATCCCATTCTTTCTGTGAGACTTCTCTTTGCAGTTCAGCCTCCCATTTCCTACAGTATGCGGGTAAGGATCTAGAATGGTGACCCAATAACAATTTATACAGTAGTGACAGACCTCCTCTAGTGGGGACTTGTGAGTAACATACAGTTTCAAATAGTGTGAGGGATCTTAATAGGTTGGGTTTCTGTGTGTTATGGGTGATATAATGTAATAGCTGTTGACGTGTGTACCAATCATTTGCAAGTATTGGTGCCAGTTCCTCTATCTCTTCTTCAGATTTCAATTTGCCCTCGCTTGTGAGTGTGTGCACAGGGATTAATGTGTTAATATTGAGCAGTGCTATAGTAGCAGGTTGCCTTCTTAATGGAATCTCTGGGTTATGGAGGATCGGTGTTAGTGGGGAGGGGTTTGAAGAAATGCCCATAGACTTATTAGAGATATAGTCCCATATCTTGAATGTTTCCTGTATAATTCTGGGGGGTGTTTTGCTCATGCTTCTATGTATTTTGTTGATCCAACACATACCTCCCACATTAGGGCAATTAATTAGTTGTTGTTCCAGTCTAACCCATTCTTTACTCTCTCCATGCTTACACCAATCTATAACTCGGTTGAGAATAGCCGCTTGTCTATAATACGCCAAATTGGGTACTCCCAGTCCTCCACTCTTCCTATTTCTATACATAATTTTTTTGGCTACCCGTGGCCTTTTGTTTTGCCACGTATATGAATTAACCCTATTTTGTAGTGTGGTCAGATAGGACTGAGGTATCGGGATAGGTACAGTTTGAAATTTGTATAAGATCTTAGGTAGGCCTGTCATCTTGAATGCCTCCATTCTTCCCACCCAGGACAAATTTTTGTGTTCCCAGTTGCTTGATTCTCGCTGTATTTCATCTAAGAGGGTTTGGTAGTTCTGTTTGAATAGAATTTCCTGATTATGTGATATTTGGACCCCTAGATATTTGATAGAGGAATTTTGTATATTAAAATGATATTTATTCGCAATCTCCTGTAGTTCTGGCTTAGTGATATGGATCCCTAGCATCTCTGATTTAGTGGGGTTAATTTTGAAACCGGAGAGTGCACCATATATATCTAATTCTACTTTTAGCGCCTCTAAGGATTGTTGTGGGGTTGTGAGCGTCAGTATAACGTCATCGGCATACAATGCTTGTTTGCATTGATCGTTTTGGATCTGAATGCCTTTTATATTGGTATTGTATCGGATTGCTGCAGCTAAAATTTCAATTGTCAGCACAAACAAAATGGATGATTAGGGGCATCACTGTCTGGTTCCATTATTAATCAGAACCTTGCCTGAAAGGGAATCGTTTAATTTGATTTTGGCCGTAGGTGCATTATATAGTGTAAAGATTTTATTAATAAAGCCCTCTCCCATTCCAAATCTCTCCAATGAACCTCTTAAAAAGGCCCAGTTCAATCTATCAAAAGCCTTTTCGGCGTCCATGGCAAGGAAGATTGATGGAATATTATATATGTGAGCATATTCAAGCAGGTTCAGTATTTTAATAGTATTGTCCCTTGCCTCTCTGTGGGGTGTAAAACCTACTTGGTTCGTATGAATTAGATTCAGGAGGATTTTATTGATGCGTAGTGCCAGGATCTTTGCGAACAGTTTCACATCGACATTTAACAGTGAGATGGGCCTAAAATTTTGGGGCGTATCGGAAGGTTTCCCAGGCTTTGGGAGCACCGTAATATGTGCCTCCAGCATAGTCTGTGGAAAAGGGTTCTGGTCATTCACTCTATTGAAAATGTCTAACAAATGGGGTATCAATAATGGAGTAAGGGCTCTATAGTATTGAGTGGAAAAGCCATCTGGGCCCGGGCTTTTTCCGGGGTTAAGATCGTGTATTGCCAGTTTTATCTCTTCTGAGGTGATGGGTGCTTCTAGGTCTGTTATTTGTTCTTTGTTTAGTGTGGGAATGGGAAGTGCTTGCAGGTAAGTTTGCATGTCTATGGCAGCAGACGAGCTGTCTGTTTCTTGCTTAATGTTGTATAGTTGTGTGTAATATTCCTTGAATTGTAGAAGGATATCTTTAGTGGAATAAACTTTAGTGTTTTTAGGTGTTTTTATCTCATGTATGAATGTTTTTAGTTTTTTAATTTTTAGTGCCCTAGCTAGGAGTTTACCTGCCCTATTAATTTCATAATAAAATCTCTGTCTAATTTTGGATCTGGTATCTGTATATTCCTGTAATAACATATCATAAAGGGCTTTTCTAGTGTCCTGGAGTGAATGGGTCACGTCTGGGTCTTCCTGATTTAATCTGTGTTTATGTTCTAAATCCGATAATCTTGAGGTGAGGTCTAAGTATTTCTGCCTTTCTAATCTTCTGAATTGGGCTTTTCTCTTCATGAATTCCCCTCTCATAAAACACTTATGTGCTTCCCAAACTGTAATTGGGTCAGTGTCCCCCGTAGAATTAAAGAGAAAATATTCCTGTAGTGCTTTCTGAGTCTTAGTGAGTTGTACCTCTCCTTTTAATAAGGAATCATCCAGCTTCCATATGTATGGGGTAACAGGGGTATTAGGCCATGCAATATCAAAATATATGGCCGAGTGATCCGACCATACTGTATGAGTGATCCCAGAGTTTTTTTATATGTTCCAGCCCTATTTGATTGGTGATCAGGTAGTCTAATCGGCTATATGTCTTATTTGGGGAAGAAAAAAAAGTGTACTCTCTTTTGTCTGGATTAATAAATCTCCAAATGTCATAGAAATTATAATCTTTCATTATTTTCCATAAGTGTTTGAGTGTACGCTTAGATGTACTGGGGTTTGGGTTAGAGCTGTCTACCCCTGGGTGTATGGGAATGTTAAGATCCCCCCCTATAAAAATTAATCCTTTAGCTATATCCAATATGCGTCTATATATTTTCCTAAAATAGGGAAGTTGTTGGGTATTGGGCACATAGAGATTGATTAATGTAACAGGTCTACCATATAGTAATCCGAAGACCGCCAGAAATCGGCCTTCTAAATCAGTGTATGTTTGAATATGTTGAAAAGATATGACCTTGTGTATCAAGATGCTTACACCACACTTTTTTGAGGTGCCAGAGCTGTGAAAATGTCGATTATAATTAGAGCTCATATATTTTGGCTCGTAAGAGCGCTTGAAATGCGTCTCTTGTAGGAATAAAATATCCCCTTTTCTTTTATGAAAATCAGACATCGCCACAGATCTCTTGGCCGGGGAGTTAAGACCCTTTACATTTTGTGTGATAAATTTAAGTGTTTTGTTAGGAGTATCCATTGACAAGCAGTATATTAAGTTTCAATGAGACACACCATGTACAATATCTTACCATATGCATTGTTATTACCTTACTTCGGTATCTAATTTGCAGACAATATAAACACATTAGAGAAATAAAATAATAAAACAAACTAAAACTTAACAAATATATAGCTAACCAAAAAAAAGAGTTGATGCCTACCCTACATCTGGGGGCAGGCATTGGAACCATGTTTAACCACGGGACCTTACTCTAGAGGGGGGTCAGGGTCGATGATGTAAATTACAGTGATCCCATTTCGTATCTAACTGCTATGTAGGAACATCATTTCATCCCCACATATAGTGTTTGTAATAGAAGAAATGAGGGACAAAATTAAATATAATACCCTACAAGGAGCCAGGGTTGAAGTTTGTATAGAACCGTATTATAACATTATGTTAAACTAACTCTATATAAAACAGAGAAAAGAAAAAAAAAAAAAGGGGGGTACAAAGAGATCCATAGGCTTAGATAAGCATTCAAAACCCACCATACAAAACTTATTCATGCTGGGATAACCCAGACAGAGTCTATAATTAGTTACCCATCTTTTTTGGACAGTTCCTCAAAGTCTGTAATCCTGTGTGGGATTTAATCAAGTCCCGTCTTCGATAACTGCATTATTCGCCCGTCTTTTTTCTGGTGGGGCGCCTTGTGAGGAAAGTTTCTTGTTTGCCCTTGAGGATGTTTGCTGCCATCTCTCTGTTTGTAGCCTTTTCTCTCCTCTTGGTGGTGTGTGTTGCTGATTATCATCTGATGGAAAGTCTGGTGGATCCAGGTCTAAGGCCTTACAGAATTCTGGGACTTCTGAGACCTTCCTGCATATTAGTTTCCTTGTATCTCGCAACACGTACAGATGAAAGGGGAATCTCCAACGGTATAAAATTTTCTTATCTCTCAACAGCTTAGTTAAAGGCGCCAGTTCTCTGCGTCTTTGTAAAGTCCTCGGGGACAGATCAGCATAGAATTGCAGAACCGTCCCTCTGAACCGTATAGGTTGATTCTTCCTAGATAATGTCAAGATTTCTTCTTTATTCATAAAGCATTTAAATTTTATAATGACATCTCTGGGCGGCGCTGTGTCTGGGGGTCTTGGCCTTAATGCTCTGTGGGCTCTGTCCCAAGGCATGTCAACCGGCTGTTGTGATCCTTTTAGGTGAGCAAACAAGGCTGCAAAATAAGTATAGAAATCTTTTGGTGGCACTGACTCAGGAATTCCCCTGATTCTAAGGTTCTTTCTCCGACCCCTGTTTTCAAGGTCCTCAAGTTTGTCACTAAGATCTTCAATAATATCGGCTTGAGAGGTTACTTGATCCTGTATGCTAGCAATCTCCTCCTTAACCAGATCTGACTGGTCTTCAATGGTTTCCACTCTAAAACCCAGAGTGTGTATGTCCTGTTTAATTTCCGCCATCTCCTCTCTCATGCAGGTCCTGACAATGTCTGCTATATCCTGCTTTGATGCCAGAGAAGACAATAAAGACATAGGCACATTTGTAGATGTTTCTTGGTCTTGTGAAATTTCATCCTCCAGCAGTGAACTGGGGGATGATTGCTCTCTGAGTTGTTTTAGGGGTGAGGGTCTTTTATGTTCTGAGGCTGAGAAAAAGGAACTCACTGAGTGCTCCTTCCCCAGTGATTTTAGTTGTTTATGAGGCTTAATACCCTTCTTTGCAGCCATAGTGAGACAGTTTTGTGTTCCTGTGTGACAATGTGTCTTGGTAGCGTTTGTTGTTATATTCCATTTACAAGGTAACACACAAATGATATCAAATTACTCTTTATATTAGAGTTCACCTTCTGCGCTTTTTACATATGTGTAAAACTGAGGGAGATGAGGCAGAGAGCAGTTATTTGTGCACTAGTCCCGCATTAAAGTTACATGGCTTAGCGTGGCTCAGCGTGTCCCTGAGTGGTATAAGTGCGTGCATATAAGCGGCTTCATCTAGCCTGGGGTTATGACGCACCTCTATCTGTAGGCTGGAGTCGCATCTGGGATGGAAGCGAGAGTAGCGGGTGAGTGGCTGGTATTATATGGCTTATCGCCCTTGTGTGTGTGCTGTTTTTCCCTGGTAGGCCTAAATCAGGCAGTCTTCTCTCTCTCTCTTCTGTGCCCCACACCGCTAAAGTCACGGTCCTTGTATAAATAAAGTTACTGCTTCATTCCTGGTACTTTAAGCAGTTGTTTCCTCCGGTTTCTTCTAGTTTTCGGTCACAGTAACATAAGTATTTATACTTTGAAAGTCCCTGACACACCGGAGCTCTGGATTTAAGCAGCCATCTTAGCTGCGGCCAAGCTCCGCCCCCAAATCTCTGCTCTTTTTATTTTATTTCATAGAAAGATTGCTAAGCTTCCTTTCTTTTGGCTATTTCTTCAGCTAGAAGAGTTTCCGAATTGTATGCTCTCTCTTGTGAGTCTCCTTTTCTGATTTTTCATCAGTATAAGGCTGTTTTGCGGACTTTGTTTAAATTTCTTCCTAAGGTTGTGAATTCTAACAACATTAGTAGAGAAATTGTTGTTCTTCCCTTGTGTTCTAGTCCCAAGAATACTCTTGAAAGAGCTTTAAATTCTTTAGATATTGTAAGAGCTTTGAAATATCATGTTGCATCTACTAAAGATTTCAGGAAGACTACTTTGTTGTTTTCTCTGGTTCTAGAAAGCTTCTGCTATTTCTTTGGCATCTTGGTTTAAGTTTTTGATTCATGAATCTTATTTGGAGGCGGGACAGTCCCCGCCTCAGAGGATCACAGCTTATTCTACTAGATCAGTCTCCACTTCTTGGGCTTTTAAGAATGAAGCTTCAGTTGATCAGATTTGCAAAGTAGTAACTTAGTCTTCTTTGCATAAATTTACTAAATTTAGCATTTTGATGTATTTGCTTTTTCTGAAGCAATTTTTGGTAGGAAAGTTCTTTAGGCAGCTGTTTCAGTTTGATTCTTCTGCTTATGTTTTAAGTTTTTCTCTTTAAATTTATGAGAAAAACTTTTTTTTTTGTGGATTAAATTTTTTCAGCGGAAAATGGCTGTTTCTTTCATGTAATTAGCAAGAGTCCATGAGCTAGTGACGTATGGGATATACATTCCTTCCAGGAGGGGCAAAGTGTCCCAAACCTTAAAATGCCTATAAATACACCCCTCACCACACCCACAATTCAGTTTTACAAACTTTGCCTCCCATGGAGGTGGTGAAGTAAGTTTGTGCTAGATTCTACGTTGATATGCACTTCGCAGCAGGCTGAAGCCCGGTTTTCCTCTCAGAGTGCAGTGAATGTCAGAGGGATGTGAAGAGAGTATTGCCTATTTGAATACAATGGTCTTCCTCTAGGGGATCTATTTCATAGGTTCTCTGTTATCGGTCGTAGAGATTTCTTCTCCTACCTCCCTTTTCAGATTGACGATATACTCTTATATACCATTACCTCTACTGATTCTCGTTTCAGTACTGGTTTGGCTATCTACTATATGTAGATGAGTTTCTTAGGGTAAGTAAGTCATATTTTATTTAGGACACTCTAATCTATGGTGGGCACTTTATATGTAAAGTTCTATATTTATGTGTTTAAACTTATATTTGTAATGATTCAGGATATTCAGTATTCCTTCATTTAGACTGTCAGTTTCATTTTGGGAAAATGCATATAAATTTCTTTTTTCTTACCTTCATTTTCAATTGACTTTTTTTCAAAAATTGCGGGCTGTTAGGCTCGCGGGTGCAGAAAATGCTTCTATTTATTGCGTAATTCTTGGCGCAAGACTTTTTTGGCGCAAAATTTTTTGTCATTTCCGCATGTGTATGGCGGACTTTTTTTGGCGCCAAAAAATATGGGCGTCATTCTTGGCGCCAAAATGTCTGGGCGTCATTCTTGGCGTCAGTTTTTTTCACATTATTTCAGTCTCACTTTTCAGTGGCTTCTGGTTTTCTAGAAGCTTGTTTCTTTTTGCATTTTTTCCCATTCCTGAAACTGCCATTTAAGGAATTTGATAATTTTGCTTTATATGTTTTTTTTTCTTTTACATATTGCAAGATGTCACTACCTGACCCTGGATCAGAATCTACTTCTGGAAAAGCGCTGCCTGATGTCGGTTCTACCAAAGCTAAGTGCATTTGTTGTAAACTTTTGGTAACTGTTCCTCCGGCTGTTGTTTGTGATAGTTGTCATGATAAGCTATCAAAAGCAGATAGTATTTCCATTAGTAATAATCCATTACCTGTTGTTGTTCCTTCAACATCTAATGTTCAGGATGTTTCTGTTAATGTTAAAGAATTTGTTTCTAAATCTATTCGGAAGGCTCTGTCTGTTATTCCTCCTTCTACTAAACGTAAGAGGTCTTTTAAATCTTCACATATTTCAGATGAATTTTTAAATGACCACCATCATTCTGACTTATCTATTTCTGATGTGGATCTATCTGATTCAGAAGATTCTACCTCAGATATTGACACTGATAAATCTTCATATTTATTTAAGATGGAGTTTATTCGTTCTTTACTTAAGGAAGTGTTGATTGCTTTAGATATGGAGGAGTCTAGTCCTATTGATATTAAAACTACTAAGCGTTTAAATGCAGTTTTTAAACCTCATGTAGTTATTCCAGAAGTTTTTCCAGTTCCTGATGCTATTTCAGAAGTAATTTCTAGGGAATGGAATAGTCTGGGTACTTCCTTTAATCCTTCTCCAAGGTTTAACAAATTGTACCCTTTGCCATCTGATAGATTAGAGTTTTGGGATAAAATCCCCAAAGTTGATGGGGCTATTTCTACTCTTGCTAAACGTACTACTATTCCTACGGCAGATAGTACTTAATTTAAAGATCCTTTAGATAGGAAGCTTGAATCCTTTCTAAGAAAGGCTTATTTATGTTCAGGTAATCTTCTGAGACCTGCTATTTCTTTGGCTGATGTTACAGCAGCTTCCACTTTCTGGTTGGAGGCTTTAGAGCAACAAGTGTCAGACCATAATGTTATAGCATTGTTAAACTTCTTCAACATGCTAATAACTTCATTTGTGATGCAATTTTCAATATCATTAGAATTGATGTCAGGTATATGTCTTTAGCTATTTTAGCTAGAAGAGCTTTATGGCTTAAGTCTTGGAATGCAGATATGACTTCTAAGTCAACATTGCTTTCTCTTTCTTTCCAAGGTAATACATTATTTGGTTCTCAGTTAGACTCAATAATTTCAACGGTTACTGGGGGGAAGGGAGCCTTTTTACCTCAGGATAAAAAATCTAAAGGTAAATATAGGGCTGCTAATCGTTTTTGTTCCTTTCGTCAGAATAAGGAACAAAAGCCTGACACTTCCTCTAAAGGAACTGTTTCCATTTGGAAACCTTCTCCAGTCTGGAATAAATCCAAGCCTTTCAGAAAGTCAAAACCAGCTCCCAAATCCGCATGAAGGTGTGGCCCTCATTCCAGAGCAGCTGGTAGGGGGCAGGTTATGATTTTTCAAAGATGTTTGGATTGATTCGATTCAAAGTCTTTGGATTCAGAACATTGTTTCACAAGGGTACAGAATAGGTTTCAGGGTAAGACCGCCTGTGAGAAGATTCTTTCTTTCACGCATTCCAGTAAACCCAGTGAAGGCTCAAGCGTTTCTGAAATGTGTTTCAGATCTGGAGTCAGCTGGGGTAATTATGCCAGTTCCAGTTCTGGAACGGGGCCTGGGGTTTTACTCAAATCTGTTCATTGTACCAAAGAAGGAGAATTCCTTCAGACCAGTTCTGGATCTAAAAATATTGAATCATTATGTAAGGATACCAACATTCAAAATGGTGACTATAAGAACTATTCTGCCTTTTGTTCAGCAAGGACATTATATGTCCACAATAGACTTACAGGATGCATATCTTCATATTCCAATTCATCCGGATCACTATCAGTTCCTGAGATTCTCTTTTCTAGACAAGCATTATCAGTTTGTTGCTCTTCCTTTTGTCCTAGCTACAGCTCCAAGGATCTTTTCGAAGGTTCTCGGTGCCTTTCTCTCTGTAATCAGGGATCAGGGTATTGCGGTATTTCCTTATTTGGACGATATCTTGCTACTTGCTCAGTCAGTATTTACATTCTGCAGAATCTCATATGAATCAACTTGTGTTGTTTCTTCAAAGACATGGTTGGAGGATCAATTTACCAAAGAGTTCCTTAATTCCTCAGACAAGGGTAACCTTTTTAGGTTTCCAAATAGATTCAGTGTCCATGACTTTGTCTCTTACAGGAAAGAGACATCTGAAATTGGTTTCAGCTTGTCGAATTATGCATGGAAATTTTAGATCTCATGACTGCTGCATCGGACACAATCCCTTTTGCTCGTTTTCACATGAGACCTCTCCAGCTTTGTATGCTGAACCAATGGTGCAGGGATTATACAAAGATATCACAATTAATATCTTTAAATCCCAATGTTCGATCTTTTCTGACTTGGTGGTTGGATCACCATCGTTTAGTTCAAGGGGCCTCTTTTGTTCGTCCAACCTGGACTGTGATCTCAACAGATGTAAGTCTTTCAGGTTGGGGAGCTATATGGGGATCTCTGACAGCGCAGGGGGTTTGGGAATCTCAGGAGGCGAGATTACCAATCAATATTTTGGAACTCCGTGCGATTTTCAGAGCTCTTCATTTCTGGCCTCTTCTGAAGAGAGAATCGTTTATTTGTGTCCTAATCCTAAGAATTCTCTGGAGAGATCTTTACATTCTTTGGATGTAGTTAGAGCTTTGAAATATTATGTTGAAGCTACTAAAGATTTCAGAAAGACTTCTAGTCTGTTATCTTTTCTGGTTCTAGGAAAGGTCAGAAGGCTTCTGCCATTTCTTTGGCGTCTTGGTTAAAGTCTTTGATTCGTCATGCTTATGTGGAGTAGGGTAAATCCCCGCCTCAAAGGATTACGGCTCATTCTACTAGGTCAGTTTCTACTTCCTGGGCTTTTAGGAATGAAGCTTCTGTTGATCAGATTTGCAAAGCAGCAACTTGGTCTTCTTTGCATACTTTTACTAAATTTTACCGTTTTGATGTTTTCTCTTCTTCTGAAGCAGTTTTTGGTAGAAAAGTACTTCAGGCAGCCGTTTCAGTTTGATTCTTCTGCTTATAATTTCAGTTTTTTTATTATAAGATTAAAACT
The DNA here is from genome assembly GCF_027579735.1 of Bombina bombina. Classification (NCBI taxonomy): domain Eukaryota; kingdom Metazoa; phylum Chordata; class Amphibia; order Anura; family Bombinatoridae; genus Bombina; species Bombina bombina. Next base: position 1,197,576,891 of record NC_069499.1, on the reverse strand, counting down.
TTTTGATTTGGGTTGTGGATTATTTTTTCAGTGGAATTGGCTGTCTTTATTTTATCCCTCCCTCTCTAGTGACTCTTGCGTGGAAGTTCCACATCTTGGGTATCTGCTATCCCATACATCACTAGCTCATGGACTCTTGCTAATTACATGAAAGAAAACATAATTTATGTAAGAACTTACCTGATAAATTCATTTCTTTCATATTAGCAAGAGTCCATGAGGCCCACCCTTTTTGTGGTGTTTATGATTTTTTTGTATAAAGCACAATTATTCCAATTCCTTATTTTTGATGCTTTCGCTCCTTTCTTATCACCCCACTTCTTGGCTCTTCGTTAAACTGAATTGTGGGTGTGGTGAGGGGTGTATTTATAGGCATTTTAAGGTTTGGGAAACTTTGCCCCTGCTGGAAGGAATGTATATCCCATACGTCACTAGCTCATGGACTCTTGCTAATATGAAAGAAATGAATTTATCAGGTAAGTTCTTACATAAATTATGTTTTTTATTTTATCCCTCCCTCTCTAGTGACTCTTGCGTGGAAGTTCCACATCTTGGGTATTTCTATCCCATACGTCACTAGCTCATGGACTCTTGCCAATTACATGAAAGAAATTAGAAGTTCCTCAAATTTATTACTAACCTATACAAAGAACCACATACAAGATTGATTGTGAATAACATTGTGTCCTCACAGATAACCCTTGGACGGGGGACCCGACAGGGGTGCCCTCTATCCCCCCTGCTCTTCGACATCTTGATTGAAACTCTGGCAATAATGGTCAGACAACAATTACTAGGAATTAAGTTAGGTAACAAGATCATAAAAATTGTGCTTTACGCGGATGACCTATTGTTATATCTTTCAGATACTCAAACCAGCATTCCCAAACTTATGGGCATCGCGGCCCGCTTTGGGTCCTTCTCGGGCTATAAAATCAATGAAACGAAATCAGAACTATTATGGCTCAGAAAGAACAACAAATCCCCCTCCAATACTCCTTTTAGCCTGGCAAAAGACTCTCTGAAATACTTAGGAATTCTTATTCCCTCTACACCAGGGGACCTATACTATCTTAACATTACTCCTATTCTGGGAAGCATTAGGGAGAAACTTAAAAATTGGCAGACCCTCCCAATATCTATATCTGGTCGAATAGCCTTATTTAAAATGGTTCTTTTGCCTAAACTTTTATATATATTACAGAACACTCCATTAATTCTCTTGGAAAGGGATGTCAGGTTGTTCAACAGTGCACTTAGCAAATTTATTTGGCAAGAGAAAAGACCAAGGTTATCTCTGTCTAAATTATCACTTTCAAAAGAAAGGGGTGGCCTTGCATTACCTGATATCTGCTTATACAACTATGCTTTCCTTGTGCGAGTAGTAGCTGACTGGATTTCCCGCAGTGATTATGTAACAGATAACGTATTAGAGGAAAACATTTGCCACCCCTACCTCCCTCTAGCATTAATTCATTGCCCACCTAAAGAGTTACCAGGGGAAATCAAAATACTTAAAACTCTGTCCAATCCTTTAAAAGCCTGGTGGAAGGTGGGGAATCTTGTATCTCTAAATTGTAAAATTTCTCAATTTCTTTCTCTACAGGGTAATCCAAAATTCCCTGCAGGTTTAAACTCTGCAATATTTAAAAGATGGCATAACCTGGGTCTGAATAGGTTAGAACAGCTTATCAATAAAGAGAGAAAATGTGTCAAATCCTTTCATGCAGTTTTAAGCAACTTTTTAATTTACTCCTATTATCAATATTTCTGAATCATAAAAGAAAAAATTTGGGTTTCATATCCCTATAATATATCACAATAAAACATGGTTGTGGCTATTACCAGTCACAATAGTGTGTTTTAAAACATTTAATGTGATTAGCGCTCAAGTACGAGGATTAACCACAGACTTGTAATACGAGAGTAAAAATCTACTTTGTGGTCGTCATTGAAATTTTAGGTAGTTTTAGTTACCTCAATGAAAACAAATGTAAATGTTGAATGAAAATCCAGTTTTCGTTTGGTTTTAAACTAAACAAATACCGAATATTTGTGAAATGAATTTCCCTGAATATTCGGAACGAAAATTTCGTTCCAAAATGAAATTTTCCTTTATCTGATAATCTCTGCTGAAGATAAATAGGGAAAGATATGTTGCAGGGTTAGGTTTGTAAATCCTGTCATGTGTTTTTCCTGTTGTTAGAATTGATACATTACAGGAAAATGGAGCATAATAAATAATATTTTGCAAAATTGTTTTTCTACACATAATTCAGCATTTTATATAAATATGTCAGTTTACTGTCCCTTTAAGCCTTTATCATTTTACCCCTTACTTAACAACTACCATTGCCCTTACATAAGTCTGACTTTTTGCCCATTAATATGCCACAGTCATAAAGCCACTTAGCAGCCTGTGGAACTGAATACATTCTGGAACATTATATAGCAAATACATATTGACCATCCATTGTCACAATTCTCACCAGGAGGTGCACATTATGTTTTGCTTCTGTGTCATCCTTAAAATGATAAAATGAGCTCTGAGTTACATCTAGCTCTGGGCAAGATCACCATAAGACAAGGACATGATGTGTCTAAGCAAGTTTTACAAATCTCCTCCTTTATGGGCATCCTACTTATAAAATATCCCTCAACAGTATTGAGGCAAAAACTTTGCATTTTTTAGGTTGCTGTAATGCTGCAGGGAGGTAACATGGTATCAGACACCAAATCTTACAAATTGGGCCGGATCACAAGTGGAGCTCAAAATATCGCTTAAACAAGGGCGATATTTGCTCTCTACTATGTAGTACCAGAGTACGTAAATGTGCACTTGTATTACAAGTTAAGTGCAATGTGTAGGTTTAATTGCACAGAAGCATTGTGCTCACAAGAGCGCGCTTCCATAGGCTCCAATGGGAGCCTTGTTCTCATGCCGTGAGACACAGCATGAGAACCTAGTTCAGCCAAGGGGGTAAGTAGTGCAGCGATGGGCAGCAGATTTAAATGTATATGCTTATATCCAGTACATATATAAATGTATGTGTTTTTATGTGTACATACACATACTAACACATACATATAAATGTATTTAAGCACATAGACCGCAATGTAAAGGGACTTTTAAGTGCCTTTTTTTTTTCTATTACCCCACACCTGCCACTTTTAACCCCTATAAACTGCTTTGCGCTGTTGTCTTTATTTTTAAAAAAAGCTATATTATTTTTTTCAATAAACTAGAAAACTCTTAAATTTTGGTCCAATTGGGGCACTTTTTGAAAATTAACCAGAGATCTGATCTGGTTTTCTGAGCTTGCGGTAGTAATAACTAGCCATTAGAGCTCCACTTGTAATCTAGCCCATGTCATATACGTAGTTAGGGATAAACCCCTGAGTACAGAAGACAGATGCCCTTTGTGGTATTCAAGGGGCTAAACAGCTTCAATCCCTCAAAAAATATTCTTAAAGTGGTTACATTGTGCTGCTTTCCGTGCTACAATATTATATAATGAGAGAGTAAGTTTGTTTCCCGTTTATGATTACAAGAGGCTTCTCTGCTGCTGCTGCAGATGGGACTGGCATTTGTCATTTTCTGTTTCTAATTATACTCTCTCCGTGGGATGGAACCAATATTCTCTGCATGGTTAGTGACTCCTCAGTCACTGGCTATAAAATGTTACAGGCCGTCTGACCCTGCATGTTTTATAGCTGTTCTTTCTCTTTGTATAGAATTTTTTTTAAAGCATTCAGTTTATAGACCTTGTTACATTTTTACTAGATGAGAAGTTTGCTGTGTGTCACATCCCCTCTTACTCCTCACTGATATTTTACTCTGCTAACATTCTGCTAGTGCGCAGCCTTCTCTCTGTTTATGGGATTAAAGGGACAGTCTACTTGAAATTTTTTATTCTTTAAAAAATATTATTTTTTTATTTGTCTGTTTTTTTTCTCTTAGAGCATAAGGAGTCTGGTGTCCTCTAGGTTACCAGTTTTTGTTTTGGGAACTTTGTGTGGTTCTTCAAGCTTTTTTAATCATGGTCCCTCATTCTGCTTTTTCAGTTTTTTTCCACTGAAACAAATCTTCTTGATCATTGTTTTGTTCAGGCTCTGGTTCATAGTATTCTGTTATCAAGCCCATTGTTCCTCAATAGAATGATTTTTCTGGTGTTACGGGTATTGCATGCTCCCCTTTTCTGAGCCTATGCATAGTCTGCTCATTTATCTTCTTTCTTGGAAAGTGTTATTTCTTTTGGCTATTTCTTCTGCTAGAAGAGTTTCTGAGTTACCTGCTCTTTTGTGATCCTCCTTACCTAATGTTTTGTTATAATAAGGCTGTTTTTTCAGTCTTCATTTTGATTTCTTTCTTAAGGTGTTTTTTTTCCAGACAACTTTAGCTGGAAGATTGTTGTTCCTTCTTTGCATTACTTGGATATTGTTTGGGCACTTGAATATTTCATTGCTGCTATTAGGATTTAAGACAAACCTTTAGATTGTTCTTTCTGATCCTAGGAAGGGTCTGAAGACTTCTGCTACTACTTTAAGCTTTTTTGTTAAAACTTTTTTGTTTTTGAACCTTTTTGGAGGCAAGTCTGCCACGGATCTCTGCTCTTTCTATTAGGTCAGTTTTTATATTATTAAGGAAGAATATTTTTTTTTAGGTTGTGTATTTAATTTCTAAGTTAAAATGTTATTTTTAAAATCCCTCCCTGTTATTACTCGTAGACTCCACAGCTTGGGTATTAGTTCCAATGAGTAATGGATCTTGGACTCTCACCACCTTTTTGAAAGAAAACATAATTTATACGTACATGAAAAATTAATTTCTTTCATGGTGGAGAGAGTACACAAGACCCCACTGTTTTTTTGGGGTTTGTTGTTTTCTTCAGCACTTCTTTTTTTGGCTCTTATTCCTTTTTCTTGCCTCACTTGCTTGACTATATGTTATATGGTGGTATGTGGGAGGGTTTTTATAGAGCTCTTGGGGTTTGGGAAGGGTAATTCCCATCAGTAATGGATTGTGGACTCTCACCACCATGAAACAAGTGATACAGCTCATTTGATTCTTATTTTCCTCTTAAAAAAGTCGCTGAAAAACGTTTAGCAATATATTACAACGTGCTGTAATTTACATATTCTTTACACATGTTTTAAAAGTTTTTATGAAATTGAGATATTATCAATTCTGCTTTTTAAGTGAAAATTGTTCTATCGATTGTGGAACCAATAAACATAATTGCAACTGCGTTGGATCCTAAGTCTACATTCCATTTAGTACTTGTTTGGTGTTGATGTTGAATCTTTATTGTGTTTCTGGTCTCTTGAGATCCACGCATGAACGTACAGCCATCCTAATACATCTCTTACATCTCAGTCATCTACATCTTAATACATCTCTCACATCCCAGTCATCTACATCTTAATACATCTCTCATATCCTCCCAGTCATCTACATCTTCATACATCTCTCACATCCCAGTCATCTACATCTTAATACATCTCTCACATCCTCCCAGTCATCTACATCTTCATACATCTCTCACATCTAAGTCATCTACATCTTCATACATCTCACATACTCCCTGTCATCTACATCTTCATATACCACTCACATGCCGGTAATCTGCATCTTCATACATCTCTCACATCCCAGTCATCTACATCTTCATACATTTCTCACATGCCAGTAATCTACATCTTCATATGTCTGTCAAATCTTCCCAGTCATCTACATCTTCATACATCTCTCACATGCCAGTAATCTACATCTTCATACGTCTCTCAAATCTTCCCAGTCATCTGCATCTTCAAACTTCTCTCACATCCCAGTCATGTACATCTTCGTACACCTCTCATATGCCAGTAATCTAGATCTTCATACATATCTCACATGCCAGTCATCTGCATCTTCATACATCTCTCACATCCCAGTCATGTACATCTTCATACACCTCTCATATGCCAGTAATCTACATAACAGGGAGGGCCGTGGACTCGTCGTATCGTAGAAGAAATTAATTTATCAGGTAAGCATAAATTTAGTTTTCTTCTACAAGATACGACGAGTCCACGGATTTCACCCTTACTTGTGGGATACAATACCAAAGCTACAGGACACGGAGGAAATGGGAGGGACACGACAGAAACCTAAACAGAAGGCACCACTGCTTGAAGAACCTTTCTCCCAAAAACAGCCTCAGAAGAAGCAAAAGTATCATATTTGGAAAAAGTATGAAGAGACAACCAAGTCGCAGCCTTGCAAATCTGCTCAACAGAAGCATCACTTTTAAAAGCTCATGGGGAAGTCACAGCCCTAGTAGAATGAGCTGTAATTCTTTCAGGAGGCTGCTGTCCAGCAGTCTCATATGCCAGGTGGATGATACTCCTCAGCCAAAAAGAAAGGGAGGTAGCCATAGCTTTCTGACCCCTACGCTTTCCGGAATAAACAATGAATAATGAAGATGATTGACAGAAATCCTTAGTTGCCTGTAAGTAAAATTTCAAGGCACGGACCACGTCCAGATTATGTAACAGACGCTCCTTCTTAGAAGAAGGATTAGGACACAAGGAAGGAACAACAATTTCCTGATTAATATTCTTATTTGAAACAACCTTAGGAAGGAATCCAGGTTTGGTACGCAAAACCACCTTATCAGAATGAAATATAAGATAAGGCATATCACATTGTAACACTGAAAGCTCAGAAACTCTTCGAGCCGAAGAAATAGCAACCAAAAACAAAACTTTCCAAGATAATAATTTAATATCTATGGAATGCATGGGTTCAAACGGAGCCCCTTGAAGAACTCTAAGAACTAAATTCAAACTCCAGGGAGGAGTAATTGGTCTAAATACAGGCTTAATTCTGGTAAGAGCCTGACAAAAAGTCTAAACATCTGGAACATCTGCCAAACGTTTGTGAAGCAAAATTGGCAAAGCAGAAATCTGTCCCTTTAAGGAACTCGCTGATAACCCTTTCTCCAATTCTTCTTGGAGAAAAGACAGAATCCTGGGAATCCTAACTTTACTCCACGAGTAACCCTTGGATTCACCCCAAAAAAGATATTTACGCCATATCTTATGATAGAGCTTTCCAGTGACAGGCTTACATGCCTGTATCAAAGTATCAATGACTGAATCTGAGAATCCCCACTTATATAAAGTCATTCGTTCAATCTCCAAGCAGTCAGCTGCAGAGAATTTAGATTTGGATGTTGGAAAGGTCCTTGAATGAGAAGGTCCTGTCTCAAAGGAAGTTTCCACAGTGGCAGAGAGGACATGTCCACTATATCTGCATACCAAGTCCTGCATGGCCACACAGGCGCGATCAGGATTACTGAAGCTCTCTCCTGTTTGATCCGAGCAATCACGCGTGGAAGGAGAGGAAACGGTGGAAACACATAAGCTAGGCTGAATGACCAAGGCACTGCCAAGGCATCTATCAGTTCTCCCTGGGAATCCCTCAACCTGGATCCGTATCTTGGAAGCTTGGCATTCTGACGAGATGCCATCAGATCCAATTCCGGTCTGCCCCATTGGAGAATCAGAGAGGCAAACAGCTCTGGGTGGAGTTCCCACTCCCCCGGATGAACAGTCGACTTAGAAAATCCGCTTCCCAGTTCTCTACTCCTGGGATGTAGATTGCCTCCGCCCATCGAATTATCTTGGATACTTCTATCATCGCTAAGGAACTCCTCGTTCCCCCTTGATGATTGATATAAGCTACAGTCGTGATATTGTACGACTGGTTTCTGATGAATTTGGCCGAAGCCAACTGAGGCCATGCCTGAAGCGCATTGAATATTGCTCTCAATTCCAGAATATTGATTGGAAGTAGAGACTCCACCTGAGTCCATACACCCTGAGCCCTCAGGGAATTCCAGACTGCACCCCAGCCCAGGAGGCTTGCATCCATTGTCACTATCACCCACGAGGGTCTGCAGAAACACGTCCCCTGGGACAGATGATCCAGTGACAACCACCAAAGAAGAGAGTCTCTGGTCTCTTGATCCAGATTTATCTGAGGAGATAAATTCCCATAGTCCCCATTCCACTGTCTGAGCATGCACAGCTGCAGTGGTCTGAGATGAAAACGAGCAAACGGAATGATGTCCATTGCCGTTACCATTAATCCAATTACTTCCATACACTGAGCCACTGACGGCCAAGGAATGGACTGAAGGGCTCAGCAAGTATTTAGAATCTTTGATTTTCTGGTCTCCATCAGAAATATCTTCATGTCTACAGAGTCTATCAGAATTCCCAAGAAGGGAACCCTTGTCCGTGGAACTAGTTAACTCTTTTCTAGGTTCACCTTCCAACCGTGAGTTCTCAGAAAGGACAACACTATGTCTGTATGAGATTTCGTCAGATGATAAGTTGATGCCTGAATTAAAATATCGTCCAGATAAGGCACCACTGCTATGACCCGTGGTCTGAGAACCGCCAGAAGGGACCCTAGAACCTTTGTGAAAATCCTGGGTGCAGTGGCCAACCCGAAAGGAAGAGCCACAAACTGAAAATGTTTGTCCAGGAAGGCAAACCTTAGGAACTGATGATGATCCTTGTGAATAGGGATATGAAGGTATGCATCCTTCAAGTCCACGGTAGTCATATATTGACCCTCCTGGATCATTGGTAAGATTGTTCGTATAGTCTCCATCTTGAACGATGGGGCTCTGAGAAACATGTTTAGACACTTGAGATCTAAAATGTGTCTGAAAGTTCCCTCTTTTTTGGGAACCACGAAAAGATTTGAGTAAAACCCCTATCCCTGTTCCAGTTTTGGAATGGGAAGAATTACTCCCATGGTAGAGAGGTCTTTTACACAGCGTAAGAACGCCTCTCTTTTTATCTGGTCTACAGACAATCGTGAAAGATGAAATCTCCCTCTTGGGAGAAAATCCTTGAATTCCAGTTGATACCCGTGGGTCACGATTTCCAATGCCCAGGGGTCCTGAACATCTCTTGCCCAAGCCTGGGCAAAGAAAGAAAGTCTGCCCCCTACTAGATCCGGTCCCGGATCGGGGGCCGCCCCTTCATGCTGTCTTTGTAGCAGCAGCGGGCTAATTGGGTTGTTTACCTTTGTTCCAAGCCTGGTTGGGTCTCCAGATGGATTTGGACTGAGCAAAATTCCCTTCCTGCTTTGTGGAGGAAGAGGAAAGGAATGAAAATTATTTTGTCTACCTCTCATCTAAACAGACTTATCCTGAGGTAGGGCATGACCTTTACCTCCAGTAATGTCAGAAATGATTTCCTTTAACTCAGGCCCAAATAGGGTCTTACCCTTGAAAGGAATAGCTAAAAACTTAGATTTTGATGACACATCAGCAGACCATGATTTTAACCATAATGCTCTACGCGCTAAAATGGCAAATCCTGCATTTTTTGCCGCAAATTTAGCAATTTGAAAGGCGGCATCTGTAATAAAAGAATTAGCTAGCTTGAGAGCCTTAATTCTATCCAAAATGTCCTCTAAAGGTGTCTCCACCTTTAGAGACTCTTCTAGAGCATCAATCCAAAAAGCTGCTGCAGTAGTAACTGGAACAATGCAAGAAAACCCTGATGAATAAATAATTTCTTTAGAAGACCCTCCAACTTCTTATCCATAGGGTCTTTAAAAGCACAACTGTCTTCAATAGGTATAGTTGTATGCTTAGCCAGGGTAGAAATAGCTCCCTCCACCTTAGGAACCAACTGCCAAGAGTCCCGAATGGTGTCTGATATGGGATACATTTTCTTGAAATTAGGAGGAGGAGAGAACGGTATACCTGGTCTATCCCATTCCTTTTTTATAATTTCCGAAATTCTTTTAGGAACCGGAAAATCATCAGTGTAAGCAGTTACCTCTAGATATTTGTCCGTTTTACACAATTTTTCTGGAGGAATCACAATAGGGTCACAATCATCCAGAGTCGCTAAAACCTCCCAGAGTAACAGGCGGAGGCGTTCAAGCTTAAATTTAAAGGACATGACGTCCGAATCTGTCTGAGGTAACATACTTCCAGGGTCTGAAAGTTCTCCCTCAGACAACAATTCCCTGACCCCCAACTCAGAGCCCTGTGAGGGTACATCAGAAATAGCCAGCAAAGCATCAGAGGATTCAGTATTTACATTAATACCTGATCTACTGCATTTACCCTGTAACACTGGTAACTTAGATAATACCTCTGTAAGGTTAGTTGACATAACTGCAGCCATCTCCTGCAGAGTAAAAGAATTAGACGCATTTGAGGAACACAGCGTCGCTTGGGTGGGCGTTAAAGGTTGTGACACTTGGGGAGAATTAGATGGCATATCCTGATTCTCTTCAGACTGAGAATCATCCTTAGGCTCACTTATTTTATTTAAAATATGCTTTTTACATTGTAAAGCCCTTTCAGTACAAGAGGTACACAAAGTAAGAGTGGGTTCCACAATGGCTTCTAAACACATAGAACAATTAGTTTCCTAAATTTCAGACATGTTGAACAGATTAGTACTAGCCACACTAGTTGTAAATCACCTCAAATATTGATTCAAAACAAGTTTTAGAAAAAAGGTACTGCGCCTTTAAGAGATAAAAAGTGCAACAATTTTTCTCAAACTGCTTAAAGCTATTGAAAACGCTAAAACAATCAAATATAATAACTCAATTGGCCCAAAAATTATTGCACCCTATAGGTAAATGATAAATCTACCCTCTAAGAAGCATTTTAATCACAAAATATATGTTAAAGGGACAGTATACACTCATTTTCATATAACTGCATGTAATAGACACTACTATAAAGAATAAGATGCACAGATACTGATAAAAAAATCCTAGTATAAAATGGTTTAAAAACTTACTTAGAAGCTTTCAGTTTAGCTCTGTTGAAAAGGCAGTTGGAAAGCCCACTGCAAGTGGTAAATAAGACACTCCCCCCTTCTTTTGCATATGAAAAGACCCTTTACACAAACAGGAGCAAGCTGGAGAATGTAGCTGATAGTATTCAAATAAAACTTTGGGGCTTGGTTAGGAGTCTGAAAATCAGAGCAATGTTCTTTAAAAATAAGCAAAATTATACATTTTTAAAAAAAAAAAAAACTTTTTGGGCTTTATAAATAGATCATTTACAAAACATTTATGCAAAGAAAAAATGAGTGTATAATGGCTCTTTAATAGAAAAAAATTACCCTGCAGCCAGGGTACTGCGAAAATGACTCGACAACGATCCTGTGAACAGATCTCAACTCTAGGCCCCACCGGAACTAAATGCCTGCTGCCTTCTCAGTCAGAATAAACTGCTCGTCTGAGCGTGCAAAATAGGCCCCGCCCATCATGGACATCGTCTGAATAGTTTGTATAACCGCATGGGAAGCGGTTAGGAAAATAAGCCATGTGGTCCCCTGAATTTCTATAAAAATAAACTGCAGCCCTACTGACTTTTATAAATAATAAATATATATACAATGTCAAGCTGCCTATCCCAATGTCTAGCCCCATGCAGATATAAGCAATATGTATGCAATATAAGGATCTTCAGTAACACCCTCAGTGATACAGGTCTAATGCCAATTCTTATATAACAAGTCTCCTCAGAAATAAAAGACTGAACATACCTCAATGCTGCTTGTAGCATGACACCGTTCTCCACACTGAAGATTTATCTTGCACTACCTTGAGAAGCTCTGTGGGAACCAAAATGGATCTTAGTTACAACTGCTAAGATCATGAACCTCAGGGCAGAAATCTTCTTCCATGTCTCCCTGAGGAAAATAGTATACACCGGTACCATTTAAAATAAAAAACTTCTTGATTGAAGAATCTAAAACTAACACCTCACTTTACCTCTTCCTATTACTAACAAAGGCAAAGAGAATGACTGGGGGTGGAGGGAAGGGAGGAGATATATATACAGCTCTGCTGTGGTGCTCTTTGCCACTTCCTGTTAGCAGGAGGTTAATATCCCTCGGCCATCTGTGGCTCAGTGTATAAAGGTAATCGGTCTCATGGTAGCGGCAATGGACATAGTTCCTTTTGCCCACCTACACCTCAGACCACTGCAGCTATGCATGCTCAAACAGTGGAATGGGGATTATGCAGATTTATCTCCTCAACTGCATCTGGATCAGGACCACCTGTCTCAGGGAATGTACTTCCACAGGCCAGAGTGGCTCATTGTAGCGACAGATGCCAGCCTGCTAGGCTGGGGTGCAGTCTGGAAATCCCTGAAAGCACAGGGCTTATGGTCTCGGGAGGAATCTCTTCTTCCGATAAACATCCTAGAACTGAGAGCGATATTCAAGGCGCTTCAGGCATGGCCTCAGCTTGCTGCAGCCAAATTCATCAGGTTTCAGTCGGACAACATCACGACTGTAGCTTATATCAATCATCAGGGAGGCACAAGGAGTTCTCTAGCGATGATGGAAGTAACCAAAATAATCCGATGGGCAGAGGATCTCTTGCCATCCCTCAGCAATCCACATTCCAGGAGTAGAGAGCTGGGAGGCGATTTTCTAAGTCGTCAGACTTTTCATCCGGGGGAGTGGGAACTCCATCCGGAGGTATTTGCTCAGCTGATTCAGCTATGGGGCACACCAGAATTAGATCTGATGGCGTCGCGTCAGAATGCCAAACTTCCTCGTTACGGGTCCAGGCCCCGGGATCCCAAGGCGGTACTGATAGATGCTCTAGCAGTACCTTGGTCCTTCAATCTGGCCTATGTATTTTCACCGCTTCCTCTCCTTCCACGTCTGGTTGCCAGAATCAAGCAGGAGAGAACTTTGGTGATTCTGATAGCACCTGCGTGGCCACGCAGAACTTGGTATGCAGACCTAGTGGGCATGTCCTCAGTTCCACCGTGGACCCTGCCAATGAGGCGGGACCTTCTAATCCAAGGTCCGTTCTCACATACAAATCTAGTTTCTCTGCGTCTGACTGCTTGGAGATTGAAAGCCTAGTTCTATCAAAGCGTGGGTTCTCTGAGTCGGTCATTGATACCCTGATTCAGGCTAGAAAGCCTGTCACCAGGAAATCTATCATAAGATTTGGCGCAAATATCTTTATTGGTGTGAATCCAGAGGTTACTCGTGGAGTAAGATTAGGATTCCCGAGAATATTGTCTTTTCTCCAAGAGGGTTTGGAGAAGGAATTATCAGCTAGTTCTCTAAAAGGACAAATATCTGCTTTGTCTATTCTACTACACAAACGTCTGGCAGATGTCCCAGATGTTCAAACTTTTAGTCAGGCTTTGGTCAGAATTAAGCCTGTATTTAAGCCTGCTGCTCCGCCTTGGAGCCTAAACTTAATCCTTAGAGTTCTTCAAGGGGTTCCATTTGAAACTATGCATTCCATAGATATTAAGCTTCTATCTTGGAAAGTTTTGTTCTTAGTTGCTATCTCTTCAGCTCGAAGAGTTTCTGAGCTATCTGCTTTACAGTGTGATTCCCCTTATCTTATTTTCCATGCAGATAAGGTGGTTTTGCGTACCAAACCTGGTTTTCTTCCTAAGGTTGTTTCTAATAAGAATATAAATCAAGAGATTGTTGTTCCTTCTCTGTGTCCTAATCCTTCATCAAAGAAGGAACGTCTGTTGCACAATCTTGATGTGGTTCGTGCTTTAAAGTTCTACTTACAAGCAACCAAAGATTTCCGGCAAACATCTTCATTGTTTGTTGTTTATTCTGGTAAGCGGAGAGGCCAAAAGGCTACGGCTACCTCTCTTTCCTTTTGACTGAAAAGCATCATCCGTTTGACCTATGAGACTGCTGGACAGCAGCCTCCTGAAAGAATTACTGCTCATTCTACTAGAGCTGTGGCTTCCACATGGGCTTTTAAAAATGAGGCTTCTGTTGAACAGATTTGTAAGGCGGTGACTTGGTCTTCGCTTCATACTTTTTCCAAATTTGATACTTTTTCTTCTTCGGAGGCTATTTTTGGGAGAAAGGTTCTACAAGCAGTGGTGCCTTCTGTTTAAGGTCCCTGTCTTGTCCCTCCCTTCATCCGTGTCTTAAAGCTTTGGTATTGGTATCCCACAAGTAAGGATGAATCCGTGGACTCGATACATCTTACAAGAGAAAACATAATTTATGCTTACCTGATAAATTTATTTCTCTTGTGATGTATCGAGTCCACGGCCCGCCCTGTTTATTTAAGACAGGCATATATATTTTTATTTTTAAACTTTCAGTCACCACTGCACCCTATGGTTTCTCCTTTTTTCTTCCTAGCCTTCGGTCGAATGACCTGGGGGTGGAGCTAAGGGGGGAGCTATATAGACAGCTCTGCTGTGGGTGCTCTCTCTGCCACTTCCTGTAGGGAAGGAGAATATCCCACAAGTAAGGATGAATCCGTGGACTCGATACATCACAAAATACATAAATTTATCAGGTAAGCATAAATTATGTTTTCTGAATCATCCACCTCACAAAGCTTTCAATGTCAGTTACTTCACACTGATAAATGTGTCTTCAATGGTTTTCAGTATCCAAAGTTTAAAATCCAGACTCTAACCTACAAAGTCCTTCCTTATATGTTATCTCTTATACTCTATCTAAATACTCACTCAGTTACCCTTTAATGTTCTTGTCTGGACTTTTTAGCCTTTCTATGGAACTCCTTTCCTCCCTCTCTGACTCTACCACAATCTTTATACAAATAAATGTTTTCTAAAACCCACTTATTCAGAAAGGTAATCATTAGCCCTTTAGAATGGTAGGTACAGTCTCTAGCCCAATCATTTTCTTTATTCCACCCTCCCTATGTTCAGACCACCACCAGTCAGGTAATCTGTTTACATCTTGTCTCTAACATGCAAATTAACCACTTATATTGTGAGTTTTAATTGTAAGGGAACATTGTGTCAGCTACTGTGTATTTACTATGCCCTTGCAAAGAATTGCCAAATAATTTGATTATTTATAAAAGAAAACAATAATGTTAATTATATTTGTGAAATGACTATATAAGAATACTATATTGAAGACAGAGTGCTTCTCTTTCTTTCATGTAATTAGCAAGAGTCCATGAGCTAGTGACGTATGGGATATACATTCCTACCAGGAGGGGCAAAGTTTCCCAAACCTCAAAATGCCTATAAATACACCCCTCACCACACCCAAAATTCAGTTTTACAAACTTTGCCTCCGATGGAGGTGGTGAAGTAAGTTTGTGCTAGATTCTACGTTGATATGCGCTCCGCAGCAAGTTGGAGCCCGGTTTTCCTCTCAGTGTGCAGTGAATGTCAGAGGGATGTGAGGAGAGTATTGCCTATTTGAATGCAGTGATCTCCTTCTACGGGGTCTATTTCATAGGTTCTCTGTTATCGGTCGTAGAGATTCATCTCTTACCTCCCTTTTCAGATCGACAATATACTCTTATATATACCATTACCTCTGCTGATTCTCGTTTCAGTACTGGTTTGGCATTCTACAAACATGTAGATGAGTGTCCTGGGGTAAGTAAATCTTATTTTCTGTGACACTCTAAGCTATGGTTGGGCACTTTGTTTATAAAGTTCTAAATATATGTATTCAAACATTTATTTGCCTTGACTCAGAATGTTCAACATTCCTTATTTTTCAGACAGTCAGTTTCATATTTGGGATAATGCATTTGAATTAATCATTTTTTCTTACCTTCAAAAATTTGACTCTTTTTTCCCTGTGGGCTGTTAGGCTCGCGGGGGCTGAAAATGCTTCATTTTATTGCGTCATTCTTGGCGCAGACTTTTTTGGCGCAAAAAATCTTTTCCGTTTCCGGCGTCATACGTGTCGCCGGAAGATGCGTCATTTTTTGACGTTATTTTGCGCCAAAAATGTCGGCGTTCTGGATGTGGCGTCATTTTTGGCGCCAAAAGCATTTAGGCGCCAAATAATGTGGGCGTCTTATTTGGCGCTAAAAAATATGGGCGTCGCTTTTGTCTCCACATTATTTAAGTCTCATTTTTCATTGCTTCTGGTTGCTAGAAACTTGTTCTTTGGCATTTTTTCCCATTCCTGAAACTGTCATTTAAGGAATTTGATCAATTTTGCTTTATATGTTGTTTTTTTCTCTTACATATTGCAAGATGTCTCACGTTGCATCTGAGTCAGAAGATACTACAGGAAAATCGCTGTCTAGTGCTGGATCTACCAAAGCTAAGTGTATCTGCTGTAAACTTTTGGTAGCTATTCCTCCGGCTGTTGTTTGTATTAATTGTCATGACAAACTTGTTAATGCAGATAATATTTCCTTTAGTAAAGTACCATTGCCTGTTGCAGTTCCTTCAACATCTAAGGTGCAGAATGTTCCTGATAACATAAGAGATTTTGTTTCTGAATCCATCAAGAAGGCTATGTCTGTTATTTCTCCTTCTAGTAAACGTAAAAAATCTTTTAAAACTTCTCTCCCTACAGATGAATTTTTAAATGAACATCATCATTCTGATTCTGATGACTCTTCTGGTTCAGAGGATTCTGTCTCAGAGATTGATGCTGATAAATCTTCATATTTATTTAAAATGGAATTTATTCGTTCTTTACTTAAAGAAGTACTAATTGCTTTAGAAATAGAGGATTCTGGTCCTCTTGATACTAATTCTAAACGTTTAGATAAGGTATTTAAATCTCCTGTGGTTATTCCAGAAGTTTTTCCTGTTCCTAATGCTATTTCTGCAGTAATTTCCAAAGAATGGGATAAATTGGGTAATTCATTTACTCCTTCTAAACGTTTTAAGCAATTATATCCTGTGCCGTCTGACAGATTAGAATTTTGGGACAAAATCCCTAAAGTTGATGGGGCTATTTCTACCCTTGCTAAACGTACTACTATTCCTACGTCAGATGGTACTTCGTTTAAGGATCCTTTAGATAGGAAAATTGAATCCTTTCTAAGAAAAGCTTATCTGTGTTCAGGTAATCTTCTTAGACCTGCTATATCATTGGCTGATGTTGCTGCAGCTTCAACTTTTTGGTTGGAAACTTTAGCGCAACAAGTAACAGATCATGATTCTCATGATATTATTATTCTTCTTCAGCATGCTAATAATTTTATCTGTGATGCCATTTTTGATATTATCAGAGTTGATGTCAGGTTTATGTCTCTAGCTATTTTAGCTAGAAGAGCTTTATGGCTTAAGACTTGGAATGCTGATATGGCTTCTAAATCAACTCTACTTTCCATTTCTTTCCAGGGTAACAAATTATTTGGTTCTCAGTTGGATTCTATTATTTCAACTGTTACTGGTGGGAAAGGAACTTTTTTACCACAGGATAAAAAATCTAAGGGTAAAAACAGGGCTAATAATCGTTTTCGTTCCTTTCGTTTCAACAAAGAACAAAAGCCTGATCCTTCATCCTCAGGAGCAGTTTCAGTTTGGAAACCTTCTCCAGTCTGGAATAAATCCAAGCCTGCTAGAAAGGCAAAGCCTGCTTCTAAGTCCACATGAAGGTGCGGCCCTCATTCCAGCTCAGCTGGTAGGGGGCAGGTTACGTTTTTTCAAAGAAATTTGGATCAATTCTGTTCACAATCTTTGGATTCAGAACATTGTTTCAGAAGGGTACAGAATTGGTTTCAAGATGAGACCTCCTGCAAAGAGATTTTTTCTTTCCCGTGTCCCAGTAAATTCAGTGAAAGCTCAAGCATTTCTGAATTGTGTTTCAGATCTAGAGTTGGCTGGAGTAATTATGCCAGTTCCAGTTCCGGAACAGGGGATGGGGTTTTATTCAAATCTCTTCATTGTACCAAAGAAGGAGAATTCCTTCAGACCAGTTCTGGATCTAAAAATATTGAATCGTTATGTAAGGATACCAACGTTCAAGATGGTAACTGTAAGGACTATCTTGCCTTTTGTTCAGCAAGGGCATTATATGTCCACAATAGATTTACAGGATGCATATCTGCATATTCCGATTCATCCAGATCATTATCAGTTCCTGAGATTCTCTTTTCTGGACAAGCATTACCAGTTTGTGGCTCTGCCGTTTGGCCTAGCTACAGCTCCAAGAATTTTTACAAAGGTTCTCGGTGCCCTTCTGTCTGTAATCAGAGAACAGGGTATTGTGGTATTTCCTTATTTGGACGATATCTTGGTACTTGCTCAGTCTTTACATTTAGCAGAATTTCATACGAATCGACTTGTGTTGTTTCTTCAAGATCATGGTTGGAGGATCAATTTACCAAAAAGTTCATTGATTCCTCAGACAAGGGTAACCTTTCTGGGTTTCCAGATAGATTCAGTGTCCATGACTCTGTCTTTAACAGACAAGAGACGTCTAAAATTGATTTCAGCTTGTCGAAACCTTCAGTCACAATCATTCCCTTCGGTAGCCTTATGCATGGAAATTCTAGGTCTTATGACTGCTGCATCGGACGCGATCCCCTTTGCTCGTTTTCACATGCGACCTCTTCAGCTCTGTATGCTGAATCAATGGTGCAAGGATTACACAAAGATATCTCAATTAATATCTTTAAAACCGATTGTTCGACACTCTCTAACGTGGTGGACAGATCACCATCGTTTAATTCAGGGGGCTTCTTTTGTGCTTCCGACCTGGACTGTAATTTCAACAGATGCAAGTCTCACAGGTTGGGGAGCTGTGTGGGGATCTCTGACGGCACAAGGAGTTTGGGAATCTCAGGAGGTGAGATTACCGATCAATATTTTGGAACTCCGTGCAATTTTCAGAGCCCTTCAGTTTTGGCCTCTTCTGAAGAGAGAATCGTTCATTTGTTTTCAGACAGACAATGTCACAACTGTGGCATACATCAATCATCAAGGAGGGACTCACAGTCCTCTGGCTATGAAAGAAGTATCTCGAATTTTGGTTTGGGCGGAATCCAGCTCCTGTCTAATCTCTGCGGTTCATATCCCAGGTATAGACAATTGGGAAGCGGATTATCTCAGTCGCCAAACGTTGCATCCGGGCGAATGGTCTCTTCACCCAGAGGTATTTCTTCAGATTGTTCAAATGTGGGAACTTCCAGAAATAGATCTGATGGCGTCTCATCTAAACAAGAAACTTCCCAGATATCTGTTCAGATCCCGGGATCCTCAGGCGGAGGCAGTGGATGCATTATCACTTCCTTGGAAGTATCATCCTGCCTATATCTTTCCGCCTCTAGTTCTTCTTCCAAGAGTAATCTCCAAGATTCTGAAGGAATGCTCGTTTGTTCTGCTGGTAGCTCCGGCATGGCCTCACAGGTTTTGGTATGCGGATCTTGTCCGGATGGCCTCTTGCCAACCGTGGACTCTTCCGTTAAGACCAGACCTTCTGTCACAAGGTCCTTTTTTCCATCAGGATCTGAAATCCTTAAATTTAAAGGTATGGAGATTGAACGCTTGATTCTTGGTCAAAGAGGTTTCTCTGACTCTGTGATTAATACTATGTTACAGGCTCGTAAATCTGTATCTAGGGAGATATATTATAGAGTCTGGAAGACTTATATTTCTTGGTGTCTTTCTCATCATTTTTCTTGGCATTCTTTTAGAATACAGAGAATTTTACAGTTTCTTCAGGATGGTTTAGATAACGGTTTGTCCGCAAGTTCCTTGAAAGGACAAATCTCTGCTCTTTCTGTTCTTTTTCACAGAAAGATTGCTATTCTTCCTGATATTCGTTGTTTTGTACAAGCTTTGGTTCGTATAAAACCTGTCATTAAGTCAATTTCTCCTCCTTGGAGTTTGAATTTGGTTCTGGGAGCTCTTCAAGCTCCTCCGTTTGAGCCTATGCATTCATTGGATATTAAATTCCTTTCTTGGAAAGTTTTGTTCCTTTTGGCCATCTCTTCTGCCAGAAGAGTTTCTGAATTATCTGCTCTTTCTTGTGAGTCTCCTTTTCTGATTTTTCATCAGGATAAGGCGGTGTTGTGAACTTCTTTTGAATTTTTACCTAAAGTTGTGAATTCCAACAACATTAGTAGAGAAATTGTGGTTCCTTCATTATGTCCTAATCCTAAGAATTCTAAGGAGAAATCGTTGCATTCTTTGGATGTTGTTAGAGCTTTGAAATATTATGTTGAAGCTACTAAGTCTTTCCGAAAGACTTCTAGTCTATTTGTTATCTTTTCCGGTTCTAGAAAAGGCCAGAAAGCTTCTGCCATTTCTTTGGCATCTTGGTTGAAATCTTTAATTCATCTTGCCTATGTTGAGTCGGGTAAAACTCCGCCTCAGAGGATTACAGCTCATTCTACTAGGTCAGTTTCTACTTCCTGGGCGTTTAGGAATGAAGCTTCGGTTGATCAGATTTGCAAAGCGGCAACTTGGTCCTCTTTGCATACTTTTACCAAATTCTACCATTTTGATGTATTTTCTTCTTCTGAAGCAGTTTTTGGTAGAAAAGTACTTCAGGCAGCGGTTTCAGTTTGAATCTTCTGCTTATGTTTTTCATTAAACTTTATTTTGGGTGTGGATTATTTTCAGCAGGAATTGGCTGTCTTTATTTTATCCCTCCCTCTCTAGTGACTCTTGTGTGGAAAGATCCACATCTTGGGTAATCATTATCCCATACGTCACTAGCTCATGGACTCTTGCTAATTACATGAAAGAAAACATAATTTATGTAAGAACTTACCTGATAAATTAATTTCTTTCATATTAGCAAGAGTCCATGAGGCCCGCCCTTTTTTTGTGGTGGTTATGATTTTGTATAAAGCACAATTATTCCAATTCCTTATTTTATATGCTTTCGCACTTTTTTATCACCCCACTTCTTGGCTATTCGTTAAACTGAATTGTGGGTGTGGTGAGGGGTGTATTTATAGGCATTTTGAGGTTTGGGAAACTTTGCCCCTCCTGGTAGGAATGTATATCCCATACGTCACTAGCTCATGGACTCTTGCTAATATGAAAGAAATGAATTTATCAGGTAAGTTCTTACATAAATTATGTTTTTTGATAAGAAAGAAAAAAGGGACATTAAGGACAGTAAACAATTTGAGATTTTAATATAAAATGTTTAATTACGCATATTAAAACCACTTTGAAGTATACTTTCATTATTTGTTTTGTCCCTTTATGCAATATTAAGTAAAAAACAGCACAGGGGCATAGAATTCCAGCCTCCAAATCATTTAAAATAACCTTTATTATTTTATGGTTGGGTCCATAGGAAAGAACAACGTTTCAAACCTGCAATAGGCCCTTAGTCATGTATACATGACTAAGGGCCTTTTACAGGCTTGAAACATTGTTCTTTCCTATGGACCCAACCATAAGATTATAAGGTTATTTAAAAGATTTGGAGGCTGGAATTTATATGGATGATGAATAGTCTGCAGACTCAAGTCCTGATTGGCTCCTCCAAATAAGGTAAATGGTGGGTGGAGTTTGGCTGCTGAAAAACAAATGCAGCAAACAATTGGTTAATTTAAAAAAAAAAAAAAAGAAAAAAGTAAACTTTGCAACACAACAAAAATGTGTTATAATTCCAAGCTGTTTACTGTCACTTTAAAGCCAGGTTGAGGTCATTTTTTTTTCTTACCTACTACATCACACTGGCAATGTACAGGGATCATTGGAAATTCATGTAAAATCATCTGTGATGGTAGAAAATAGTATTGAGTAAAGTTCCTAAAAAACAATTTGATATAGAATCTAAGCTATATTTTACAATGAAGTAGCACTATAGTGACAATGCATATGGTTTTGGTTTAACAAAAAGCCAGGAGGAGGGAGAATTTTTTTTCCTGCAGGGTATCAGCTGTATTGAGGTTAAACTTACAAATAATTTAAAAAGCAGCTACCATAAAACCACAAGACAGCGAACAGGCACCATAAGATATGCACAGTGGTTATAGAGAGGAGAAAATACTACCTGATTAACGAGGGTCAGAGAGGGAGTGTTATATGGAGAGACATATAGGGAGGCGTTGTACTAAGAAACATTCAGCTAGATTACAAGTGTTGCGGTACAGATTTTAACACTGAAAAAAATGGCAATTTAGCGTAATGGCCAGGAACGCATATTACGAGTTGCGTCGGTATAGCTATACCGCAAGCATTTTAGCCTGTAACGTAACGTTCATTCCGCACTCAAAAAAATTACGTTTTTGTGTGGGATTTCCATAGTGCCAGTATTACAGGTTGCACGTTCAGGCTAAAATGCTTGCGTTACAGCCTATACCGACACAATTCATACCGCCATCTGAGAGCAGTAGTTATGGATTTTACAAAACAAAAATGTTTCATAAAACTCATAACTAAACTGTTATAAAGTACACTAACACCCATAAACTACCTATTAACCCTTAAACCGCCACCCTCCCGCATCGCAAACACTATATTAAACTTATTAACCCTTAATCTGCTGACCACCCACATCGCGACTATTAAATAAACCTAGTAACCCCTAATCTGCTGCCCACCCCGCCAACACTATTTAAATATATTAACCCCTAAATTGGTGCTCCCCGACATCGACAACACTATAATAAAGTTATTAAACCCTAAACCTCCGGCCCCCCACATCGCCTCCACTAAATAAACCTATTAACCCCTAAACAGTTGCCCCCCTCACATCGCCAATGGTATAATAAAGCATTAACCCCTAAACCTCCAGCCCCCCACATTGCAAAACACTAAATTAAACTTTTAACCCCTAAACCTAACACCCCCCTAACTTTAAATTAAAATTACAATATAACTATCTTTAAAAAAATAAAAACTTACCAGTGAAAAAAAAATAAGCCCAACAATAAACTGTAAATTAACCTTACATAACTATTAATAATAAATAATAATAAAAAATAATAATAATAAAATAAAAAATACTACCAATTAAAAACCTAAATTACAAATTTAAAAAACCTAACACTACGTAAAAAAATTAAAAAAATGTAAATTATAAAAAAAATAAACACCAAATTACGAAAAATAAAAAACACTAAGCTTACAAAAAATAATAAACTAAATGATCAAAAATAAAAACAATTACTCCTAATCTAATAGCCCCCCAAAAAAACACCCCCTAACCTACAATAAACTACCAATAGACCTTAAAAGGGCCTTTTGTAGGGCATTGCCCTAAGTTGTTTTACGTCTCTTTTACCTGTAAAAAAATACAAAGTCCTCCCAACAGTAAAACCCACCACCCAACCAACCCCACAAAATAAAAAAACCTAACTCTAAAAAATCCTAAACTACCCATTGCCCCTAAAGGGGCATTTGTATGGACATTTCCCTTAAAAGAGCATTCAGCTCTTTTCCAAGTGCCCATCCCTAATCTAAAAAAAAATACAACTCCCCAAAAAATAAAAAATAAACCAACCTAACACTAACCCCAGAATATCTACTCACGGATGGTATATAAGCATCTTCCGACAGCCCCTGATCACATGACTTTTCATTTATTATCTATTGACTTGCATTTTAGACAATTAGTGCTGTGTTGTGTTGACTCCATGGGCGTGAACACAATGTTATCTATATGGCCAACATAAACTAGCAGTCTCCTGTTGTGAAAAGCTAATTAAAAATTACGTCATAAGAAGCTGTCTGTAGTAGCTTAGAAACAGGCAGAAATGTAGAGGTTTAAATGTTATATATAAGTATATTAATATAACAATGCTGGTTGTGCAAAACTGGGGAATGGGTAGTAAAGGCATTATCTATATTTTTAAACAATAACAATTTTAGTGTTGACTGTCCCTTTAAGGGACAAAACCCCCACATTTTTTATTTCATGCTTCAGATAGAGAAAATAATTTTAAACATGTTTCCAATTCTATTATCTAATTTGCTTCATTATTTGGGTATCTTTTGTTAAAAAGCATAGCTAGGTAGGCTCAACACCTGGGTGGTATTTGCTGATTGGTGGCTGCAGATATAAAATGTGCAGCCACCAATCGTCAAATAGCACCCAGGTAAATTGGAAGTAAATTTGAAAGTTTTTTTAATTGGTAAATTGGAAGTAATTTGAAAAGTTGTTTAAAATTGTATGCTCTATCTGAATCATGAAAGAAAACAATTGGGTTTCCTGTCCCTTTAATAGATTCAAGGACCTTAAGAAAATTTTAACATTCTAATAGGTTTATTAAACTAGTTAGAAAATGTATTTTACGTTACAAAATATGCATTTGGCACACAAAAGGCTGTCTTCTTTTTGGGAATTGTCATCTACTTATTTTGTTAGGTTGAAGGAGTTACAAAAAGCAATAAAAGAGGAGCCTTAGGGAGATAAAAGAGAGGGTAAGAGGTGGAATAAAAGTAATTCGCTAATGGATAACATTTAGAGGAGTGACCATAAGAGATCATAAGAAGGGGGTTTGTGGGTTTCTGATGCAATAAGACAGGTAGACAGACAGGGATAAATAGATAGATAGATAGATAGATAGATAGATACAGGCAGATGGATAGATAGTTATATAGATAGATGATAGAGACAGTCAGGCACATAGATAGATAGATAAATAGATAGATAGATAGATAGATAGATACATAGATAGATAGATAGATACATAGATAGATAGATACATAGATAGACAGACAGGAACATAGATACTATAGATATGATAGATTGAGACAGATAGATAGATGATAGATAGATAGATAGATAGATAGATAGATAGATAGATACAGATAGATAGATTCAGAAAGATATATATAGATAGATAGATAGATAGATAGATAGATAGATAGATAGATAGATAGATAGATAGATAGAAAACAACTGTGTTCAATAGGTTGAACATCCCTCTGTTCATTTCTCTACTTTTGAATTCTGCTGTGTGTTTATTTGTAATTGTTTTTATTGTTTATATATATATATATATATATATATATATATATATATATATATATATATATATGTATATATATATGTGTGTGTGTGTATATACTGTACATATATTTCATTCATTGCCTCACCATTTTTCCTCATTCTTTCACCTCCCCACATCCCCTCCCACTCCTTCTCCTTTCATGTTCTCTCGTTTAGGAACACATCAAACAGTCTGCTGACTGCACATGAAGTATAATTACAATGAATGTTTTGACGGCTTCTTAAACATACAGTGATTTCTTAACATCAGCCAGAGCCAAATAGCTATCCTTACACAGCACTGCATTTATTGTGTCTGCCCGCTTGTCACCAAAGACCACATAGCTAGCCAACTGGGCTGAGGCATTACTTGCACACTCCACAATAAAAAAACATATTTCAGCACGTGACACTCTTCTTGAACATGTAATATGTATTTGAAGAATGGTCTCATGGTAAACAGGTTTAATCTATGAAGAGTTCATTGCCATTTTTGTTTTTTGTTTTTTTCATTTTTTCTAGTGATTCATTTTTTCATTATTTTTTATTAGAGCACCTTCAGGGTTAGCGCTCACCAGGGAAAACCAGGACCTGAGTTTTGTAGCGCACCCCAAAGAAGTCTGATAGGTGAGGGATTTAGCGCAGCCGCTCTATCTGACCTACAGATTTTAGCAAGTCCAATGCTTTTGCTCGAGGGCTAACAATTTACTTATAATATGAGCCAGAATAAAATCACTATCGGCTAGATTTAGAGTTTTGTCGGTAAGGACCCGCGTAGCTAACGCTGGCTTTTTTCTGGCCGCACCATAAAAATAACTCTGGTATTGAGAGTCCACATAAAGGCTGCGTTAGGCTCCAAAAAAGGAGCGTAGAGCATTTTTAACGCAGCTTCAACTCTTGATACCAGAGTTGCTTACGCAAGCGGCCAGCCTCAAAAACGTGCTCGTGCACGATTCCCCCATAGGAAACAATGGGGCTGTTTGAGCTGAAAAAAAACCTAACACCTGCAAAAAAGCCGCGTTCAGCTCCTAACGCAGCCCCATTGTTTGCTATGCGTAAACATTCCTACGTCTGCACCTAACACTCTAACATGTACCCCGAGTCTAAACACCCCTAACCTTACACTTATTAACCCCTATTCTGCCGCCCCTGCTATCGCTGACCCCTGCATATTATTATTAACCCCTAATCTGCCGCTCCGTAAACCGCCACTACTTACATTATCCTTATGTACCCCTAATCTGCTGCCCTAACATCGCCGACCCCTATATTATATTTATTAACCCCTAATCTGCCCCCCACAACGTCGCCTCCACCTGCCTACACTTATTAACCCCTAATCTGCCGAGCGGACCTGAGCGCTACTATAATAAAGTTATTAACCCCTAATCCGCCTCACTAACCCTATAATAAATAGTATTAACCCCTAATCTGCCCTCCCTAACATCGCCGACACCTAACTTCAATTATTAACCCCTATTCTGCCGTCCGGAGCTCACCGCTATTCTAATAAATGTATTAACCCCTAAAGCTAAGTCTAACCCTAACACTAACACACCCCTAAGTTAAATATAATTTTAATCTAACGAAATTAATTAACTCTTATTAAATAAATTATTCCTATTTAAAGCTAAATACTTACCTGTAAAATAAATCATAATATAGCTACAATATAAATTATAATTACATAGTAGCTATTTTAGGATTAATATTTATTTTACAGGCAACTTTGTAATTATTTTAACCAGGTACAATAGCTATTAAATAGTTAAGAACTATTTAATAGTTACCTAGTTAAAATAATTACAAAATTACCTGTAAAATAAATCCTAACCTAAGTTACAATTAAACCTAACACTATACTATCATTAAATTAATTAAATAAAATACCTACAATTACCTTCAATTAAACCTAACACTACACTATCAATACATTAATTAAATACAATACCTACAAATAACTACAATGAAATAAACTAAATCCAATCAGCCAATCAGATTGAGCTTGCATTCTATTGGCTGTTCCGATCAGCCAATAGAATGGTTTTTTTTTCAGCTCAAACAGCCCCATTGTTTCCTATGGGGGAATCGTGCACGAGCACGTTTTTGAGGCTGGCCGCTTGCGTAAGCAACTCTGGTATCAAGAGTTGAAGCTGCGTTAAAAATGCTCTACGCTCCTTTTTTGGAGCCTAACGCAGCCTTTATGTGGACTCTCAATACCAGAGTTATTTTTATGGTGCGGCCAGAAAAAAGCCGGCGTTAGCTACGCGGGTCCTTACCGACAAAACTCTAAATCTAGCCGATAGTGATTTTATTCTATGGCTCAAATTATAAGTAAATTGTTACTCCTCGAGCAAAAGCATTGGACTTGCTAAAATCTGTAGGTCAGATAGAGCGGCTGCGCTAAATCCCTCACCTATCAGACTTCTTTGGGGTGCGCTACAAAACTCAGGTCCTGGGCAAAGGGCCCTGTTCAGGGCTGGTAAGGTAAAAGAGCTTTTAACTTTAGTAATTTAGAATAGGGTAGGGCATTTTTTATTTTGGGGGGGCTTTGTTGTTTTATTAGGGGGCTTAGAGTAGGTGTAATTAGTTTAAAATTGTTGTAATATTTTTCTTATGTTTGTAGATATTTTTTTTATTTTTTGTAACTTAGTTCTTTTTTATTTTTCGTACTTTAGTTAGTTTATTTCATTGTAGTTATTTGTAGATATTGTATTTAATTAATGTATTGATAGTGTAGTGTTAGGTTTAATTGTAGGTAATTGTAGGTATTTTAATTAATTTATTGATAGTGTAGTGTTAGGTTTAATTGTAACTTAGGTTAGGATTTATTTTACAGGTAATTTTGTAATTATTTTAACTAGGTAACTATTAAATAGTTCTTAACTATTTAATAGCTATTGTACCTGGTTAAAATAATTAAAAAGTTGCCTGTAAAATAAATATTAATCCTAAAATAGCTACAATGTAATTATAATTTATATTGTAGCTATATTAGGATTTATTTTACAGGTAAGTATTTAGCTTTAAATAGGAATAATTTATTTAATAAGAGTTAATTAATTTCGTTAGATTAAAATTATATTTAATTTAGGGGGGTGTTAGTGTTAGGGTTAGACTTAGCTTTAGGGGTTAATACATTTATTAGAATAGCGGTGAGCTCCGGTCGGCAGATTAGGGTTTAATACTATTTATTATAGGGTTAGTGAGGCAGATTAGGGGTTAATAAGTGTAGGCAGGTGGAGGCGACGTTGTGGGGGGCAGATTAGGGGTTAATAAATATAATATAGGGTTCGGCGGTGTTAGGGGCAGCATATTAGGGGTACATAAGGATAACGTAGGTGGCGGCGCTTTGCGGTCGGCAGATTAGGGGTTAATAAGTGTAGGTAGCTGTCGGCAACGTTGTCGGGGGCAGGTTAGGGGTTACTAAATATAATATAGGGGTTGGCGGTGTTAGGGGCAGCAGATTAGGGGTACATAAGGATAACGTAGTTGGCGGTCGGCAGATTAGGGGTTAAAAAAATTTAATCGAGGGGGGACCTCGGTTTAGGGGTACATAGGTAGTTTATGGGTGTTAGTGTACTTTAAGAGCTTTATGAACCGGCGTTAGCCCAGAAAGCTCTTAACTACTGACTTTTTTCCTGCGGCTGGAGTTTTGTCGTTAGAGTTCTAACGTTCACTTCAGACACGACTCTAAACACCAGAGTTAGAAAAATCCCATTGAAAAGATAGGATACGCAATTTACGTAAGGGGATCTGCGGTATGGAAAAGTCGCGGCTGAAAAGTGAGCGTTAGACCCTTTTTTGAGTTATTCCAAATACCAGAGTTAGCCTAAAACCAGCGTTAGGAGCCTCTAACGCTGGTTTTCACGGCTCACGCCAAACTCCAAATCTAGGCCTATGTATTTTTGTGTTTATATTTTGTATCTCCACTTGTAATCTAGGCCAGAATGTTCTGTTTTGTTAGAGCATTTTAGTTTTTAAATTAATTTTTTATTTTGCTATGTGTTTAACTCTGCCAATCTCTACTGCAATTTTACTTTTTGCAATTCAGACAGAGAACTATTTTTAAAAAAGCTTCCAACTTCTATTATCAAATTAGCTTTGTTCAAATGGTAATTCTGATATTCTGAGAATAGATCAAATGGAATAAAACCCCAGTTGACAAAATGGAATTAAAGGGACATGAAAGCCTTTTCAATTTACTTTGTTCACTAGATGGTATGGTATCCTTTGTTGAAAAGCATACATTGATAGGCTCAGGAGCAGTAATGATTGGTGGCTGCACACATTTGCCTCATGTCATTGGTTCACCAGATGTGATCAGCTAGTTTTGAGTGGTACAATGCTGCTCTGGAGTTGTCTGTGGACCAGATTACAAGTGGTGTGCTATTTTTTTTCCACTCAAGGGCCAACTGCACTCTATGTAAAAAATGAGTGCGGCCAGATTAGCACGCTTATTACAAGTTGAAAGTAAAAAGGTAGCGTGCGAGCGAAAGACTCAGGCACGCTAATTTGAGGACTTTGAAACCAATTGAACACCTTCTCCCCATAGACTTCAATAGGGCGACCTGAAGAAATCCTGATTAGTTATTACTCACATGCTAACCTGAGAGCACTTGACCAGTTGCGCTAAAGACCAAGGTGCGCTTGAGAAACTTTACATTCCTATGTTTATGTTCTTCACCTGTATATCTATATGAATACAGTGTGTTGAACTGTGTATATGTATGTATATACAGTATATATATTATATATATATATATATATATTTGCACTCCACTCATTAATACTGGTGCACGTAAATGTGCACTGGTATTACAAGTTGCACACTATGCCTCACATTCGCATTGCCTGGAAGCTTTGCACTCATGAGAGCGTGTTTCCATAGTCTCCAATGGGAGCCTCGTTCTGATGCCGTCAGACATGGTAAGTCGCGCAGCGTTGCACAACAAATTTATATGTGTATATACACACATAAATATATATGTTATGTATATACGCATATACATATATATTTAAATAAAAACACAGTCCCCATAGACTTCAATGCTGTTTCTTTCATGTAATTAGCAAGAGTCCATGAGCTAGTGACGTATGGGATATACATTCCTACCAGGAGGGGCAAAGTTTCCCAAACCTCAAAATGCCTATAAATACACCCCTCACCACACCCACAAATCAGTTTTACAAACTTTGCCTCCTATGGAGGTGGTGAAGTAAGTTTGTGCTAGATTCTACGTTGATATGCGCTCCGCAGCAGGTTGGAGCCCGGTTTTCCTCTCAGCGTGCAGTGAATGTCAGAGGGATGTGAGGAGAGTATTGCCTATTTGAATTCAATGATCTCCTTCTATGGGGTCTATTTCATAGGTTCTCTGTTATCGGTCGTAGAGATTCATCTCTTACCTCCCTTTTCAGATCGACGATATACTCTTATATATACCATTACCTCTACTGATTCTCGTTTCAGTACTTGGCTTTCTACTACATGTAGATGAGTGTCCTGGGGTAAGTAAGTCTTATTTTCTGTGACACTCTAAGCTATGGTTGGGCGCTTTTATATAAAGTTCTAAATATATGTATTCAAACATTTATTTGCCTTGACTCAGGACGTTCAACCATTCCTTATTTCAGACAGTCAGTTTCATATTTGGGATAATGCATATGAATAAATCATTTTTTTCTTACCTTAAAATTTGACTTTTTTCCCTGTGAGCTGTTAGGCTCGCGGGGGCTGAAAATGCTTCATTTTATTGCGTCATTCTTGGCGCAGACTTTTTTGGCGCAAATTTTTTTTTCTGTTTCCGGCGTCATACGTGTCGCCGGAAGTTGCGTCATTTTTGACGTTTTTTTGCGCTAAAAGTGTCGGCGTTCCGGATGTGGCGTCATTTTTGGTGCCAAAAGCATTTAGGCGCCAAATAATGTGGGCGCCTTTTTTGGTAAAAAATATGGGCGTCTCTATTGTCTCCACATTATTTAAGTCTCATTATTTATTGCTTCTGGTTGCTAGAAGCTTGTTCAATGGCATTTTTTCCCATTCCTGAAACTGTCATTTAAGGAATTTGATCAATTTTGCTTTATATGTTGTTTTTTCTATTACATATTGCAAGATGTCCCAGATTGACACTGAGTCAGAAGATACTTCTGGAAAAACGCTGCCTGGTGCTGGATCGACCAAAGTTAAGTGTATCTGCTGTAAACTTGTGGTATCTGTTCCTCCAGCTGTTGTTTTTTTTTTTGTTTGTTTTTTTATTATTTTTATTGAGGTTCTTTTTCAAACAAACAATTAGTAATTGTCAATACATATTAAAGAAGAAAGTAAATTGTTACAGTGTAGGTTGCCAATAGAGATCTCACAAGTACACAATACAATTAAATGACAAGTTACACATTAAATACAAGCATTAAGCGCTGTTCAAACAGTACACCCACCACAAAATTTATGCGGCCACTTTTGGACCACAAAGATGCTATAAACATAATATAAGGCGGGTAAACAGTGGTGTGACAGGGCCACTCATGGACCCCAAATGAAGAACCTCTTTTTTACTTTTTAGAACTCTAGTTAGTAAGACATGTAGTACAACTATAATGATTAGGAATGTTGCAACTATTAATTATAGAAAGGACACAATAAACAAAGTGTAGACACTTATTATATGTATAAAACAAAAAATTATTGGTAGAAATGTGCTTGCCGCTAACATGAGACCTAGCTATTTTTTCTGGAGATCCCAGCCTAAGTTAAGAGGTGAGACAAGGTACTCCTTTTTCTTACGGCACAGAATAATCAAACCTGAATATCTAGGTAGTATTACTAAAAAGGCGGTCTGCGTATCCTAACCCCCTCAACATATCACGCTGTACCTGGTAACTACAGGGAAAATATAACAAACATGTGTACATCTTTATCATATACCTGGTAATTGATAATAGCATAAGCCCCACTGATAGGAGATATAACTGCCGGCCTGAAGATCCCCACTATTGTACAAATAAAGATAGGGTCATAGTAATAATGTAGGGACCGATAAAGCTAAGTGGCATACCGCAGTTAGTTAGAAGCTATTTTTAGGTCACTTGACACTAATAATATATAGGATATAGTATATATAGTATACCTTCCCCCTGATATATAAACTAAAACACACTAGCTAAGTTATACTGGATGGCCTGATGATAATACTGAAATATAGGCAATGAAATATAATCCCAGCCTCATACAGCACTCTGAACTCCCCCTTCTGTCAGTTATAGCCATAGATATAACAGCTAAAAAAAAAGAAGAAAAAAAAACAAACAAACAAAAAAAAAAAAACAATAGTGCTACCCCATGCATGCAATCAGCATTCTACCCTGACCAAACTAACAAACTTGTGAAAACCTATGAAGCTCAATTAATAATAGGGTTAAAAGCGGTGGAGGGAGAGTTTTGTAACTTAATATAGATGGAACTATGGCCTCAGAGTTAGCTTCACCACGTGTACAATATCAAGATATAAGAAATGCTATAACTCATTAGGCTCAGGGGTTATAATCAGCACAAGATTTCACTAGTACTTAACGTTAAGCTGCACTCAAATGCTCAAGGATGGTAGTATATGAATTCACAAGAGAAAAACAATGTGAGCAATAAGCAACATTGGCTTAGAGTCCATGCTTTAAAGTACGGCAATTATTATATGAGGAACAGGAGGTCACTGCTTGGGATGATAACGGGCTTAAGAGTCATCTTACTCCTGATTCCAAATCAGTATACTTTATCATGACATTAACTATACAACATGTACACCGCCAAGATATAAGAAATACTATAAAACATCAGGCTCATGGGTTATAAACAGCGCCAGATTTCACTAGTAGTTAACATTAGGCTGTACTTAATTGCATAAAGATAGTAGAATATGAATTCACAAGAGAAAAACAATATGGGCAATAGTCAACATTACCTTAGAGTCTATGCGGTAAAGTTCAGCAGTTGTTAGATGAGGAACAGGGAGTCACTTCTTGGGATGTTAACAGGCTTAGGAGTCATCTTACTCCTGATTCCAAAGTCAGTATACTTTACCATACCATTTCTGTAGCGGCTAACTGTCATATCTAAGAGGTCTCCAAGGTACCCCTTGAGCACAAGGGAAAGCAGGGCTCCTGGGTCCCAAATGGTGGGATGATGCGAATATGGCCACATTAATGTCGACAATTATTGGACTGTGTTACAGGGGAACATATGCGTCCTCATCATGGCTGAGGGAGGAAACTCAACATGCAGTAAGGAGATCGTGCCAATGCGGTCTTGTTTTTGCGCTGGAAGCGCTTGTCTGCTTCTTACTTTTTCCCGCACCTGCAGCCCCTCTAATTGAAGTCCTTGTGGGATGCCTGCATAGACCTGAGGTGTGGTATTGGGGATTTGTAGCCCCAGCAATGCCGGCAAGGGTTGGCCCAATTCCTCAAGGAGCCCATGCCTCAATATAGCTGAAGTTGGGTACATGATATGCACCGCTGGATTTTTGTGTCCCCGGTCTTGTTTTTGAGTGAGGAGCACTTGCAAGCTGAATTCCGTGCTCTCCCTTTGAAGCTCTGCCAATGTGGTACCACAGGCTTGGCATAGATTAGTAGGGCTATGTAGAACAGCCTCCGCACTTTTTGCTGGCATTTTCTGATGTCGGTCTGCCGCTTCTACAGTCCTAGGTTCCAGACTCCTCACAGAAGCTTTGAAGGTAGGATGTGGACGCCAGGGCCCCAAAGCGCCACCACTCCCCCCTTCCAACTCGCTGGTTCCAAGTTGAGTAGGGTGTTGAAACGAGTAGATGCTGTGGGTATTAAATGACATAGACAGTTTATCCTCCAAGGCAGCATGATGGCTAGCAAGCAGGTTGCGCAGCTCCTCTAAAAAGTTTGAAGGGATCTCCATAGTAAGTATGTGGTATTGAGCGGTAGGCAAGGGTGTGGAAAGCGGTGTTATTCCAATTATGTGCAGTGTCTTGCTGGTAAGAGAATGTGCAGTGTTTTGCGGAATATCACTGCTGTCTAACGACAGAGGCAAGCAATTGCCCTGCCGGGGGGTGAGATGGAAGGCCGCAACCTCTAGTTTGTTCCGGGGTGCTGGATGATGCTTCAAATCTGAGAATAGTAGTTATGCACGGATGAGCTTACTCTGCTGCAGTATTTTAACCCAAAAGATATGTGCGATGAGATGTCAAAAAGAGAATTTTATGCAGACTTGTGCTAAAGATTGAAGGAGCTAGGAATCATGCGACCTATCATGGCCGCCACCCGGAAGTTCCCCCCTCCAGCTGTTGTTTGTAATGAATGTCATGACAAACTTGTTAATGCAGATAATATTTCCTTTAGTAATGTTACATTACCTGTTGCTGTTCCGTCAACATCTAATAATAAGAGTGTTCCTGTTAACATAAGAGATTTTGTTTCTAAATCCATTCTGTTATTCCTCCTTCTAGTAAACGTAAAAGGTCTTTTAAAACTTCTCATTTTTCAGATGAATTTTTAAATGAACATCATCATTCTGATTCTGATAATGGTTCCTCTGGTTCAGAGGATTCTGTCTCAGAGGTTGATGCTGATAAATCTTCATATTTATTCAAAATGGAATTTATTCGTTCTTTAGTTAAAGAAGTCTTAATTGCATTAGAAATAGAGGATTCTGGTCCTCTTGATACTAAATCTAAACGTTTAAATAAGGTTTTTAAATCTCATGTAGTTATTTCAGAAGTTTTTCCTGTCCCTGATGCTATTTCTGAAGTAATCTCCAGGGAATGGAATAATTTGGGTAATTCATTTACTCCTTCTAAACGTTTTAAGCAATTATATCCTGTGCCATCTGACAGATTAGAGTTTTGGGACAAAATCCCTAAAGTTGATGGGGCTATCTCTACTCTTGCTAAACGTACTACTATTCCTACGGCAGATAGTACTTCCTTTAAGGATCCTTTAGATAGGAAGATTGAATCCTTTCTAAGAAAAGCTTACTTATGTTCAGGTAATCTTCTTAGACCTGCTATATCTTTAGCGGATGTTGCTGCAGCTTCAACTTTTTGGTTAGAAGCTTTAGCGCAACAAGTAACAGATCATAATTCTCAAAGCATTGTTAATCTTCTTCAACATGCTAATAACTTTATTTGTGATGCCATCTTTGATATCATTAGAGTTGATGTCAGGTATATGTCTCTAGCTATTTTAGCTAGAAGAGCTTTATGGCTTAAAACTTGGAATGCTGATATGTCTTCTAAGTCAACTTTGCTTTCCCTTCCTTTCCAAGGTAATACATTATTTGGTTCTCAGTTGGATTCTATTATCTCAACTGTTACTGGAGGGAAAGGAACTTTTTTACCACAGGATAAAAAATCTAAAGGTAAATTTAGGTCTAATAATCGTTTTCGTTCCTTTCGTCACAATAAGGAACAAAAGCCAAAGCCAGCTCCCAAGTCCACATGAAGGTGCGGCCCTCATTCCAGCCCAGCTGGTAGGGGGCAGATTACGTTTTTTTCAAAGAAATTTGGATCAATTCAATTCACAATCTTTGGATTCAGAACATTGTTTCAGAAGGGTACAGAATTGGCTTCAAGATAAGGCCTCCTGCAAAGAGATTTTTTCTTTCCCGTGTCCCAGTAAATCCAGCGAAAGCTCAAGCATTTCTGAAATGTGTTTCAGATCTAGAGTTGGCTGGAGTAATTATGCCAGTTCCAGTTCTGGAACAGGGGCTGGGGTTTTATTCAAATCTCTTCATTGTACCAAAAAAGGAGAATTCCTTCAGACCAGTTCTGGATCTAAAAATATTGAATCGTTATGTAAGGATACCAACATTCAAAATGGTAACTATAAGGACTATCCTGCCTTTTGTTCAGCAAGGGCATTATATGTCTACAATAGATTTACAGGATGCATATCTGCATATTCTGATTCATCCAGATCACTATCAGTTTCTGAGATTCTCTTTCCTAGACAAGCATTACCAGTTTGTGGTTCTGCCGTTTGGCCTAGCAACAGCTCCAAGAATTTTTACAAAGGTTATCGGTGCCCTTCTGTCTGTAATCAGAGAACAGGGCATTGTGGTATTTCCTTATTTGGACGATATCTTGGTACTTGCTCAGTCTTCACATTTAGCAGAATCTCATACAAATCGACTTGTGTTGTTTCTTCAAGATCATGGTTGGAGGATCAATTTACCGAAAATTTCATTGATTCCTCAGACAAGGGTAACCTTTTAAGGTTTCCAGATAGATTCAGTGTCCATGACTCTGTCTCTGACAGACAAGAGACGTCTAAAATTGATCTCAGCTTGTCGAAATCTTCAATCACAATCATTCCCTTCGGTAGCCTTATGCATGGAAATTCTAGGTCTTATGACTGCTGCATCGGACGCGATCCCCTTTGCTCGTTTTCACATGCGACCTCTTCAGCTCTGTATGCTGAACCAGTGGTGCAGGGATTACACAAAGATATCTCAATTAATATCTTTAAAACTGATTGTACGACACTCTCTGACGTGGTGGACAGATCACCATCGTTTAGTTCAGGGGGCTTCTTTTGTTCTTCCGACGTGGACTGTGATCTCAACAGATGCAAGTCTGACAGGTTGGGGAGCTGTTTGGGGGTCTCTGACAGCACAAGGGGTTTGGGAATCTCAGGAGGTGAGATTACCAATCAATATTTTGGAACTCTGTGCAATTTTCAGAGCTCTTCAGTCATGGCCTCTTCTAAAGAGAGAATCGTTCATTTGTTTTCAGACAGACAATGTCACAACTGTGGCATACATCAATCATCAAGGAGGGACTCACAGTCCTCTGGCTATGAAAGAAGTATCTCGAATACTGGTATGGGCGGAATCCAGCTCCTGTCTAGTTTCTGCGGTTCATATCCCAGGTATAGACAATTGGGAAGCGGATTATCTCAGTCGCCAAACGTTACATCCGGGCGAATGGTCTCTTCACCCAGAGGTATTTCTTCAGATTGTTCAAATGTGGGGACTTCCAGAAATAGATCTGATGGCTTCTCATCTAAACAAGAAACTTCCCAGGTATCTGTCCAGATCCCGGGATCCTCAGGCGGAAGCAGTGGATGCATTGTCACTTCCTTGGAAGTATCATCCTGCCTATCTCTTTCCGCCTCTAGTTCTTCTTCCAAGAGTAATCTCCAAGATTCTGAAGGAATGCTCATTTGTTTTGCTGGTGGCTCCAGCATGGCCTCACAGGTTTTGGTATGCGGATCTTGTCCAGATGGCCTCTTGCCAACCGTGGACTCTCCCGTTAAGACCAGACCTTCTGTCACAAGGTCCTTTTTTCCATCAGGATCTCAAATCCTTAAATTTAAAGGTATGGAGATTGAACGCTTGATTCTTAGTCAAAGAGGTTTCTCTGACTCTGTGATTAATACCATGTTACAGGCTCGTAAATTGTATCTAGAAAGATATATTATAGAGTCTGGAAGACTTACATTTCTTGGTGTCTTTCTCATCATTTTTCCTGGCATTCTTTTAGAATTCCGAGAATTTTACAGTTTCTTCAGGATGGTTTGGATAAAGGTTTGTCTGCAAGTTCCTTGAAAGGACAAATCTCTGCTCTTTCTGTTCTTTTTCACAGAAAGATTGCTAATCTTCCTGATATTCATTGTTTTGTACAAGCTTTGGTTCGTATAAAACCTGTCATTAAGTCAATCTCTCCTCCTTGGAGTTTGAATTTGGTTCTGGGGGCTCTTCAAGCTCCTCCGTTTGAACCTATGCATTCGCTGGATATTAAATTACTTTCTTGGAAAGTTTTGTTTCTTTTGGCCATCTCTTCTGCTAGAAGAGTTTCTGAATTATCTGCTCTTTCTTGTGAGTCTCCTTTTCTGATTTTTCATCAGGATAAGGCGGTGTTGCGAACTTCTTTTAAATTTTTACCTAAGGTTGTGAATTCTAACAACATTAGTAGAGAAATTGTGGTTCCTTCATTGTGTTCTAATCCTAAGAATTCTAAGGAGAGATCATTGCATTCTTTGGATGTAGTTAGAGCTTTGAAATATTATGTTGAAGCTACTAAGAATTTCCGAAAGACTTCTAGTCTATTTGTTATCTTTTCTGGTTCTAGGAAAGGTCAGAAGGCCTCTGCCATTTCTTTGGCATCTTGGTTAAAATCTTTAATTCATCTTGCTTATGTCGAGTCGGGTAAAACTCCGCCTCAAAGGATTACAGCTCATTCTACTACGTCAGTTTCTACTTCCTGGGCGTTTAGGAATGAAGCTTCGGTTGATCAGATTTGCAAAGCAGCAACTTGGTCTTCTTTGCATACTTTTTCTAAATTCTACCATTTTGATGTGTTTTCTTCTTCTGAAGCAGTTTTTGGTAGAAAAGTACTTCAGGCAGCTGTTTCGGTTTGATTCTTCTGCTTATAATTTCAGTTTTTTTCATTATAAGATTTAAACTTTATTTTGGGTGGGGATTATTTTCAGCGGAATTGGCTGTCTTTATTTTATCCCTCCCTCTCTAGTGACTCTTGCGTGGAAGATCCACATCTTGGGTAGTCATTATCCCATACGTCACTAGCTCATGGACTCTTGCTAATTACATGAAAGAAAACATAATTTATGTAAGAACTTACCTGATAAATTCATTTCTTTCATATTAGCAAGAGTCCATGAGGCCCACCCTTTTTGTGGTGGTTATGATTTTTTTGTATAAAGCACAATTATTCCAATTCCTTATTTTTTATGCTTTCGCACTTTTTTTCTTATCACCCCACTTCTTGGCTATGCGTTAAACTGATTTGTGGGTGTGGTGAGGGGTGTATTTATAGGCATTTAGAGGTTTGGGAAACTTTGCCCCTCCTGGTAGGAATGTATATCCCATACGTCACTAGCTCATGGACTCTTGCTAATATGAAAGAAATGAATTTATCAGGTAAGTTCTTACATAAATTATGTTTTTTTTCCCCGCAACATCCCCTCACTTTAACCCCTTATAACTGCTATTTTAAAAAAAAAAATTTTTTAATTAACCAGAGGTCTGACCTCTGGTTAATTGCACTTAACACAAATTGCTATCGCAAGCTCGCAGTAGCATTAACCAGCCACTTGTAATGTCTGGTTATTTTATGCACGCCCGTAAATGGGCACATTTGCCCCTGTAGGCACACATACACATATTTAGACATATACTGTATGCATATATATATATATATATATATATATATAT
This sequence comes from Bombina bombina, assembly GCF_027579735.1. Taxonomy (NCBI): domain Eukaryota; kingdom Metazoa; phylum Chordata; class Amphibia; order Anura; family Bombinatoridae; genus Bombina; species Bombina bombina. Next base: position 1,197,538,004 of record NC_069499.1, on the reverse strand, counting down.
ATATATATATATATATATATATATATATATATATATTGGAGGCCTTTCCAGTCAAACACCTTGTTATATTGCAACCATTTTAAAACATTTTACTAATATTTAATAAAATATATAATATTTAAATTATATATTTTTATTAAAAAGTGTATATTTTAGTGTAATACTATGTTTTGGATGTGTTTTGTGTTTTTTTTTTTTTTACCCCTTACAGTTTACTTCAGTTCTCAAGTCGCACTAAATATTCCATTTTGGCTTTCTCTCGAGTACAACCTTTAACTTTTAACTTCTAATAATAACGCTATTTATCATGGTCGCGTTCTCCATTGAAAGTATTGCGTGTCATTAGCGCGCCACTTGTAATCTTGCCCTAAATTTCTTTCCTAAGATATGGTGAGTCCACGGAATCATCAATTACTAGTGGGGATATCACTCCTGGCCAGCAGGAGGAGGCAAAGAGCACCACAGCAAAGCTGTTATATATGTTACTTCCCTTACCCACAACCCCCAGTCATTCTCTTTGCCTCTAGTGCATGGAGGGGGTGAAGTAATTTGGTGTCCTGATTAGGATTCTTCTATCAAGATTTTTTTATTTTCAAGATAGGGTAGGATTGCTCTGATCTTCCATCACTATTTGGGTATAGCTGTACTCCACGTTATTCTCTTCAGCAGGGCTGTGGTAGCTTTAAAGCAGTTAGGAACTTGTAAAGGTGCTTTGCTTTGCTGCGTTTTCCTAACATGTTGCTGCCCTGGTATAGAAAGCCTGAGTAAGTTTATTCTGTCTTTCTTTTTTCTACAGGCCTCTGTGAGGAGCGACATCCTCTTCCGCTGGGAAGGCTTTCCCCCTGCCGGAAGGCTAGATGCAGGTAAGTGCTTTGTCTTCTATAATTTGGGGGACTTGCACTTTAGAAAATAGACTGCAATTCTTGGGACACGTATATATATCCTGGGGTAGGATATTTCAGGCATGACCTTTTATGTCACTAATTTTCAGCCCTTAACACAAAATATTCTAATCACATTTCCTTAAAACCTAAGTTGATGGGGTCGTTTGTCAGGAGGCTTGGGGGTTCAGTGGTTCATCATCCAGACTTAGCTGAGGTTGGTCAGGGCGAATTTTATCTGACATATGGGGTGCACCTTAACGATTTTGGCTTGCAGTTGTTCATACTTGATTTTAAGGAGGCAGTAGGAACTTTGGTGGGGTTGGCGGGACTGGGCTGAGATGCCAGGCCAGTCGGTGGCCGGGATGCTAGACTTTACACTTAAAGTAAATTATGGCCAAATTGTTTGTGTGGTATTTACATCCCCTTGGGGGGAATTTAAGATGGGGTCTCTAAGGGCAAGGGGTTCCTTAGAGAATTATGTGGATAACGGGCTCAATCAATTTGCACGGTTGGGTCCAGTGGATGGAGTGACGGCCAGATATATATATTTAGGTCTAGCACCGCTGTTGTTATGTGTAATGTGATTACAATTATTTGCACTGTTATTTATTGAGTTATTAAAGTATTATATAGTTATTTATTAATAAAGTAGCTGCGGCCAATTTATACCAAAGCTAAGTCTGATGTCTTTATTTGTGGGGGGGTTTAGGTTTTAAGGAAATGTGATTAGGATATTTTGTGTTAAGGGCCGAAAATTAGTGACATAAAAGGTCAAGTGGCTCCTGTAAGCGGTGCAAAGCGTAGCACCCCCACCTACCAACTGCGACAATCAGAAAAACAATTTCCCATCAAACATAACAAACAGGGACGGGCGGGAGGGAGATGCTTCCTTCAATTTGCTGAATAACAACTGCTGGCTTTCCCGCTCAGCCGCAAGGCTATAACACCTTGCAGCTCCTCCTCCACTTCCTCATAACCTAGCCCAGCCTTCATTTGCTCCTCAGTCAAAGCTCCCTCCAGCTACGCTTTGCACCGCTTACAGGAGCCACTTGACCTTTTATGTCACTAATTTTCGGCCCTTAACAAAAAATATCCTAATCACATCTCCTTAAAACCTAAACCCCCCCACAAATAAAGACATCAGACTTAGCTTTGGTATAAATTGGCCGCAGCTCCTTTATTAATAAATAACTTTATAAAACTTTAATAACTCAATAAATAACAAATAATTGTAAACACATTACACATAACAACAGCGGTGCTAGACCTAAATATATATATCTGGCTGTCACTCCATCCACTGGACCCAACCGTGCAAATTGATTGAGCCCGTTATCAACATAATTCTCTAAGGAACCCCTTGCCCTTAGAGACCCCATCTTAAATTTCCCCAAGGGGATGTAAATACCACACGAACAATTTGGCCATAATTTACTTTAAGTGTAAGGGCTATCACCCCCGCCACCAACTGGCCTGACATCTCAGCCCAGTCCCGCCAACCCCACCAAAGTTCCTACTGCCTCCTTAAAATCAAGTATGAACAAATGCAAGCCAAAATCGTTAAGGTGCACCCCATCTGTCAGATAAAATTCGCCCTGACCAACCTCAGCTAAGTCTGGATGATGAACCACTGAACCCCCAAGCCTCCTGACAAACGACCCCATCAACTTATTAACCTTGTGCCTGCTTTTATCAAGGCGCACCGGGTCACATGCAGCCCTCCAGACCATCCTGGGCAAAATATCCGACCAGACAATCCTCATCCTAGGGAATAAATCCACAAGCCTCCCTATGTCCCTCTTCATGCTTCTCACTAATTCCCTCTGAGGCATAAAACCAAGATTATTGCCCCCAGCGTGGATCAACAACACTGTTGGAGGCCAAAAACACTGGCAATAGTCCACCACAAAAGGCAACAACCTGTCCCAACGGAGTCCCCTGACCCCAAACCATTTAACTTCACAGCTCGACTTCGGGATACCCAACTGCAATCCGTCAACTCTCAGCGTAGCCGCCCTTCGAGCCCAATAAATGAAAGAGTGGCCGACAAGCCACAAACGGTCGACACCTAAAACACAAAAAGATAATAACAACACCACCAGCTTAAACACCCAACTCAGGGCGAACATACAAACGATACCGACCGGATCCCCACCAGCCAATACCTTTAACCACCGAATCTGATAAACGCCTCACTAAAGCCTCAGTCGCCGCCCCTATGTGCAAGGAATGTGACCCAAAATCATCGATGTTAAAACCCAACTGGCACAATGACTTGTTAAGAACCGCCCTAAATTGGAATTGCGACAACGGCCTACCATCAACGTGAACCAACAGCGAACCCCCCATAACCTGACGAACCCGCAAACAACGCCAAGGACATACTTCCAAACCACTGGGAAAAAGAACCACCATTCTACCTTTCCCTAACTGGTCCGTCTTACTCCTCCTCAAAAATATCTCCACCTTGGAGTCAAACAAGGCCACATCCGAAAAGGCCAAACCCACCATAGACATCAACTTTTTACTAACCAACTCCGAAATCCGAAAGGCTCCAAAGAAAGCTAGAACAAACGCCACCCAAAACAAGCATACTTCAAAATCAGACAAACACACCAAAGATAAAACCCTATACACCTCCTGCAATAGCGAGAAGGTAATAGGACGCTTTCGGTCCGGAGAGGGCCCACCCAAACCCTTCTTCAACCCTTTCAGCACCTGCCGAACACAGAAACCTTTAGTAACATCCTGCAAGCCCAATAGTTTAAAGTGGAAAGCTAATGCCGCCAAACGTCTATCCATCGCGGAAGGAGACAAGTGAGAAACACCCCACTCCCACATTCATTCCAGCAATACACCTGTACTGTCAACTACGCCTTCATTAAGGCCTTGGGACCGGAATCTACTCTCCCACTCCCACCACACTCTAGAATAAGCTGCCCAAGTACCTGGTGCTAATGAGTTTCTTACCAGTCCAGCCAGTCCTCCACCCCAAGCCACCACAAGAAACTCAGACATGGGCAACCCTCCTCGTCCGCATGGGGAGCCAATTCCCTGAACCGCTGCCACTGAAAGCGAGAGAGGGAGTCGGCTAAAGAATTACAGACGCCAGGAATATGTTTGGCCTTAAGGCAAACATTCATTCGCAAACATTTCAGGACAAGCAAACCCAACAATCTCAACACAGGCAATGATGTTGCCATCAACGTATTTAAAGCGTACACAACCCCCATATTATCGGAAGAAAATACAACTGCCTGATTCCTCAAATCTCCCTCCCAGACAAAAAGGGCAACCACAATAGCAAACAACTCCAAAAACACCAAGTTCTTCACCAAACCCAATGAAAACCATTCCTCTGGCCACTGGGCTGCACACCATCTGCCCATGAAATTAGCCCCAAAACCGCAACTGCCCGCCGAATCCGTCACCAAACCCAAATCCTCATTAGAGACCCGCACCGCCTGAATCAACGCTAAGCCATTAAAACCCAACAAAAATTGTCTCCAAACCCTCAAATCATCCTTTAGATCCTTGGAAAGCCGTACAAAATGATGTGGCTTCACCACACCGGCAGTTGCCAGTGATAATCTCCTGCAGTCACCGTCCATACTCCTGACACCACTCAATAGCACGTCACTCCCCCCTCACATTCAACAACCTTGTCTCACCTGCTGGAGTACTCTCTGCATCCTGCATGCCCGAAGGACTGTTGAAAGTTGCCTGGAGCTCGCCGATGCATTGCTCCGTAGCTTCTCGCCGACCTCCTGTAGACGTGGCAGCCGGCCGTCCCTGCCATTCCAGCTGCCGTGTTTGCTCCTGAAAAACAGTAGATCGTGAACCTAACTCCAGGGGAGGAAAAACTCTGCTTCCCCATCCCCCTCTCTGCCGGCTGGTACCCCTAGCCGTACTTGCTCCCCTACCCCTCTTGGGAGCTCCCCCACCCTCACCACCAGGCCAAGCAACCTCCACGACAGGCCGTCGTCTAGACCCCTCCCTAGGTACAGGTCCATATCCTCCAGGCCTAGTCGGCCGACCCCTGCTACCCGTCCCACCCTGAGTGGCCGCCGTATACACCCTGGCCCCACTCTGCTCACTGACCACAGTCGATACCCTGCCCGTGACCCCACTCCTCACCTGTCTGCTTCCAACAGGCCGAAACTCCTGTTGTGTACTATCATCAGGCTCCAGACGAATAGAATCCATCCAGGAGCCATGCAAGCCAGAGAAGTCCAAGTATCACTTATATTGACCACCACTTGTATTAATTGTCAAAGTTGTTATTATTGTGCAAGAATTAAGGATTTTGTCCCAATATTTATATAAACACTGTATGTCCAAGTTTAACATTTGGGCAAAACCGCAAACACAGATAACTTCAAATTAAACCCATAAATCACTGGCGTGAAAACGCCGTGAAAAATCAACTCACAGCTGAGCATTGAGATCTGAGTAAAGCCTTAATGGTAATGTGAAAAACATCATTGCGGATTGAGCCAACCAGATCCCAGGAGTCAAGGGTTAACAATACCTTGCATTCAGCCACTGATACAAATAGTATATGAACAGCAATAAAAATTGCTGGAAGTAGATACTCACACCTTATAAACAACTGAAACAATTTTAGACTGTTAACATGGATCCATGAGGGAACATTAGTATTTTAACCTATTGTTGTTAATCCTAATTTTAGTTTAGTTAAAAGAAAATATTTTAACACAACAATTGTACTTAAGCCATAGTTTGCTTATTTAAATCTACAGTTCTTTAACAAGAACTGATTAGAATTATTTTATTCAAACTGAACTGTTATCATCCTAAGGATTTAATAAAGTAATTTTTATATATTTTTATTATTTTTTTATATATTGTCCAATAATTCATTTTTTTATACTAAAGTCACAGACCCTGCCTCATTTGTGTTGGCGCTTTGATAGTAATTTGAAAGTTTGTAATTTTATTGACCACTAGGGGTCAGTTTATCTTAGCTAGGGGTCTAAACATCAGGCGCTAGGTGATAATTCTGTTATTCAATTTTATTGCCCTTGTAGATGGACCAGGCTGAGGCTCTGGCCGTTGTCCAGAGGTGCTAGGCTCTGAAATAGAAAAACTAACATGTGAGTCACCTAACCTCCTCCCTGACCCTGGAAGAAACTAAACCCACAGAAGGATGGCGGACAAAACCAGAACCATGCTCAACAGAGGGAACCTCATCTGACCCCCCAAAACGGCTAACATCTTTACTGAAAGCCCCAGGAGATGGAGGAACAAACTCCTCATCAGAGGAGTTAAAAAATAAATCATCTTCCCCAGGGCCAAGTTCCAACTCCTCACATTCCTCAGATCTCAATGCTCAGGAGGTTAGGTGACTCACATGTTAGTTTTTCTATTCTTATTTTTCAATTCTTATTGTGCAAGAATTAAGGATTTTGTCCCAATATTTATATAAACACCGTATGTCCAAGTTTAACATTTGGGCAAAACCGCAAACATGGATAACTTCAAATTAAACCCATAAATCACTGGCGTGAAAACGCCGTGAAAAATCAACTCACAGCTGAGCATTGAGATCTGAGTAAAGCCTTAATGGTAATGTGAAAAACATCATTGCGGATTGAGCCAACCAGATCCCAGGAGTCAAGGGTTAACAATACCTTGCATTCAGCCACTGATACAAATAGTATATGAACAGCAATAAAAATTGCTGGAAGTAAATACTCGCACCTTATAAACAACTGAAACAATTTTAGACTGTTAACATGGATCCATGAGGGAACATTAGTATTTTAACCATTGGGGAAAAATATTGTTGTTAATCCTAATTTTAGTTTAGTTAAAAGAAAATATTTTAACATAACAATTTTACTTAAGCCATAGTTTGCTTATTTAAATCTACAGTTCTTTAACAAGAACTGATTAGAATTATTTTATTCAAACTGAATTGTTATCATCCTAAGGATTTAATAAAGTAATTTTTATATATTTTTATTATTTTTTTATATATTGTCCAATAATTCATTTTTTATACTAAAGTCATAGACCCTGCCTCATTTGTGTTGGCGCTTTGATAGTAAGTTGAAAGTTTGTAATTTTATTGACCACTAGGGGTCAGTTTATCTTAGCTAGGGGTCTAAACATCAGGCGCTAGGTGATAATTCTGTTATTCAATTTTGTTGCCCTTGTAGATGGACCAGGCTGAGGCTCTGGCCGTTGTCCAGAGGTGCTAGGCTCTGAAATAGAAAAACTAACGTGAGTCACCTAACCTCCTCCCTGACCCTGGAAGAAACTAAACCCACAGAAGGATGGCGGACAAAACCAGAACCATGCTCAACAGAGGGAACCTCATCTGACCCCCCAAAACGGCTAACATCTTTACTGAAAGCCCCAGGAGATGGAGGAACAAACTCCTCATCAGAGGAGTTAAAAAATAAATCAACTTCCCCAGGGCCAAGTTCCAACTCCTCACATTCCTCCCCCGACCCATATTCCAAGTCAACAAGCCCATGAGTCATAAATACCCCACTGGAATCCCCCCCACCTGACTGACTAAAACTAATGGGCTTAACCTGGCAATCACCAAACACACTAACCTGGTGTTCTTTGGGCGCACTAACTACAGATCCTACTGTGGCACACCCTTCCTCCTCACTATAACTATTGCCCACTACCCCACCAAAGGAGACAAGAGGACTACCCGAACCAACATATGGGCCCCTCCCAGAAAGCTCCTCTCCCCCCTGATCAGGCCGTGGGCCACCTTACCCATACCTCCAGTCTTAGTGGCCAGGGCAGAGACGGCCATCCTCTCTGGATCTCTGCTGCTCACACTCAGTGATGACGTCACCGCCGGACCTGCCTCAGCCACCGGAGCTACCACCACTGCTGCCTCTGCACTCCACTTACTGGACACCGGACCGGATATTCTTCCACTCAACGTCCTCCTGCTGACTTCAGGGCTGAGCCGTGTCGGAGGCCTGGATTGCCTGGTGGACTTCTTCCGAGGAACAGGACGCTCCTTCACCACGCCAGAAGAAACTGGAACCCCCAGCAACGATTGGACCTGTTCTTCAAGCCAGGTAGGTCCCCCTTTCTTTTACAGCCACCTTCAAGCGACGGAAAAGATCCTCCACATCAGCCATGATGCAGGCTGAGTGAGAAAGCCACCAGCTGCACAGAAATGGTTCCTTCAATTTGCTATAACACTTCTAGCTCCTCCTCCACTCCCTCATAACCTAGCCCAGCCTTCATTTGCTCCGCGGTCAAAGCTCCCTCCAGCTACGCTTTGCACCGCTTACAGGAGCCACTGGATGCAGGCACTGGTGACCAGGAGACTAGCGGATAATACTTTATAGAGTATTCCCTGTTTATAGTATAAGGCTCATTAGGGGTTAATGCATTTTTGGGCAAGAGTATGGAGGGAAAGAACGCGCTCTTTAATTGCCAAGCGGCGCAGTGTTGGGCTTCCTTCAGGGTTTATGTTTGTTCACTGTGTGTAGTGTTTTAAATTGCAATTTCTGTATCTGTCTGCTGGAGCAGGTCCATTCTATGGCGGCTATGACAGGATGAGGCGCAAGATAATTATGTTGCGCACTTCATCTCTGTCGTGTAGTTAATCAGACGAGTTCTGCCTCCTTCCTTAGTTGTGACGAGGAATCACCATTTTTCGACTGTTGTTCCCCCTTGCCTCCTTAAGAACGGAGAGAGGGGTTAATAGTGCGATTCCTTTGCAAAGTTTATACTATGCAAGTCGCTAGAGGACTTTAAAAGGTAGCTGCTGTTTACGATGTAGGCATAAGTACTTTATTTTGCCGTTTTTGTCTTCTTATAATCACACAGTCAGGGAGCTCTATCCTATGTTATTTTTTTTTATATATATATATATATATTATATTTTGTATTTATGATTCCTCTATAATTTACCTCTATTTTTTATTAGTATTTTAATTTGGGCTTTGGAACAGGGGGCTCTTGAGGACTTTGTTTTGAATAAACATTTAAGTCCCTTATTTTATTAGAACTCTTATTATTTTGAATATTTCTTCAGAATTTATTTTCAATTTTCAATTTTTCAAATTTGTTTCTTTGTCTTGGTTGAGGCTTCTTTTGGGGGTATAAAGGTTCTTCAAGCAGTGGTGGCTTCTGTTTAGGTTACCTGTCTTGTCCCTCCCTAATCATCTGTGTCTTCTAGCTTGGGTATTGGTTCCCACTAGTAATTGATGATTCCGTGGACTCACCATATCTTAGGAAAGAAAACATAATTTATGCTTACCTTATAAATGTATTTATTTCCGGATATGGTGAGTCCACACCCACCCTTTATTTTAAGACAGTTATTTTTACTAAAACCTCAGGCACCTCTACACCTTTGTGTTATCTTCTTTTTCTATTTCCCTTCGGCTGAATGACTGGGGGTTGTGGGTAAAGGAAGTGACATATATAGCAGCTTTGCTGTTGTGCTCTTTGCCTCCTCCTGCTGGCCAGGAGTGATATTCCCACTAGTAATTGATAATTCCGTGGACTCACCATATCCGGAAATAAATAAATTTATCAGGTAAGCATATATTATGTTTTTTAAAACATAGTGATTGATCACAATCTTTCACTTGTTTCTAGGAGATAACGATTTTCCAATGTCAATATTGTCAGTGTATTTTTCCAGTACTAATAACCAAAAAAATGCTTCTGCCATTAAAATCCCTTCAAGGACAAATTAATTATTATCCTATTTTTCCTTTTTGGAACAAAGTAAAAAAAAAAAAACAACGGTGCAGATTAGCTAAAAATGAAATCACAATTTCCCAGGTTTAATGATTACATCACAGGTTGGTGATATGTGTAATTAACCTGTTGTGCTCCAGAACCAAAGATGCATGTGCATGGCATTATGGGTATAGTGGGTATGTGTATTTGTTTGATTGTGCATGTAGTGTTTGTTTCTGTTCATTGATGTTGTTCCCTAACGTTATTGATGGGGGACAATGTCAGTGTGTTTTGCTTATGCACAGAAACTATGTTACATTTTAAACCATGTTTGGGGTACTTGGTAATCATTTAAAAAGAGTTATGCTGGGATTATTAAGTCCTTTTAGAGTGGAATTTGATTAAGTGAAAAATGGCCCTATACATGTGTGATTAATTGTCAAGAATTGTGCTGTGATCAGAAAAGCAGGACTGACACATGTTAAGTATATGACTATTTTTCATCAAATGATAATAAAATATCTGGTGCTGATAAACAATGAGAATGGATGAAAATGATTGTGTCAACATTGAAAGGGGGTCATCAACATCCATTAACATGACGATAATTATCAAATGATAGCATGTGACATGCCCCATATTTACATATAAACAATATCGCAATAAATAAAACAATATATCACAATAAATAAACAATATCGCAATAATAAAATGCACTAACACATTACACCATTTTCTTTTTGTACTTTATATCCATTTAATTAAAAAAACAAATTGATCTAACAAAATAGCAGTTTATTTGTTTTCTTCTAAAGTGTCAGTTTAACTGATATTTTTTTATTTTTTTATTGAAAGCAGAGGACATGCCAAATAAAGCAAACAGCATCATATAATAATGCGCGGCATAGCGATTACACAATAAGATCCAATGGGCACCATCTATCCGACTAGTTGTCACATGTACAGAGTTTATAAAAAGTGAGTTCTTCATTAAAGGGAAACTGTGATAACCCTGAATATATTTATATACAGGAACATGAACCAAGTTAAACACAAGCCTTATCTGTATAACAATTATAAACAAATTATGCACAAAAACAAAGGAAATGACCTCACTATATATAAATTAGCAAAATAAATTGGCTTTTAGAATCCTGCTAAACCATTGTAGACATTACTGATATGATGAATCAATTAAACACATTTACACTTATTAGAAACGGTTTATTATGAATAACTGGAATATATAGGTAACATATGTACATCGGTATCCAATGCAAGAGAAAAGCCTGTAATGCAAGTGTTATTGATGGCATTATATGAGGATATGAAAACGTTGATATCAGATGAGATGTCATTGAAGCTCTGATTACATTGCAAAAAGCGGTAAAAAGATAAACCATCAGGTCACTTCAATAACATATTCATTATTGATAGTAAATAAGGCTGGCACAGATTAGGGAAGAGTTCATTTCTGCTCATGTGGAACAGTAAAGTCAATGATTCAAATAGAGCATGCAGTTTAATTAATTTGCTTCATTCTCTTGGTATTCTTAGTGGAAAAGTATACCTAGCCAAATGTTGAACACACACTGCTGTCAAATAGGGCACAAGACACATGCAAACCTGTGAGCCTACCTCAGTATGGTTTCATGGAAGTTTCAACAAAAGAAACAAAGACAAATAAGTACATTTGACAATACAATCAAATTGGATATTTTTAATGTGCTCACTTAATGACCATTTAATTGTCGATTCCATATCACTTTAAATAGCCTACAGATGCATATTAACATATTGAATTGTACAGATACAAATTTCTATGGCAGCCACTGATTACTAATATTTTTTATTTGTAGCATGTCCCTAATGGTCATACAAACCCTTTTTTGCATTACACTAGCCTTGATCTAGGGTAATGGGGCCGAATAATCAAGCTCCGAATGGTGCTTGATGCCCCTGTTTCCTCACAAGCCTTCAGGCTCCCCGGAAACAGTAGTTATTAAGCAGCGGTCTAAAGAACGCTGCTTCATAACTTGTCCGCTGCCTCTGAGGCTGCGGTCTTCAATCTGCCCGATCCTATATGATCAGGCTGATTGACACCCTCTGTTAGCGGCCAAACCAGAACTGCTTGTGCAATGATAAATTGAGGATTTATTGGTGTGCGGAGGACATGATATGCTACATTGTATCATGTCCGTCCGCACTTTAGTAAATCGGCCCCAATGTCTTTATATAAGCTGCTGCAAAGCAGGCTAAAATACTATGCAGGTGAACAAAGAACCAACCCCAGCCCTGCTCACAACCTGTGCACCCATATACAAACCCCTCTCTGTGATCTCCCCTTAAATACCCATGGTTCCCACCTAAACAATTACTTGACTGCAGTCTTCCCTTAGCACACACCAGCATAACACAGCTACCACCAAACCCCCAACACAAAAGCTTTCTTCTTACCTCTAGATTACCCCACCTCAAAACATGACCCCCCAAAGATATTTCCATCCTATACAATTTTTATAATGCATTTTGTGAAATGCTCAGTTACCTCCTGCAAAACTATGATACAAACATAATAGAACCTTTATTTATTCCCTAAGATATGGAGAGTCCACAACATCAATTACTAGTGGGAATATCAATCCTGGCCAGCAGAAGGAGGCAATGAGCACCACAGCAAAGCTGTTAATGTCACTCCCCTACCCATAATCCCCAGTCATTATCTTTGCCTTTGTCAATGAAGGAGGTAAAGTTTTGGTGTCTGAAGAAAATTGGGTTTCTTTTGCTTCAAGCAAGATTTTTGGGTCTAGCTGTAGTCCACGTCAATCTCTGCAGTAGTGGCTTTAAAGTCATTAGGAACTTGTGAGGTGGGCCTTGCTTTGTTTCCTAATATATTGCTGTCCTTGTATAGAAAGCCAGAGTAGGTTACTCTGGTATTTCTTTTTCTACAGGTCCCTGTAAAAAGTATGTGTCCTTTCATGCCTTGTAAGCTGTCCTCCTGCCGGACGGCTAGATTGCAAGTAAGTGCTTTTGTCTTTTTAGTGGGAAATTTTAAATCCTTAGTTGGGGATTTTATTTGGCAGCATGCAGGCACAGTAAATGAATGTGGTTTGAGACTCAGGGGTTAATCCTTTTTTAAGGGAAGGAAAGAGTTAACTCTTTATTATGGCTCTTTTTTTTTTTTTATATATATACATAATTTCCCTGACATTTTATATTACTATTGGGGTATATATGGGCTCTGTGCCAGTCATATTTCTTTCATGTAATTAGCAAGAGTCCATGAGCTAGTGACGTATGGGATATACATTCCTACCAGGAGGGGCAAAGTTTCCCAAACCTCAAAATGCCTATAAATACACCCCTCACCACACCCACAATTCAGTTTTTACAAACTTTGCCTCCTATGGAGGTGGTGAAGTAAGTTTGTGCTAGATTCTACGTTGATATGCGCTCCGCAGCAAGTTGGAGCCCGGTTTTCCTCTCAGCGTGCAGTGAATGTCAGAGGGATGTGAGGAGAGTATTGCCTATTTGAATGCAGTGATCTCCTTCTACGGGGTCTATTTCATAGGTTCTCTGTTATCGGTCGTAGAGATTCATCTCTTACCTCCCTTTTCAGATCGACGATATACTCTTATTTATATACCATTACCTCTACTGATTCTCGTTTCAGTACTGGTTTGGCTTTCTACAAACATGTAGATGAGTGTCCTGGGGTAAGTAAATCTTATTTTCTGTGACACTCTAAGCTATGGTTGGGCACTTTGTTTATAAAGTTCTAAATATATGTATTCAAACATTTATTTGCCTTGACTCAGAATGTTCAACATTCCTTATTTTCAGACAGTCAGTTTCATATTTGGGATAATGCATTTGAATTAATCATTTTTTCTTACCTTCAAAAATTTGACTCTTTTTTCCCTGTGGGCTGTTAGGCTCGCGGGGGCTGAAAATGCTTCATTTTATTGCGTCATTCTTGGCGCTGACTTTTTTGGCGCAAAAAATCTTTTCCGTTTCCGGCGTCATACGTGTCGCCGGAAGTTGCGTCATTTTTTGACGTTATTTTGCGCCAAAAATGTCGGCGTTCCGGAAGTGGCGTCATTTTTGGCGCCAAAAATATGGGCGTCGCTTTTTGTCTCCACATTATTTAAGTCTCATTTTTCATTGCTTCTGGTTGCTAGAAGCTTGTTCTTTGGCATTTTTTCCCATTCCTGAAACTGTCATTTAAGGAATTTGATCAATTTTGCTTTATATGTTGTTTTTTCTCTTACATATTGCAAGATGTCTCACGTTGCATCTGAGTCAGAAGATACTTCAGGAAAATCGCTGTCTAGTGCTGGACCTACCAAAGCTAAGTGTATCTGCTGTAAACTTTTGGTAGCTATTCCTCCGGCTGTTGTTTGTATTAATTGTCATGACAAACTTGTTAATGCAGATAATATTTCCTTTAGTAATGTACCATTGCCTGTTGCAGTTCCCTCAACATCTAAGGTGCAGAATGTTCCTGATAACATAAGAGATTTTGTTTCTGAATCCATCAAGAAGGCTATGTCTGTTATTTCTCCTTCTAGTAAACATAAAAAATCTTTTAAAACTTCTCTCCCTACAGATTAATTTTTAAATGAACATCATCATTCTGATTCTGATGATTCTTCTGGTTCAGAGGATTCTGCCTCAGAGATTGATGCTGATAAATCTTCATATTTATTTAAAATGGAATTTATTCGTTCTTTACTTAAAGAAGTACTAATTGCTTTAGAAATAGAGGATTCTGGTCCTCTTGATACTAATTCTAAACGTTTAGATAAGGTATTTAAATCTCCTGTGGTTATTCCAGAAGTTTTTCCTGTTCCTAATGCTATTTCTGCAGTAATTTCCAAAGAATGGGATAAATTGGGTAATTCATTTACTCCTTCTAAACGTTTTAAGCGATTATATCCTGTGCCGTCTGACAGATTAGAATTTTGGGACAAAATCCCTAGAGTTGATGGGGCTATTTCTACCCTTGCTAAACGTACTACTATTCCTACGTCAGATGGTACTTCATTTAAGGATCCTTTAGATAGGAAAATTGAATCCTTTCTAAGAAAAGCTTATCTGTGTTCAGGTAATCTTTTAGACCTGCTATATCATTGGCTGATGTTGCTGCAGCTTCAACTTTTTGGTTGGAAACTTTAGCGCAACAAGTATCAGATCATGATTCTCATAATATTATTATTCTTCTTCAGCATGCTAATAATTTTATCTGTGATGCCATTTTTTATATTATTAGAGTTGATGTCAGGTTTATGTCTCTAGCTATTTTAGCTAGAAGAGCTTTATGGCTTAAGACTTGGAATGCTGATATGGCTTCTAAATCAACTCTACTTTCCATTTCTTTCCAGGGTAACAAATTATTTGGTTCTCAGTTGGATTCTATTATCTCAACTGTTACTGGTGGGAAAGGAACTTTTTTACCACAGGATAAAAAATCTAAGGGTAAAAACAGGGCTAATAATCGTTTTCGTTCCTTTCGTTTCAACAAAGAACAAAAGCCTGATCCTTCATCCTCAGGAGCAGTTTCAGTTTGGAAACCATCTCCAGTCTGGAATAAATCCAAGCCTGCTAGAAAGGCAAAGCCTGCTTCTAAGTCCACATGAAGGTGCGGCCCTCATTCCAGCTCAGCTGGTAGGGGGCAGGTTACGTTTTTTCAAAGAAATTTGGTTCAATTCTGTTCACAATCTTTGGATTCAGAATAATGTTTCAGAAGGGTACATAATTGGTTTCAAGATGAGACCTCCTGCAAAGAGATTTTTTCTTTCCCGTGTCCCAGTAAATCCAGTGAAAGCTCAAGCATTTCTGAATTGTGTTTCAGATCTAGAGTTGGCTGGAGTAATTATGCCAGTTCCAGTTCCGGAACAGGGGATGGGGTTTTATTCAAATCTCTTCATTGTACCAAAGAAGGAGAATTCCTTCAGACCAGTTCTGGATCTAAAAATATTGAATCGTTATGTAAGGATACCTACGTTCAAAATGGTAACTGTAAGGACTATCTTGCCTTTTGTTCAGCAAGGGCATTATATGTCCACGATAGATTTACAGGATGCATATCTGCATATTCCGATTCATCCAGATCATTATCAGTTCCTGAGATTCTCTTTTCTGGACAAGCATTACCAGTTTGTGGCTCTGCCGTTTGGCCTAGCTACCGCTCCAAGAATTTTTACAAAGGTTCTCGGTGCCCTTCTGTCTGTAATCAGAGAACAGGGTATTGTGGTATTTCCTTATTTGGACGATATCTTGGTACTTGCTCAGTCTTTACATTTAGCAGAATCTCATACGAATCGACTTGTGTTGTTTCTTCAAGATCATGGTTGGAGGATCAATTTACCAAAAAGTTCATTGATTCCTCAGACAAGGGTGACCTTTCTGGGTTTCCAGATAGATTCAGTGTCCATGACTCTGTCTTTAACAGACAAGAGACGTCTAAAATTGATTTCAGCTTGTCGAAACCTTCAGTCACAATCATTCCCTTCGGTAGCCTTATGCATGGAAATTCTAGGTCTTATGACTGCTGCATCGGACGCGATCCCCTTTGCTCGTTTTCACATGCGACCTCTTCAGCTCTGTATGCTGAATCAATGGTGCAAGGATTACACAAAGATATCTCAAATAATATCTTTAAAACCAATTGTACGACACTCTCTAACGTGGTGGACAGATCACCATCGTTTAATTCAGGGGGCTTCTTTTGTGCTTCCGACCTGGACTGTAATTTCAACAGATGCAAGTCTCACGGGTTGGGGAGCTGTGTGGGGATCTCTGACGGCACAAGGAGTTTGGGAATCTCAGGAGGTGAGATTACCGATCAATATTTTGGAACTCCGTGCAATTTTCAGAGCTCTTCAGTCTTGGCCTCTTCTGAAGAGAGAATCGTTCATTTGTTTTCAGACAGACAATGTCACAACTGTGGCATACATCAATCATCAAGGAGGGACTCACAGTCCTCTGGCTATGAAAGAAGTATCTCGAATTCTGGTTTGGGCGGAATCCAGCTCCTGTCTAATCTCTGCGGTTCATATCCCAGGTATAGACAATTGGGAAGCGGATTATCTCAGTCGCCAAACGTTGCATCCGGGCGAATGGTCTCTTCACCCAGAGGTATTTCTTCAGATTGTTCAAATGTGGGAACTTCCAGAAATAGATCTGATGGCGTCTCATCTAAACAAGAAACTTCCCAGGTATCTGTCCAGATCCCGGGATCCTCAGGCGGAGGCAGTGGATGCATTATCACTTCCTTGGAAGTATCATCCTGCCTATATCTTTCCGCCTCTAGTTCTTCTTCCAAGAGTAATCTCCAAGATTCTGAAGGAATGCTCGTTTGTTCTGCTGGTAGCTCCGGCATGGCCTCACAGGTTTTGGTATGCGGATCTGGTCCGGATGGCCTCTTGCCAACCGTGGACTCTTCCGTTAAGACCAGACCTTCTGTCGCAAGGTACTTTTTTCCATCAGGATCTGAAATCCTTAAATTTAAAGGTATGGAGATTGAACGCTTGATTCTTGGTCAAAGAGGTTTCTCTGACTCTGTGATTAATACTATGTTACAGGCGCGTAAAACTGTATCTAGAGAGATATATTATAGAGTCTGGAAGACTTATATTTCTTGGTGTCTTTCTCATCATTTTTCTTGGCATTCTTTTAGAATACCGAGAATTTTACAGTTTCTTCAGGATGGTTTAGATAAGGGTTTGTCCGCAAGTTCCTTGAAAGGTCAAATCTCTGCTCTTTCTGTTCTTTTTCACAGAAAGATTGCTATTCTTCCTGATATTCATTGTTTTGTTCAAGCTTTGGTTCGTATAAAACCTGTCATTAAGTCAATTTCTCCTCCTTGGAGTTTGAATTTGGTTCTAGGGGCTCTTCAAGCTCCTCCGTTTGAACCTATGCATTCATTGGACATTAAATTACTTTCTTGGAAAGTTTTGTTCCTTTTGGCAATCTCTTCTGCCAGAAGAGTTTCTGAATTATCTGCTCTTTCTTGTGAGTCTCCTTTTCTGATTTTTCATCAGGATAAGGCGGTGTTGCGAACTTCTTTTGATTTTTTACCTAAAGTTGTGAATTCCAACAACATTAGTAGAGAAATTGTGGTTCCTTCATTATGTCCTAATCCTAAGAATTCTAAGGAGAAATCGTTGCATTCTTTGGATGTTGTTAGAGCTTTGAAATATTATGTTGAAGCTACTAAGTCTTTCCGTAAGACTTCTAGTCTATTTGTTATCTTTTCCGGTTCTAGAAAAGGCCAGAAAGCTTCTGCCATTTCTTTGGCATCTTGGTTGAAATCTTTAATTCATCTTGCCTATGTTGAGTCGGGTAAAACTCCGCCTCAAAGGATTACAGCTCATTCTACTAGGTCAGTTTCTACTTCCTGGGCGTTTAGGAATGAAGCTTCGATTGATCAGATTTGCAAAGCAGCAACTTGGTCCTCTTTGCATACTTTTACTAAATTCTACCATTTTGATGTATTTTCTTCTTCTGAAGCAGTTTTTGGTAGAAAAGTACTTCAGGCAGCGGTTTCAGTTTGAATCTTCTGCTTATGTTTTTCATTAAACTTTATTTTGGGTGTGGATTATTTTCAGCAGGAATTGGCTGTCTTTATTTTATCCCTCCCTCTCTAGTGACTCTTGTGTGGAAAGATCCACATCTTGGGTAATCATTATCCCATACGTCACTAGCTCATGGACTCTTGCTAATTACATGAAAGAAAACATAATTTATGTAAGAACTTACCTGATAAATTCATTTCTTTCATATTAGCAAGAGTCCATGAGGCCCGCCCTTTTTTTGGTGGTGGTCATGATTTTTGTATAAAGCACAATTATTCCAATTCCTTATTTTATATGCTTTTGCACTTTTTTATCACCCCACTTCTTGGCTATTCGTTAAACTGAATTGTGGGTGTGGTGAGGGGTGTATTTATAGGCATTTTGAGGTTTGGGAAACTTTGCCCCTCCTGGTAGGAATGTATATCCCATACGTCACTAGCTCATGGACTCTTGCTAATATGAAAGAAATGAATTTATCAGGTAAGTTCTTACATAAATTATGTTTTCTTTCATGTAATTGGCAAGAGTCCATGAGCTAGTGACGTGTGGGATATACAATCCTACCAGGAGGGGCAAAGTTTCCCAAACCTCAAAATGCCTATAAATACACCACTCACCACACCCACAATTCAGTTTTACAAACTTTGCCTCCTATGGAGGTGGTGAATTAAGTTTGTGCTAAGATTTCTACGTTGCTATGCGCTTCTCAGCATTTTTGAAGCCTGTTTCCTCTCAGAGTACAGTGAATGTCAGAAGGATGTGAAGGGAGTATCATCTATTGAATGCAATGGTTTTCCTCACGGGGATCTATTTCATAGGTTCTCTGTTATCGGTCGTAGAGATTCATCTCCTACCACCCTTTTTCAAATCGACGATATACTCTCATATTTCATTATCTCTACTGATAATCGTTTAAGTACTGGTTTGGCTATCTGCTATATGTGGATGGGTGTTTTCAGGTTAGTATGTTTTCATTACTTAAGACACTCTCAGCTATGGTTTGGCACTTTATGTATTTATATAAAGTTTTAAATATATGTTTTGTACTTATATTTGCCATGATTCAGGTTTCAGTATATTTCCTTTTGCAGACTGTCAGTTTCATATTGTCAGGGTGCCAGGAATCAGACTGAGACGAGAAGTGCAAAAATAATCACACCTTTATTAATAGCAAAAAATAATAAAAAGTCCACAAGTCAAATAACAAGCCAGGAGTCAAAACCAGAGCTGGTAGTCAGACGAGCTGAGTCAGGAGCCAAAGTGAATAGTCAGACGAGCCGGAAGCAGGAGCAAGGAAAACAGCAGAGTCAGGAACAAGCCAGGGATCAGGAACCAGGAAGGACGTCAGGCAGCCAGGTAATACACAGGAACTCTCACAAACAGGTCTGAGACAACGCAAAGGCAAAGCATACTGAACAGAGGCCCTTTAAATAATAAGTGATGACATCACAATTCTGAGACTGCATCCTGTCTCACATGGATGATGCACACCAGTCTGGCCATAAAAGGAAGTGCAGGAAATGAGCAGCATCCCCCACAATGCACCTTAGTCAGGAAGAGAGGTGAGTAAAATGGCTGCCAGCAACACATGGCAAATACAACAGGGAAAAAACCCTGACACATATTTGGGAAATGCATTTTTTAGAAATGTATTTCTTACCTGGGGTGTAGTCTTTTTTCAATTGACTGTCATTTTTCAAATTCGCGGGCAGAATTAGGCTCGCGAGGGCGCAAAATGTTTAAGTTTATTGCATCATTCTTGGCGCAAGATTTTTTTGGCGCAAAGTTATGTTTGTTGAGGCAAATTTGTCATTTCTGGCGTCATAGTTGATGCCGGGTCCTTTCACAAGGTTGCGTCATCTATGACACGAGTATGTCGTTTCTGGACGTTTTTGGCGCCAAGTATGACGCACAACAGAAAAATATTCGTTATTTTAGACCCCATTCCTATTTGCCTCTTGCCTTTTTCTATGTCAGAGGGCTATTCTGTTTGCATTTTTTCCCATTCCTGAAACTGCCATATAAGGAAATTGATAATTTTGCTGTATATGTTGTTTCTTTTACAAAGATATGACGAGTCCACGGATTTCATCCTTACTTGTGGGATATTAACTTCCTGCTAACAGGAAGTGGCAAAGAGCACCACAGCAGAGCTGTATATATAGCCCCTCCCTTCCCCTCCACCCTCAGTTATTTTCTTTGCCTGTGTTATACTAGGAAGAGGTAAAGTGAGGTGTTAGTTTTATTTTATTCAATCAAGAAGTTTTTTATTTTTAAATGGTACCGGTGTGTACTATTTTCCTCAGGGGGTTATGGAAGAAGATTTCTGCCCTGAGGTTTGATGATCTTAGCAGTTGTAACTAAGATCCACGCTAGTCCCTACAAGACTTCTGAAGGTAACACATGAGACATCTTCAGTGTGGAGACCGGTTTCATGCTACAAGCAGCATTAAGGTATGTGCAGCCTTTTATTTCTGAAGAGACTTGGTATAGCAGAACTAGCTGGCATTTATTTCCCTGTATGGGAATGGGATAAGCAGTAGACCTTGTTACACAGAAGGGTGTTACTAGAGTCCCTTGTTTTTATTTTTCTGAGCTGACATAAGGGCATGATATGACACTCTGGGAGAGGCATAAAGGCAGTAAATCGATTAAGCAGTTAAACAATTGAGCTATTTTTTATTATATATTCAGCATGACTTGCTGGGATGTGTTTGCGGTTTGTTTTTTTGTTCAACTTTGTTATGTGAAAAACCGCTTCTCCATGCGGTTGTGTTTGGGCCTACTCCGACATTGGCCATAAGGGGCAGGGCTTGTTTTCATGCTCTCAGATGCGCACTTCCTTCTGACAGAGAAGCAGCAGGCAGTGACTCCGGTTGCTCCTGGATAGTAGTCTCTAGCCTGGAGTGTTGGCTATTCATTACGAAGTACCCTGGGGGCAGGTAGGTGCCACAGCATTGCGAGGTGCAGAGGGTATTTTTGTGTAAACTGATATATTTTTCACTTTAGAGCCTTACTCATAGAGTGCAATAATTTTTGGATATACCAATAAGTTTTAGTTTATTTTGGTAATAAATTAACGTTATTTAAGCAGTTTTGGAAAAATTGTTCACTTTTTCTTTCTTAAAGGCGCAGTACACGTTTTTCAAAGATTTATTTAAAGCAATAAATAAAGTGTTTAAACGACTTTTGTGGCTATTATTAGTCTGTTCAACATGTCTGACATTGAGGAATCTCATTGTTCTATGTGTTTAAAAGCTATTGTGGAACCCCCTCTTACATTGTGTACCTCTTGTACTGAAAGGGCCTTACATTGTAAAGACCATATTTTAGGTCAATATAGTGTGCCTAAGGATGATTCTCAAGCTGAAGAGAATCAGGATATGCCATCCAATTCTCCCCAAGTGTCACACCCTTTAACGCCCACACAAGCGACTCCAAGTACTTCTAGTGCGTCCAATTCCTTTACTATGCAGGAGATGGCTGCAGTTATGTCAACTACCCTTACAGAGGTATTATCTAAATTACCAGTGTTACAGGGTAAGTGCAGTAGGTCAGGTATTAATGTAAATACTGAATTCTCTGATGCTTTATTAGCTATTTCCGATGTACCCTCACAGTGTTCTGAGTTGGGGGTCAGGGAATTGCTGTCTGAGGGAGAAATTTCAGACTCAGGGAATGTGTTACCTCAGACAGATTCAGACGTTATGTCCTTTAAATTTAAGCTTGAACACCTCTGCCTGTTGCTTCGGGAGGTTTTAGCGACTCTGGATGATTGTGATCCTATTATGATACCACCAGAGAAATTGTGTAAAATGGATAGATATCTAGAAGTGCCTACTTACACTTATGTTTTTCCAGTTCCTAAAAGAATTTTGGAAATTATAAAGAAGGAATGGGATAGACCAGGTATACCGTTTTCTCTCCCTCCTACTTTTAAGAAAATGTTTCCTATATCAGACACCATTCAGGACTTGGGGCAAACGGTCCCTAAGGTGGAGGGAGCTATATCTACCCTGGCTAAGCGTACAACTATACCCATTGAGGACAGTTGTGCTTTCAAGGACCCTATGGATAAAAATTAGAGGGTCTTCTAAAGAAATTGTTTATTAATCAGGGTTTTCTTTTACAACCTACTGCTTGCATTGTTCCAGTAACTACTGCAGCAGCTTTTTGGTTTGAAGCTCTAGAAGAGTCCCTGAAGGTTGAGACTCCGTTAGATGACATTTTGGATAGAATTAAGGCTCTCAAGTTAGCTAATTCTTTTATTACTGATGTTCCTAGTGGGTGTGGATAGCGCTAAGACAGCTGTGAGTTGGACGTGTCTATTAGAAACAGTGTATTTATACTATCTTTGTATTTAAATGTGACAATATTATGCTCTTAATAATCCTTTAATAACTCTTGTGAAATGAACTACTGTTTTGAAAAAATACTATGTATAGTGTTCTGGTGATTTGTCCTGTGATGTGATAACTAGTGTAGGATCAATACGTCATTATCCAAGTATTCTACAAGTATCAATATATATCTAAGTAAAATTACCGCTTTGTGAACATGTGATGGGGAATATAAGATGAGAAATCCTAAATATTTTATAAAACACTTCTTGCACTAGTTATTTTGATAAGGAATCATATTATTTGTAATTGTAAATGATGTGTGCAAACGGTGCAGGTAGATTATCCCTATACTTAGTATCCCACAGGTATAATAAAGGTAAAGCGGTAATTTTATTTAGATATATATTGATACTTGGAGAATACACAGGACAAATCACCAGAACACTATACATAGTATTTTTTCAAAAAAGTAGTTCATTTCACAAGAGTTATTAAAGGATTATTAAGAACATAATATTGTAACATTTAAATACAAAGATAGTATAAATACACTGTTTCTAATAGACACGTCCAACTCACAGCTGTCTTAGCGCTACCCACCCCCACTAGGAACTTCTGTATAACAATCTGATATTGGGAGGATATCAGAATTGGGGTAGCATTGTGAGCTTAGCAGGTCTGACACATAGTAAACACAATACACACATTTTTTGCATATTTGCTATTCTAGCACGTAGAGCGTTGTGGCTTAAATCTTGGTCTGCTGATGTGTCATCAAAAACTAAGCTTTTAGCTATTCCCTTTTAAAGGTAAGACCCTTTTAAGGCCAGAATTGAAGGAAATCATTTCTGACATTAAAGGAGGTAAAGGCCATGCCCTACCTCAGGACAAGTCTGTTAAGATGAGGGGTAAACAGAATAATTTGCGTTCCTTTTGGAATTTTATGGGAGGACCTTCTGCTTCCTCTTCCTCCACAAAGCAGGAAGGGAATTTTACCCAATCTAAGTCAGTCTGGAGACCCAACCAGAATTAGAATAAAGGTAAACAATCCAAGAAGCCAGCTGCTGCTACAAAGACAGCATGAAGGGGTAGCCCCTGATCCAGGACCGGATCTAGTAGGGGGCAGACTCTCTTTCTTTGTCCAGGCTTGGGCAAGAGATGTTCAAGACCCTTGGGCACTAGAAATAGTGACCCATGGTTATCAATTGGATTTCAAGGATTTTCTCCCAAGAGGGAGGTTTCATCTTTCAAGATTATCTGCAGACCAGATAAAAAGAGAGGCGTTCTTACGCTGTGTAAAAAACCTTGTTACCATGGGAGTAATTTGTCCAGTTCCAAAATCGGAACAAGGACAGAGCTTTTACTCAAATCTATTTGTGGTTCCCAAAAAATAGGGCACTTTCAGACCCATCTTAGACCTCAAGTGTCTAAACAAGTTTCTCAGAGTCCCAATTTTACCAATGATCCAGGAGGGTCAATGTATGACTACCGTGGACTTGAAGGATGCTTACCTTCATATTCCTATCCACAAGGATCATCATCAGTTTCTAAGGTTTGCCTTCCTGGACAAACATTATCAGTTCGTGGCTCTTCCCTTCGGGTTGGCCACAGCACCCAGAATCTTCACAAAAGGTTCTAGGTTCTCTTTTGGCAATTCTCAAACCGCGAGGCATAGCGGTGGTGCCTTATCTGGACGATATTCTGATTCAGGTGTCAACATATCAACTGACAAAATCTCACACGGACACAGTGTTGTCTTTCCTGAGAACTCACAGTTGGAAGGTGAAAATAGAGAAGAGTTCACTTGTTCCACAGACAAGGGTTCCTTTCTTGGGAACTCTGATAGACTCGGTAGCCATGAAAATATTTCTGACAGAGGTCAGAAAATCAAAGATTCTAAATACTTGCTGAGCACTTCAGTCCATTCCTCGGCTATCAGTGGCTCAGTGTATGGAGGTAATTGGATTAATGGTAGCGACAATGGACATCATTCCGTTTGCTCGCTTTCATCTCAGACCGCTGCAGCTGTGCATGCTCGGACAGTGGAATGGGGATTATGCGGATTTATCTCCTCAGATAAATCTGGATCAAGAGACCAGAGACTCTCTTCTTTGGTGGTTGTTGCCACATCATCTGTCCCAAGGGACTTGTTTCCGCAGACCCTCGTGGGTGATAGTGACAATGGATGCCAGCCTTCTGGGCTGGGGTGCAGTCTGGAACTCCCTGAAAGCTCAGGGTGTTTGGACTCAGGTGGAGTCTCTACTTCCAATCAATATTCTGGAACTGAGAGCAATATTCAATGCACTTCAGACGTGGCCTCAGTTGGCTTCGGCCAAATTCATCAGATTCCAGTCGGACAACATTACGACTGTGGCTTATATCAATCATCAAGGGGGAACAAGGAGTTCCTTAGCGATGAGAGAAGTATCCAAGATAATTCGTTGGGTAGAGGCCCACTCTTGTCATCTGTCAGCGATCTACATCCCAGGAGTAGAGAACTGGGAAGTGGATTTTCTAAGTCGACAGACTTTTCATCCGGGGGAGTGGGAACTTCACCCAGAGGTATTTGCCTCATTGATTCTCAGATGGGGCAGGCCAGAATTGGATCTGATAGCATCTCGACAGAATGCCAAGCTTCCAAGATACGGATCCAGGTCAAGGGATCCTCAGGCCAAACTGATAGATGCCTTGGCAGTGCCTTGGTTGTTCCGCCTAGCTTATGTGTTTCCCCCATTTCCTCTCCTTCCCCGGGTGATTGCTTGAATCAAACAGAAGAGAGCTTCAGTGATCCTGATAGCGCCTGCGTGGCCATGTAGGACTTGGTATGCGGATCTAGTGGACAAGTCATCTCTGCCTCCGTGGAAACTTCCTTTGAGACAGGACCTTCTCATTCAAGGTCCTTTCCAACATCTAAATCTAATTTCTCTGCAGCTGACTGCGTGGAGATTGAACGCTTGATTTTATCAAAGCGAGGATTCTCTGATTCGGTCATCAATACTTTGATACAGGCTAGAAAGCCTGTCACTAGAAAAATCTGTCATAAGATATGGTGTGAATCCAAGGGTTACTCATGGAGTAAAGTTAGGATTCCCAGGATTCTTTCTTTTCTCCAAGAAGGATTGGAGAAAGGGTTATCAGCAAGTTCCTTAAAGGGACAAATTTCTGCTTTGTCAATTCTGTTTCACAAACGTTTGGCAGATGTGCCAGATGTTCAGTCTTTTTGTCAGGCTCTATCTAGAATTAAGCCTGTATTTAGACCCATTACTCCTCCCTGGAGTTTGAATTTAGTTCTTCGAGTTCTTCAAGGGGTTCTGTTTGAACCCATGCATTCCATGGATATCAAATTGTTATCTTGGAAAGTTCTGTTTTTAATTGCTATTTCTTCTGCTCAAAGAATTTCTGAGCTTTCAGCGCTACAGTGTGATTCTCCTTATCTCATTTTTCATTCTGATAAGGTGATGTTACATACCAAACCTGGATTCCTTCCTAAGGTTATTTCAAATAAGAATATTAATCAGGAAATTGTTGTTCCTTCCTTATGTCCTAACCCTTCTTCTAAGAAGGAGCATATGTTGCATAATTTGGACATGGTCCGTGCCTTAAAGTTTTACTTACAGGCAATTAAGGATTTCCGTCAATCATCTTCATTATTCATTGTTTATTCTGGAAAGCATAGGGGTCTACCTCTCTTTCTTTTTGGCTGAGAAGTATCATCCGCCTGGCATATGAGACTGCTGAACAGCAGCCTCCTGAAAGAATTACGGCTCATTCTACTAGGGCTGTGGCTTCCACACAGGCCTTCAAAAATGATGCATCTGTTGAACAGATTTGTAAGGCTGCGACTTGGTCGTCCCTTCACACATTTTCAAAATTTTACAAATTTGATACTTTTGCCTCTTCTGAGGCTATTTTTGGGATAAAGGTTCTTCATGCAGTGGTGCCTTCTGTTTAGGTTCCTATCTTGTCCCTCCCTTTCATCCGTGTCCTTTTGCTTTGGTATTGGTTTCCCTCAAGTAAGGATGAAATCCGTGGACTCGTCATATCTGTAAAAGAAAAGTAAATTTATGCTTACCTGATAAATTCATTTCTTTTATGATATGACGAGTCCACGGCCCACCCTTTTCTTTTTAAGACAGATTTATTTATTTTTTCTAAACTTCAGTCACCTCTGCACCTTTTTAGCCTTTCCTTTTCTCTTCCTATAACCTTCGGCCGAATTACTGGAGGTGGAGGGGAAGGGAGGGACTATATATGCAGCTCTGCTGTGGTGCTCTTTGCCACTTCCTGTTAGCAGGAGGTTAATATCCCACAAGTAAGGGTGAAATCTGTGGACTTGTCATATCATAAAAGATATTAATTTATCAGGTAAGCATAAATTTACTTTTTTTTCTCTTACATTTGCAAGATGTTTTAATCTGTTCCTGTCTCAGAATTCACTGTTGGATCCCTGCTGCCTGATAACAGTTCTACCAAAGCTAAGTGCATTTGTTGTAAACTTGTGGAGATTATACCTCCAGCTGTGGTTTGTAATAGTTGTCATGATAAACTTTTACATGCAGAAAATGTATCCATCAGTAGTAGTTCATTACCTGTTGCTGTTCCTTCAACATCTAATGCACAAGATATACCTGTAAATTTAAAATAATTTTTTTCTGATTCTATTCAGAAGGCTTTGTCTGCCATTCCACCTTCTAATAAACGTAAAAGGTCTTTTAAAACTTCTCATAAGGTTGATGAAATTTCAAATGATCAGCAACATACTGAATTATCTTTCTCTGATGAAGATCTATCTGATCAGAAGATCCTGCCTCAGATATTGACATTGATAAATCCGCTTATTTATTTAAATTGGAGTATATTCGTTCTTTGTTAAAAGAAGTGTTGATTACATTGGATATGGAGTAAACAAGTCCTCTTGATATTAAAACTGGTAAACATTTAAATTCTGTTTATAAACCTCCTGTGGTTATTCCAGAGGTTTTTCCAATTCCTGATGCTATTTCTGATATGATTTCAAAGGAATGGAATACGCCTGGTACTTCTTTTATTCCTTCTTCAAGGTTTAAAAAAATTGTATCCTTTGCCAGATGTTAGATTGGAGTTTTGGGAAAAGATCCCCAAATTTGATGGGGCTATCTCTACTCTTGCTAAACATACTACTCTTCCTATGGAAGATAGTACTTCTTTGAAAGATCCTTTAGATAGGAAACTTGAATCTTATCTAAGGAAAGCTTATTTATATTCAGGTCGTCTTCTTAGGCCTGCAATTTCTTTGGCTGAAGTTGCGGCTGCTTCAACTTTTTGGTTGGATACTTTAGCGCAACAAGTATCGGATCATGATTTGTCTAGCATTGTTAAGTTGATTCAATATGCTAATAATTTCATTTGTGATGCCATTTTTGATATTATCAAAATTGATGTTAAATCTATGTATTTAGCTATTTTAGCTAGAAGAGCTTTGTGGCTCAAATCTTGGAATGCTGATATGACTTCTATGTCCAGATTTCTATCTCTTTCTTTCCAAGGTAATAAATTATTTGGTTCTCAGTTGGATTCAATAATTTCAACTGTTACTGGGGGGGAAAGGGAGTTTTTTTGTTTTAGGATAAAAAAAAACATGGGTAAATCTAAAGCTTTTAACCGTTTTCGTTCCTTTTGACAAAATAAGGAACAGAAACCTAATTTTTCCCCCAAGGAATCTGCTTCCAATTGGAAGCTTTCTTCAAATTGGAATAAATCCAAGCCATTTAAGAGATCAAAACCAGCCCCCAAGTCCACATGAAGGTGCGGCCCTCATTCCAGCTCAGCTGGTAGGGGGCAGATTAAAATTTTGGATGTTTGGATCAATTCGGTCCAAAATCATTGGATTCAGAGTATTGTCTCTCAGGGGTACAGAATAGGATTCAGAGTAAGACCGCCTGTGAGAAGATTATTTCTCTCACGCATTCCGTTAAACCCAGTAAAGGCTCAGGCTTTTCTGAAGTGTGTTTCAGACCTGGAGTTATCAGGGGTAATCATGCCAGTTCCGTTTCAGGAACAGGGTATGGGGTTTTATTCAAATCTATTCATTGTCCCAAAGAAAGAAAATTAATTCAGACCAGTTTTGGATCTAAATATTTTGAATCGATATGTAAGAGTACCAACTTTCAAAATGGTGACTATTCTGCCTTTTGTTCAGCAAGGGCATTCTATGTCCACAATAGACTTACAGGATGCATATCTTCATATTCCGATTCATCCAGATCACTATCAGTTCCTGAGATTCTCTTTTCTAGAAAAGCATTGCCAATTTGTTGCTCTTCTTTTTTGCCTAGCGACAGCTCCAAGAATATTTTCAAAGGTTCTAGGTGCCCTGCTCTCTGTAATCATAGAGCGGGGTGTTGTGGTGTTTCCTTATTTGGACAATATCTTGGTACTTGCTCAGTCTTTACGTTCTGCAGAATCTCACACAAATCAACTACTGTTGTTTCTTCAAAGACATGGTTGGAGGATCAATTTACCAAAAAGTTCCTTGATTCCTCAGACAAGGGTCACCTTTTTTAGGTTTCCAGATAGA
Source organism: Bombina bombina (assembly GCF_027579735.1). Taxonomy (NCBI): domain Eukaryota; kingdom Metazoa; phylum Chordata; class Amphibia; order Anura; family Bombinatoridae; genus Bombina; species Bombina bombina. The sequence goes on along the minus strand of NC_069499.1, from coordinate 1,197,508,942 downwards.
TTCAGTGTACATGACTCTGTCTCTAACAGACAAGAGACAATTTAAATTGGTTTCAGTTGTCGGAACCTTCAGTCTCTATTTTTCCCTTCAGTAGCTATGTGCATGGAAGTTTTAGGTCTCATGACTGCAGCATCGGACGCGATTCCCTCGTTTTCATATGAGACCTCTCCAGCTTTGTATACTGAATCAATGGTGCAGAAATTATACAAGGATATCATAATGAATATCCTTAAATCCAAATGTTTGACTATCTCTGACTTGGTGGTTAGATCACCATATAGTTCTAGGGGCCTCTTTGGTTCTTCCAACCTGGACTGTGATCACAACAGATGCGAGTCTTTTCAGGTTGGGGAGCTGTTTTGGGATCTCTGACAGCACAAGGGGTTTGGAAATCTAAAGAGGCGAGATTACCAATCAATATTTTGGAATTCTGTGCAATTTTCAGGGCTCTTCAGGCTTGGCTTCTGTTGAAGAGAAAACCGTTCATTTGTTTTCAGACAGAAAATATCACAGCTGTGGCATATGTCAATTATCAGGGTGGGACTCACAGTCCCCTAGCTATGACAGAAGTATCTTGAATACTTTCTTGGGCGGAATCCAGCTCTTGTCTAATTTCTGCGGTACATATCCCAGGTGTAGACAATAGGGAAGCGGATTATCTCAGCTGTCAAACTTTACATCCTGGGGAGTAGTCTCTCCATCCAGATGTGTTTTCTCAGATTGTTCAGATGTGGGGTCTTCCAGAAATAGATCTGATGGTTTCTCATCTAAACAAGAAACTTCCCAGGTACCTGTCCAGGTCCAGGGATCTTCAGACGGAAGCAGTGGATGCGTTGACACTTCAATGGTGCTACCAACCTGCTTATATTTTCCCGCCTCTAGTTCTTCTTCCAAGAGTGATATCCAAAATCATCATGGAACAGTTTATTTGTATTGCTGGTAGCTCCAGCATGGCCTCACAGGTTTTGGTATGCGGATCTTGTTCGGATGTCCAGTTACCAACCTTGGCCTCTTCCATTTAGGCCGGATCCTTTGTCTCAAGGTACATTTTTTCCATCAGGATTTCAAATCATTAAATTTGAAGGTATGGGAATTGAACACCTAGTGCTTAGTCATAGAGGTTTCTCTGACTCAGTGATTAATACTATGTTACAGGCTCATATATCTGTTTCTAGAAAGATTTATTATTGAGTTTGGAAGACTTATTTTCATGGTGTTCTTCTCATAAATTCGCTTGGCATTCTTTCAGAATTCCTAGAATTTTACAGTTTCTTCAGCATGGTTTGGATAAGGTTTTGTCTGCAAGTTCCTTGAAGGGACATATCTTTGCTCTTTCTGTCTTATTTCACATAAAGATGGCTAAGCTTCCTGATATTTACTGTTTTTAACAGGCTTTGGTTTGTATCAAGCCTGTCATTAAATCAATCGCTCCTATATTTGAGTCTATGCATTCTTTGGATATTAAACTACTTTCTTGGAAAGTGTTGTTCCTTTTGGCCATCTCTTCTGCTAGAAGAGTTTCTGAATTAGCCACTCTTTATTGTGAATCTCCTTTTCTGATTTTTCATCAGGATAAGGCGGTTTTGCGGACTTCATTTAAATTCTTTCCTAAGGTTGTGATTTCTAACAACATTAATAGATAAATTGTTGTCCCTTCCTTGTGTCCTAATCCTAAGAATTTTTTGGAGAAATCCTTCCATTCTTTGGATGTGGTAAGAGCTTTGAAATTTTATGTTGAAGCTACTAAAGATTTCAGGAAGTCTTCTAGTCTATTTGTTATCTTTTCTGGTTCTAGGAAAGGTCAGAGGGCTTCTGCCGCTTCTTTGGCTTCGTGGTTAAAGCTTTGGTTTCATTCAGCTTATTTGGGGTTGGGTCAAGCCCCGTCTCAGATAATTACAGCTCATTCTACTAGATCAGTCTCCATTTTGTGGGCTTTTAAGAATGAAGCTTCAGTTTATCAGATTTGCAAAGCAGCAACCTGGTCTTCTTTGCATACATTTACTAAATTCTACCGTTTTGATGTATTCGCTTCTTCGGAAGCAGTTTTTAATAGAAAAGTTCTTCAGGCAGCTGTTTCAGTTTGATTCTTCTGCTTATGTTTTAAGTTTTTTCTTTTCATTTAATGAGAATTAACTTATATTTTGGGTTGTGAATTATTTTTTCAGCAAGAAATGGCTGTTTTTATTTTTATCCCTCCCTCTCTAGTGACTCTTGCGTGGAGTTCCACATCTTGGGTATTGCTATTCCATACGTCACTAGCTCATGGACTCTTGCCAATTACATGAAAGAAAACATAATTTATGTAAGAACTTACCTGATAAATTTATTTATTTCATATTGGCAAGAGTCCATGAGGCCCACCCTTTTTGTGGTGGTTATGGTTTTTTATATAAAGCACAATTATTTCCAAATTCCTTTGTTGATGCTTTTTACTACTTTCTTTATCACCCCACTTCTTGGCTATTCGTTAAACTGAATTGTGGTTGTGGTAAGGGTTGTATTTATAGGCATTTTGAGATTTGGGAAAATTTGCCCCTCCTGGTAGGATTGTATAGCCCATACATCACTAACTCATGGACTCTTGCCAATATGAAAGAAATGAATTTATCTGGTAAGTTCTTACATAAATTATGTTTTTTCACTTTCTTATTGGGATATTTGTTAGAGGATAACCTCCATAGTATGGAGGTAGAGCTACTGATTACCAATGATTCACTTTGGGTTTAATTCATCTAGCACCCATTTGGATGGTTTTCTTAGATGAAGCAGTTCTGTTTCACTTTAGTTCACATGCTTTTCTAAATGCGCAGTTTTATTTCCTTGCTGGTTCCATGTCATCACTCTTCCGCTCTGAAGCGGAGCGGTGTCGGCTTTGTTTGTGTAATCGGAAAGTTTCTTGTGTAAAGCAGAGGCTGCTTCTACCTTATCTGTCAAGTTTTTTTCCCTCAGGAGGGGCAGGTTGGGCACATCAGTTCTAGCTGAGGTGCAGAGGCTGCTTCTTTAGTTTGGGGTTTGTTTGGAATGTAATATCACTATTTAATACATTTTGGAGTGCAATATTACTCTTTAATTTAAAGTGAAAGTAAAATTAAAGTGATAGTATCCATTTTGAATAGCACAATATTGCTTTTATATTTAAAGGGACAGTATTAGTTTTTAATAAAATTTTATTTGTGTGTACACAAGTAATTCTTTATTTTTGTTCATGGAGCAGGAGTCTGTTCCCATGGACAAAGGTTATTGTGTTTAGAGATCTAGATGTTGATGCCTACGCATTTTTACCTAATGTCTAAATAAGACTTAAAATTTAAAGATTAAATTTTTATTTTTAATGAGCCTAATGTCTCTCAGGATGATGCTGTTCAGGCAATGCCACAGATTTCTCCTCTAACATCCCAAGCATCTATGGTGTCACATACAGTGCCCTGCAGTTCCTCTCAGCCTCCTGGAGGAGTTTATTTGCCTGCAGATTTTGCTGTACAGGTACCTTCTGCAGTATCTGTGGCATTATCTGTTTTTTCCTCTGCTAAAAGGAAAATGCAAGAGGAAAATTAGAGATTCAGATTGTAAGGTTTCTGTTTTCACTTATTGCTACAAAGGTTGGTCTCCCTCATAAGTTTGAGGAGCATATGTCGGTAGCTTCTGGGGGTAAAATCTCAGATTTGGACAATATAATTGCTTCATCTGATACTGAAGAGGTAAACTTCAGATTTAAGCTTGAACACCTTTGTGTATTGCAAAATTAGGTATTAGCTACTTGGACAACTTTGATGCTCTTGTCATTGTCAACCCTATAAAATCTAGTAAACTTATTAAATACTATGATTTTCCTTCCTGTGGAAGTGTTTCCTTTTCCAGTCAATGTGTTGGAGACTTTTTTCAGGAATGGGAGACTTCAAGATAGGTTCTTCCTGTCTCTTGTTTAAAAAAAAAAAAAATGTTTTTTGTTGCCACCTCCATTTAAATTCATAGCGAATGGTGCCTAAAGTAGAAGGGGCTATTTCTACTCTGGTTAGAGAACTATGATCCCTATAGAGGATAGTTGCTCCTTATGGATTCCTGGGTATGAGCTGGATGTATGTTTCTTCAATGGCAAGCTGCTGTTTGTATTGCCTCAGTAGCAAGTGTGGCATCTTATTGGTGCAACGCCTTGTCTGAATCTATTTTAGTAGAAACTCCTTTGGAGGAGATACAAGATAGGATGAAGGATCTTCATCTAGCCAATTCCTTTATTTTTTAATTGGACTGGATGTCTGGTTTCAATATCCTAGCCCGCTGGGGTTTGTGGCTAAAATCTTTGCCAATGTTTCCTTTAAGTCCAAGCTTCTAGCGCTTCCTTACAAAGGTAAAACTTTGTTTGGTCTGGGTCTAGACCTCTGAACAAGAAGAGCAGACCTATAGGACGTCAGAGTCTTCTTGGAGTCTAAGTCAGCATGAAGGTTCTGTCCCTGATCCGGGACTTGAATTACGTTCAGGATATTTCTTTCCTGGGAATGATAGTCCAGTTCCAATAGGAGTCTCTCCTGGTGTAGCTTAGTGGTTAGCATACCTGACTAGAAGGCAGAAGGTTGAGAGATAGAATTCACCCACGGGTGCTGGTCCGTTGTGGCTTGTTTGGCTGTCCTTGGAAATACAAGGACTTGCTGGTTCACTCCTAGAACAGCTCTTAAGATTAGGGCCTGGATTCTACTCTAATCTGTGGTTTCCAAAAAGGAGGGAATTTTTTCATCACATTCTAAACCTAAAGTGTCTTAACAAGTTTTTTTGTATACCGTCCTTCAAAATGGAAACCATTTGTTCCATTTTTTCTTGGGTCCAAGAGGGTCAGCTCATGATGACCATAGACCTGAAGGATGTGTATCTTCATGTTCCCATCCACAGTGATAATCTCAAGTTCCTGAGATTCGCCTTTTCTAGACAAACACTTTAAGTTTGTGACTCATCCGTTTGGCCTTGCCACAGCTCCCAGAATTTTCTCAAGGGTTCTGGGGGCTCTCTTGGCAGTGATCAGGTCTCGGGGAATTGCAGTGGCACTCTACCTGAACGACATATTGGTACAGGCACTATCTTTTCAACAAGCAAACTCTCAGACAGAGATCTTGTTGTCTTTTCTACATTCCCATGGATGGAATTTGAATCTGGAAAAGAGTTCCCTTGTTTCAGCTACAAGGGTAGTGTTCTTAGGGACCATAATAGATTCCATATCTATGAAAATATTTCTGACGGAGGTCAGAAAATTGAATTTTTTTCCTCTCGCCTATTTCTGCAGTCTACTGTTTGGCATCAGTGGCTATATGTATGGAGGTAATTGGTCTGATGGTAGCTTCCATGGACATCATCCCTTTGCTTGATTCCATTTGAGAGCTCTGCAGTTCTGCACGCTCAGACAATAGAACGGAGATCTGATCTTACGATCTGTCTCAGAGGATAGATCTAGATCAGTCGACAAGAAACTCTCTGTGGTGGCTTTCTCAGGATCATCTGTCTCAGGGCATATGCTTCCAGATGGTTAAAGACACAAGTACTATTGACTTGGGTGGAGTCTGCCTTCCTGATAAACATCTTGGAGTTGAGAGTGATTTACAATGCTCTGATGGCTTGGCCTCAGTTGTCTTTGCCCGATTTATCAGGTTAGAGTCGGACAACATTACCTTAGTGGCTTACATCAACCACCAGGGAGGAACTCAGAGTTCCTTAGCCATGAGGGAGGTGACTCGGAATATTCAGTGGGCTGAAGCACATTCCAGGAGTGGACAACTGGGAAGTGGATTTCCAGTGGGCTCTCCATCCAGAGGTGTTCTCCAGGTTAACCCTCAAATGGGGGTGCCGGAGTTGGATCTGATGGCATCTCTGCAGAACGCCAACCTTCCAAAGTATGGTTCAAGGTCCACAGGCCGCCCTGATTGATGCTCTGATGGTCCCTTGGGATTTCAGTCTGGCATATCTGTTTCCTCCATTTGCTCCCCTTCCAAAAGTCATTGCTCGTATCAAACAGGAGAGAGCATCGATAATTCTAAAAGCTCCTGCATGGCTTCGCAGGATCTGGTATGCAGACCTAGTGAAGATGTCATCTCTTCCACCTTGGAGGTTGTCTCTGAGGAAGGACCTTTTAATTAAGGGTCTTTTCCTTCATCCAAATCTCGTTTATCTGAAGCTGACTGCTGAGATTGAACGCTTAGTTCTGAGACCATGATTCAGGCTTGCAAGCCTATTACTAGAAAGATTTACCATAAGGTATGGTGTAAATTCCTTTATTGGTGTGAATCCAAAGGCTACTCTTGGAGTAGGGTTAGAATTCCTAGGATTTTGTCCTTTCTCCAGGAAAGTCTGGAGAAGGGATTGCCAGTCAGTTCTCTTTAGGGTCAGATTTCTGCATTATCTATTTTGTTACTCAAGCGTCTGGCGGATATGCCAGATGTTCAATCTATTAGTCAGGCCCTGGTCAGATTCAGGCCTGTGTTTAAGTCTGTTGCTCTTCCTTGGAGCCTTAACTTTGTTCTTAAAGTTTTGCAGCAGGCTCAGTTTGAGCCATTGCATTCCATAGATATTATGGGATATTATAGGATTTTTGTCTGTCCTCTGCCCTGTTTGTTTGTTTCTCTGGAAAGCGTAAAGGTCAGAAAACTTCTGCTTCTTCTCTTTCTTTCTGGTTGAGAAGTATTATTCATTTGGAATATGAGACTGCTGGTCAGCAGCCTCCTGTGAGTATCACTGCTAATTCCATGAGGGCTGTCTCTTCTTTTTGGGTTTTCAAAAATGAAGCTTCTGTGGCTCATAATTGCAAGGCTGCATCTTGGTCTTCTCTGCATACTCTTTCCAAATTTTACAAATTTGATATTTTTGCCTCGGCTGATGCCTCTTTTGGGAGAAAGGTTCTTCAAGTGGTGGTGCCTTCTGTTTAGGTCTTCCTGTCTTGTTTTCCCTCCCTAGTCATCTGTTTCCTCTAGCTTGGGTATTGGTTCCCAATAGTAATTGATGACATTGTGGACTCTCCATATCTTAGGAAAGAAAACAAAATGTATGCTTACCTGATAAATTTATTTATTTCCAGATATGGAGACTTCACGACCCCACCCCACAGTTGTTTTTGATTAACTCTCAGGCACCTTTACACATTTGTGTTATTCCTTTTTCCATTTTCCTTTCGGTCTAATGACTGGGGATTATGGGTAGGGGAGTGACACTTAACAGCTTTGCTGTGGTGCTCTTTGCCCCTCCTGCTGGCCAGGAGTGATATTCCCACTAGTAATTGATGACGTTGTGGACTCTCTATATCCGGAAATAAATATATTTGTCATTTATTTGTTTTTTACCTTTGGGAACACCAGGCAGCCAAGCAGTAAAGGTTTATGGTCTTTAGAGTTCGGCTATAGCCATGCATTAGAGCCTGTAATTATACAAAGTGAAGCATTACATTAATACCCGTTTACACCAAATGCCTTAAGCATGAACAAAATTACTAAAACAGGATGCCTTGAAGTAAGAAATCATTGATCTATGTGTTTATTTTATTTCTAATGGTAGGATATAGCAGTACCTTAGACAGATTGGGGATTAATAATAATTCATTAGTGTTTGCGATGCGGAAGGGTGGCGGTTTAGGGGTTAATAACTTTAGTATAGTGGCGGCGATGTCGGGGAGCGGCCAAATAGGGGTTAATACATTTTATTAGTGGCGGCGATGTCGGGAGCGGCAGATTAGTGTTAATAACTTTAATGTAGTGTTTGCAATGCGGGAGGGCCTCGGTTTAGGGGTTAATAGGTAGTTTATGGGTGTTTAGTTTACTTTGTGACAGTTTAGTTATGAATTTTATGTAACAGTTTTGTTGCGTAAAACTCATAACTATTGCTTTTAGATTGCAAAAGGGATATAGGCTGGAACACAAGCTTTTTAGCCTCACCGCAAAACTTGTAATGGCTACGCTATAGAAGCCCCATGAAAAAACGTCATTTGAACGAGTGCGGGACTAACTTTGCGTTACAGGCTAAAAGGCTTGCGTTACAGCTATACCAACAAGACTTGTAATGGCTGCGGTGCTGTTTTAACGCTGAAATTACAATTTTTTCAGCGTTAAAACATAAACGCAAAACTTGTGATCTAGGTGAATGATTGCAGCTGAGGCCCGATGTTCCTTAAAGATCTAGCTGTATTGATAAACTATTATTTTATGATATGCAAAAATGTAACTATATAACAGTGAAATACAGTCACAAACTTGACTCAGTATTATTTTCTTGAAGAATTTACATTTGCAGCATTCTTGAATTGAAACCTGTGAACTACAGAACAGAAACTAGACTTGTCTATTGTGCGCCATTTCTTTTCTACATGTTGTCAATACCCCCAGGGACATAAGATCTGGGAGGGACCAATTAAGTTTTTTATTTAAAATTGCCCATTTCGTGTAAGAGAGGTATTGAGCCATACGTTTATCATATGCAAACATGGCTGCCATTACAGGACAGACAGACAGACACAAGTTGGCTATGGGAATATTTGAGAGATATGCAACACAATCCTTACCTGAGTGTGATCATATCCTTCTGCATTTGATTAAAATATGCATTGTATTACATCTGTGCATATTATTATGTGTACATTGTGGCTAATTTTATTATCTTCTCTAGAGGTATTTGTCTATTTGTTCAGCACATTGTATCTGTCCATATGTACTTTGTAAGTTATTGCTCTCTCCATATTATAGCATTGGGCATTGTGTTTCTGACCCCTCTGGCAGCTATGGAGTTAATCTCATACTCAGACTTCTTTGAGCCAGCACAGCAGCCCTCAACATGCCAGCTCTAGCTGCGGCCTGGCAGGGAGAGAGCTGCGTGCCTGCAGGCTGGGGTGGAACAGTACTGGGTAGGGGGTCAGGAGGCGGGAGATACACTGCTGCTATGTTTGGATATCTTCAGCAGTTGCAGGAAGGTGCCTGCAGGTTTGAGTGGGGATTTTGTGTTACAGATTTTCTACTGTTCAGTTTCAGGCTGGATTTCCCCTATGGGACTGAAAAGTAACAGAATTTATTTAGGCAAATAAACACCACTATTTAATACAAACATATAGAACTACTGTACAGTCACATATCAAAAACCACTATATATATATATAGAATGATCACTGTCATGTCAGCTGTTCCCATTCATTTATATAGGATCCCTACTACATTCATACCTATACTACATAATAATTATACACAAGACTTTCTTTGCATTTATCATTTCTGAAGTGTTCCACTTTTACATATAAGGGGTCCTAATGCTCGTGTAATAAACTGGTTGCTGCATCTGTAGTTAGTTAGAATTCTGTCTTACACACCTGATCTAGTTGTGATCTAGTTCAGCAGGTTCACAAGCTATTCTTATAAACCCTAACATAGCAGCTCTCACTACACACTTCAGCTGATCTTATACTGTACTATAGAATCCTATCTTATAACTATCAGCTGCTTCTGTGCACATTTATATAAATTATCCCTACATGCTGATGCATTAAAACACAATGTATTGGTATAACACAGTGCTTTCACTCTCTGTTCCAGTCTCCCCACTGTGCCACTGCAATGCGGCACTTAAACTAATCTCTTAATTATCTCTCTGCAAGCCGTCCAGCTTTGAATTATTATTATTACTTTAATCAAGGAAATCTGGTATGTGAGCTGATGACTGTAAAACAAATGTATTACCGGTAATTGTGTTGGCTGTGGGACAACTTTATACAGCTCTGTACGTGTGTATATATATTAATCAGCTTCACATAACTTCTAAAGGTTTCCCTATAGTATACATTAGCTCACATTTATACAGATCACCTTTACATCATCAGCTACCTCCTTACACGTTCTCTTTGATCCATTAAAGGGACATTATACACCTTGAGATTTGAAAATGAAATTAGTTGTGGATAGCAAATCAACTTATATAAAAAAATTTCATTACTTAATTGGCTTCAGCAGATAACTGCAAAAAAAAAAAATACACTTAATATTAACATAATGACTGTGGTTAGTCTAGACTGGCATCTCCATATAAATATCTGGAATTTGGCTATTAATTTTTTTTTGAGACAAACCAGATATTATTTTGTTCTACGCAGACAAAAAAAACTCTTATAATTACAAGGTGTTTAGTATCCCTTTAAATTCACCTATACAAGCGGCCTCCCTTTTATCAATGCACTTCTATTGGATTGTCTGTAAAATAGACCAGCTGCTACCATATATGTTCATAAAATGTCCTTAGCTATCAGCTGCATGCTTAGATTCTTGCGTGACGAGAAAGAGGAAACACATTGGTTTTGGTTTTGTATCCAGGTGTGATGCAAGAGCAGCTGCTAGCCTGGGGCAAAGGGAGTACTTATTTATTTACCATTTTATTTTGTTTACTATAAGAAGTTTTGATGTTTAATCTGTAGCCCAAGCAATAGTTCTTTGACCAAACAAACTGTGATCTATTTTGAAATGACCTTTTTGGGTCAGTGTTTCGAGTTAGAGATCACAATTAAAGGGACAGCAAAGTCAAAATAAAACTTAAATGGGTTGGATAGAGCATGACATTTTAAACAACTTGTCAATTTACGTATATTTTCAATTTTGCTGAGTTCTCTTGGTATCCTTTGTTTAAGTGTAAACCAAAGTAATCTCAGGAATGTGCATGCATTTGCAACATGTATAGCAATAGATAATTGCAAATACTACTGCCATAGAATTCTAGACACGTGCACACTCCTATGCGCCTACCTAGCTTTACTTTTCAACAAAGGGTACCAAGAGAACATAGCAAATTTGATAATTAAATGAGAAAGTTTTTTTTAATTGCGTGTTCTAACCTGATTATATCCTGACTTTACCGCCCCTTTAATAAACTAAGAATTGAAAATTGGAAAGTAGATTTTTTTTTGTGTATATAAAAAGACAAATATGACTGTCTTCACTGTACATATTGCTTTCCATTGGCTGGATGTGTACAACACTTAGATCACTCACATCACAGTGAAACCAGAAAGTCTGATTATATCATTTGTACCTGGGTACAGAGTGCTTAGGAATAAAGCAAAAGACACTCAATAACCTGTACTTCTTGCCGTGAAACTCTCAGCTATTACATAGTCCTGTGCCAGATATTGTACAAGGGAGGGCATGATAACAAAATGACCGGCAGAACAGGTAGTGACTTTGCTACAACATGCCAGTGTTGAAACCAGGTAAAAGGATATAGAGGAAGTAAGTTAAAAAGAGGGCAGTGCTGTCCCAAGCTTGGATACATTTTCTGATCCCCTCCCCAACAATTGTATATAATATTTGTTTCAAATGTATTCATCACAACTTAGCAGTTTGTAATTTATACACACAAAGAGCAGCAATGATTTAATTCTATCATCTGCATAAAGCGCAATGATTAACCCCTTTTCTTCTTCATATAAAGCAGTATAAACCTCTTTAACATAATATTTCAAAGCTCTTACCACATCCAAAGAATAGAAGGATTTCTCCAAAGAATTCTTAGGATTAGGACACAAGGAAGGAACAACAATTTCTCTATTAATGTTGTTAAAATTCATAACCTTACATTCTTTGGATGTGGTAAGAGCTTTGAAATATTATGTTAAAGCTACTAAAGATTTCAGGAAGACTTCTAGTCTATTTGTTATCTTTTCTGGTTCTAGAAAAGGTCAGAAGACTTCTGCCGTTTCCTTGGCTTCGTGGTTAAAGTTTTTGATTAGCCCCGCCTCAAAGATTTACAGCTCATTCTACTAGATCAGTCTCCAATTCATAGGCTTTTAAGAATGAAGCTTCAGTTAATCAGATTTGCAAAGCAGCAACCGGGTCTTCTTTGCATACATTTACTAAATTCTACCGTTTTGATGTATTCGCTTCTTCGGAAGCAGTTTTTGGTAGAAAAGTTCTTCAGGCAGCTGTTTCAGTTTGATTCTTCTGCTTATGTTTTAAGTTTTTTCTTTTCATTTAATGAGAATTAACTTATATTTTGGGTTGTGGATTATTTTTTTCAGCGAAAAAATGGCTGTTTTATTTTTATCCCTCCCTCTCTAGTGACTCTTACGTGGAGTTCCACATCTTGGGTATTGCTATCCCATATGTCACTAGCTCATGGACTCTTGACAATTACATGAAAGAAAACATAATTTATGTAAGAACTTACCTGATAAATTAATTTATTTCATATTGGCAAGAGTCCATGAGGCCCACCGTTTTTGTGGTGGTTATGATTTTTTTGTATAAAGCACAATTATTTCCAAATTCCTTTGTTGATGCTTTTTACTCCTTTCTTTATTACCCCACTTCTTGGCTATTCGTTAAACTGAATTGTGGGTGTGGTGAGGGGTGTATTTGTAGGCATTTTGAGGTTTGGGAAACTTTGCCCCTCCTGGTAGGATTGTATATCCCATACGTCACTAGCTCATGGACTCTAGCCAATATGAAAGAAATTAATTTATCAGGTAAGTTCTTACATAAATTATGTTTTTTAGCCACACATTGCTGAGTATTGATTCCTCCTGTCATGCAAATATAGAAAAAAATTATTCAAAAAAATGGACTTACCCCTAATACTCCCTGGGGCCTAGATTGAGAGCATACTGACGTAGCTCACTGTGCTGCCCCCTAGTGAAGGTAAATGGCACAACTCCCATTACCCAAAATATCACGCCTCATGTGATGACTTATGCGTTCTCTGGCCTTTGTGTTTTAGAGAGCTGTATTGGAGTAGGGAATATTGGTAAGCCACAGAGCTACTCATGATAATAATAAAAAAAGCCATGTATAAGGTCTTGTTTGCCTAGCCAGTAATAAGCCGTGAGCAAGGGGTTATATAGTGCAATAGGAGGTGTTATACAGAAGGGTTTCATGGTAAAAAGATGGAATTATATAGTACAGTAAGAGAACTTGTAGGTTGTAATGTATAATAAGAGTAGCTTTATGGAGCAATAAAGGGATTTGTAAAGGACTATCAGGTAGATTACGAGTTATGCACGCTTTAAGGAATTTAACGAATGCAACAAAAGTTGCGTTATTTAACCCTCTATAGCGCAGCCATTACAAGTTTTGAAACAGCCGGCTTGTGCGTGCAATATGTTTGCTTTGAGCTGCATACTGCAAAAATACAAGCGCTATTTTGACGTGCTTGTGCATGCTTTCCCCAAAGACATCAATGGGGCGAAAGTGTCAGAAAAAACCTAACACCTGTGATCACGGAATGAAAAGCTTCGTAATGCAGCCCCATTGATGTCTATGGGGAAAAACAAAAGATACCTTTAAACTTAACACCCTAACATAAACCCCAAGTCTAAACACCTCTAATCTGCTGCCCCCAACATCGCCGCCACCTACATAATGTTATTAACCCCTAATCTACTGCTCCCGATATCGCGGCCACCTAAATAAATCTATTAACCCCTAATCTGCTGCCCCAACATCGCTGCCACCTACATAATGTTATTTACCCTTAATCTGTGGCTCCCGACATAAATCTATTAACCCCTAATCTTCCACTCCCGATATTGCCACCTCCTACATAATGTTATTAACCCCTAATCTGCCGCTCGCGATATCACTGCCACCTAAATAAATCTATTAACCCCTAATCTGCCGCTCCCAATATCGCCTCCACAATACTAAATTTTTTAACCCCTATTCCCCTGCACCCCAACATCGCCCACACTATAATAAATCTATTAACCCCTATTCTGCCGTTACCCGACATCGCAGCAACTAAATAAAGCTATTAACCCCTAAACCTCTGGCCTCCCACATTAATACCACTAAATAAACCTATTAATCCCTAAACCGCCAGCCCCCAACATCGCATTAAACCTAATTTAAACTATATTAACCCCTAACCCTAACGTAACCCTAACCCTTCCTAACTTTAACATAATTAAAATAGAACTAAATTAAAGTTACAATTATTAACTAAATAATACCTATTTAAAACTAAATACATACCTGTGAAATAAAACCTAAGCTAGCTACAATATAACTAATAGTTATATTGTAGCTAGCTTAGGTTTTATTTTTATTTCACAGGTAAGTTTGCATTTATCTTAACTAGGTAGACTAGTTAGTAAATAGTTATTAACTATTTACTAACTACCTAGCTAAAATAAATACAAACTTACCTGTGAAATAAATCCTAAGCTGCCTTACGCTAAAACCTAACATTACAAAAAATAAAAAACACTAAAATTACAAAAACTAAAAAAAATGATACAAAAAAATAACAAACGAAAGTATCCAAAACAATAAAAATTATTCCTATTCTAATACCTTTAATAAACTACCAAGGGCCCTTAAAAGGGCCTTTTGTACAGGGATAGGCACAGACAAAGACTGTGGCGGACATTTTCCAAAGTACAGACCTTAGTGAAGGACACCAAGGTACATTTGAAATTAAAAACATAATTTTATAGTGATTGGTGTTATTATACTGATGCAGATACCACTGATTCTATAACCAGCACTCCTCTTGCTATACGCATGTGCCAGTGTCACTACTGTGTCATTATATAGCGCTTGGTGTTATTATACTGATGTAGATACCACTGATCCTATAACCAGCACTCCTCTTGCTATACCCATGAGCCAGTGTCACTACTGTATCTTTGTATACTGCTTGGTTTTATTATACTGATGCAGATACCACTGATCCTATAACCAGCCCTCATCTGGCTATACTCATGAGCCAGTGTCACTACTGTGTCTTTGTATAGTGCTTGGTGTTATTATACTGATGCAGATACCACTGATCCTATAACCAGCCCTCATCTGGCTATACACATAAGCCAGTGTCACTACTGTGTCATTATATAGTGCTGGGTGTTATTATACTGATGCAGATTCCACTGATCCTATAACCAACCCTCCTCTGGCTATACCCATGAACCAGTGTCACTACTGTGTCTTTGTATAGTGCTGGGTGTTATTATACTGATGCAGATACCACTGATCCTATAACTAGCCCTCCTCTGGCTATACCCATGTGCTAGTGTCACTACTGTATCATTATATAGCACTGGGTGTTATTATACTGATGCAGATACCACTGATCCTATAACCAGCCCTTGTCTGGCTATACGCATGAGCCAGTATTAATACTGTGTCTTTGTATAGAGCTGGGTGTTATTATACAGATGCAGATACACATCCAGTATTTCACTCAGGCTTTATTTATTCCTTAACTTATAACCCAATATCACTAGCAGTCTCTTGACAAGCCAGTAACTTTATTCACACTACATATTTTTTTTATTCCTATTATTTAATCAGAAAGAAAAGATATACTTCAGTTGTGGCGGACACTGCAAGTGCTAGTCACGGACACTAGTGTCCGCGTACGGACACCTTGCCTATCACTGCTTTTGTAGGACATTGCCCTAAAGTTAACAGCTCTTTCTTTCATGTAATTGGCAAAAGTCCATGAGCTAGGTAGTGACGTATGGGATATACAATCCTACCAGGAGGGGCAAAGTTTCCCAAACCCCAAAATGCCTATAAATACATCCCTCACCACACCCACAATTCAGTTTTACAAACTTTGCCTCCTATGGAGGTGGTGAAGTAAATTTGTGCTAGATTTTTACGTTGATATGCGCTTCTCAGCATTTTGAAACCCGATTCCTCTCAGAGTACAACGAATGTCAGAGGGTTGTTAAGGGAGTGTCACCTATTGAATGCAATGACGGGGGTCTATTTCATAGGTTCTCTGTTATCGGTCGTAGAGATTCATCTCCTACCTCCCTTTTCAGATTGACGATACACTCTCATATACCATTACCTCTACTGATAACTGTTATGGGTGTCTTTTTGGTAAGTATGTTTTTTATTACTTAAGACACACCAGCTATGGTTTGGCACTTTATGCATTTATATAAAGTTCTAAATATATGTATTGTACTTATATTTGCCATGGATCAGGTTCATGTATGTCCTTGTGCAGACTGTCCGTTTCATATTTGGGAAATAAAACATATTAAGAAATATTTTTTTTTTTACCTGGGGTTTAGTTTTTTTTTCAAATTGACTACTTTTTACTCTTTCAAATTGCGGGCAGCATTAGGCCCGTGGGTGCGCCAATTGCTAGACTTTATTGCGTCATTCTTGGATCGAGATTTTTTTGGCGTGAAAAGTACATCCGTTGAAGCAAGTTTGTCACTTCGGCGTCGTAGTTGACGCAGACGTCTTACACACGGTTGCGTTGTTAGTGACGCAAATGTGTCATTTCCGGATATTGTTGGTGCCAAAAAAATTTCTCTTACGTTGTGCGTCATACTTGGCGCCAAATTTTTCATTAGTTTTATACCCCATTGCTGTTTGCCTCTTTCCTTTCTCTATGTCAGAGGGCTATGCTGTTTGCATTTTTTTCCCATTCCTGAAACTGTCATATAAGGAAATTGATAATTTTGCTTTATATGTTGTTTTTTCTTTTATATTTTACAAGATGCCTCAATCTGATCCTGCCTGTTGGAACGTTGCTGCCTGACATCGGTTCTACCAAAGCTAAGTGCATTTGTTGTAAGATTGTGGAAATTATTTCTCCGAATGTCATTTGTAATAGTTGTCATGATAAACTTTTACATGCAGAGAATGTATCCATCAGTAATAGTACATTGCCAGTTGCAGTTCCTTCAACTTCTAATGTACATGATATACCTATGAATTTTAAAGAATTTGTTTCTGATTCTATTCACAAGGTTTTGTCTGCATTTCCGCCTTCTAATAAACGTAAAAAAGGTCTTTTAAAACTTCTCATAAAGTTGATGAAATTTCAAATGACCGGCAACATAATGATTTATCTTCCTCTGATGAGGATCTATCTGATTCAGAAGATCCTTCCTCAGATATTGACACTGACAAATCTACTTATTTGTTTAAAATAGAGTATATTCGTTCTTTGTTAAATGAAGTGTTAATTACTTTGGATATTGAGGAAGCTAGTCCTCTTGACATTAAGACTAGTAAGCGTTTAAATGCTGTTTTTAAACCTCCTGTGGTTACTCCAGAGGTTTTTCCTATTCCTGATGCTATTTCTGATATGATTTCTAAGGAATGGAATAAGCCAGGTACTCCTTTTATTCCTTCTTCAAGGTTTAAAAAATTGTATCCTTTATCAGCAATTAGAGTTTTGGGAAAAGATCCCCAAAGTTGATGGGGCTATTTCTACTCTTGCTAAATGTACCACTATTCCTATGGAAGACAGTACTTCTTTTAAAGATCCTTTAGATAGTAAACTTGAATCCTATCTAAGGAAAGCCTATTAATTTCATGTAATTAGCAAGAGTCCATGAGCTAGTGACGTATGGGATATACATTCCTACCAGGAGGGGCAAAGTTTCCCAAACCTCAAAATGCCTATAAATATACCCCTCATCACACCCACAAATCAGTTTTACAAACTTTGCCTCCTGTGGAGGTGGTGAAGTAAGTTTGTGCTAGATTCTACGTTGATATGCGCTCTGCAACAGGTTGGAGCCCGGTTTTCCTCTCAGCGTGCAGTGAATGTCAGAGGGATGTGAGGAGAGTATTGCCTATTTGAATGCAATGATCTCCTTCTACGGGGTCTATTTCATAGGTTCTCTGTTATCAGTCGTAGTCATCTCTTACCTCCCTTTTCAGATCGACGATATACTCTTATATATATATACCATTACCTCTGCTGATTTTCGTTTCAGTACTGGTTTGGCTTTCTACAACATGTAGACGAGTGTCCTGGGGTAAATAAGTCTTATTTTCTGTGACACTCTAAGCTATCGTTGGGCGCTTTCTTTATAAAGTTCTAAATATATGTATTCAAACATTTATTTGCCTTGACTCAGGATGTTCAACTTTCCTTATCTTCAGACAGTCAGTTTCATATTTGGGATAATGCATTTGAATCAATCATTTTTTCTTACCTTAAAAAATTTGACTTTTTCCCTGTGGGCTGTTAGGCTTGCGGGGGCTGAAAATGCTTCATTTTATCACGTCATTCTTGGCGCAGACTTTTTTGGCGCAAAAAATCTTTTCTGTTTCCGGCGTCATACGTGTCGCCGGAAGTTGCGTCATTTTTTGACGTTCTTTCGCGCCAAAAATGTCGGCGTTCCGGATGTTGCGTCATTTTTGGCGCCAAAAGCATTTAGGCGCCAAATAATGTGGGCGTCTTATTTGGCGCTAAAAAAATATGGGCGTCGCTTTTGTCTCCACATTATTTAAGTCTCATTTTTCATTGCTTCTGGTTGCTAGAAGCTTGTTCTTGGGCATTTTTTCCCATTCCTGAAACTGTCATTTAAGGAATTTGATCAATTTTGCTTTATATGTTGTTTTTTTCTCTTACATATTGCAAGATGTCTCATGTTGCATCTGAGTCAGAAGATACTTCAGGAAAATCGCTGCCTGGTGCTGGAACTACCAAAGCTAAGTGTATCTGCTGTAAACTTTTGGTAGCTGTTCCTCCAGCTGTTGTTTGTATTAAATGTCATGACAAACTTGTTAATGCAGAAAATATTTCCTTTAGTAAAATACCATTACCTGTTGCAGTTCCATCAACATCTAATGTTCAGAGTGTTCCTGATAACATAAGAGATTTTGTTTCTGAATCTATTAAGAAGGCTATGTCTGTTATTCCTCCTTCTAGTAAACATAAAAAGTCTTTTAAAACTTCTCTTTATCCAGATGAATTTTTAAATGTAATTTCAACAGATGCAAGTCTTACAGGTTGGGGAGCTGTGTGGGGGTCTCTGACAGCACAAGGGGTTTGGGAATCTCAGGAGGTGAGATTACCGATCAATATTTTGGAACTCCGTGCAATTTTCAGAGCTCTTCAGTCTTGGCCTCTTCTGAAGAGAGAATCGTTCATTTGTTTTCAGACAGACAATGTCACAACTGTGGCATACATCAAGCATCAAGGAGGGACTCACAGTCCTCTGGCTATGAAAGAAGTATCTCGAATTCTGGTTTGGGCGGAATCCAGCTCCTGTCTAATCTCTGTGGTTCATATTCCAGGAATAGACAATTGGGAAGCGGATTATCTCAGTCGCCAAACGTTGCATCCGGGCGAATGGTCTCTTCACCCAGAGGTATTTCTTCAGATTGTTCAAATGTGGGAACTTCCAGAAATAGATCTGATGGCTTCTCATCTAAACAAGAAACTTCCCAGGTATCTGTCCAGATCCCGGGATCCTCAGGCGGAGGCAGTGGATGCATTATCACTTCCTTGGAAGTATCATCCTGCCTATATCTTTCCGCCTCTAGTTCTTCTTCCAAGAGTAATCTCCAAGATTCTGAAGGAATGCTCGTTTGTTCTGCTGGTAGCTCCAGCATGGCCTCACAGGTTTTGGTATGCGGATCTTGTCCGGATGGCCTCTTGCCAACCGTGGACTCTTCCGTTAAGACCAGACCTTCTGTCGCAAGGTCCTTTTTTCCATCAGGATCTCAAATCCTTAAATTTAAAGGTATGGAGATTGAACGCTTGATTCTTGGTCAAAGAGGTTTCTCTGACTCTGTGATTAATACTATGTTACAGGCTCGTAAATCTGTACCTAGAGAGATATATTATAGAGTCTGGAAGACTTATATTTCTTGGTGTCTTTCTCATCATTTTTCCTGGCATTCTTTTAGAATTCTGAGAATTTTACAGTTTCTTCAGGATGGTTTAGATAAAGGTTTGTCCGCAAGTTCCTTGAAAGGTCAAATCTCTGCTCTTTCTGTTCTTTTTCACAGAAAGATTGCTAATCTTCCTGATATTGATTGTTTTGTGCAAGCCTTGGTTCGTATAAAACCTGTCATTAAGTCAATTTCTCCTCCTTGGAGTTTGAATTTGGTTCTGGGGGCTCTTCAAGCTCCTCCGTTTAAACCTATGCATTCATTGGACATTAAATTACTTTCTTGGAAAGTTTTGTTCCTTTTGGCCATCTCTTCTGCCAGAAGAGTCTCTGAATTGTCTGCTCTTTCTTGTGAGTTTCCTTTTCTGATTTTTCATCAGGATAAGGCAGTGTTGCGAACTTCTTTTGAATTTTTACCTAAGGTTGTGAATTCCAACAACATTAGTAGAGAAATTGTAGTTCCTTCATTATGCCCTAATCCTAAGAATTCTAAGGAGAAATCATTGCATTCTTTGGATGTTGTTAGAGCTTTGAAATATTATGTTGAAGCTACTAAGACTTTCCGAAAGACTTCTAGTCTATTTGTCATCTTTTCCGGTTCTAGAAAAGGCCAGAAAGCTTCTGCCATTTCTTTGGCATCTTGGTTGAAATCTTTAATTCATCATGCCTATGTTGAGTCGGGTAAAACTCCGCCTCAGAGGATTACAGCTCATTCTACTAGGTCAGTTTCTACTTCCTGGGCGTTTAGGAATGAAGCTTTGGTTGATCAGATTTGCAAAGCAGCAACTTGGTCTTCTTTGCATACTTTTACTAAATTCTACCATTTTGATGTGTTTTCTTCTTCTGAAGCAGTTTTTGGTAGAAAAGTACTTTAGGCAGCTGTTTCAGTTTGAATCTTCTGCTTATGTTTTCATTTAAACTTTATTTTGGGTGTGGATTATTTTCAGCAGGAATTGGCTGTCTTTATTTTATCCCTCCCTCTCTAGTGACTCTTGCGTGGAAAGATCCACATCTTGGGTAGTCATTATCCCATACGTCACTAGCTCATGGACTCTTGCTAATTACATGAAAGAAAACATAATTTATGTAAGAACTTACCTGATAAATTCATTTCTTTCATATTAGCAAGAGTCCATGAGGCCCACCCTTTTTTGTGGTGGTTATGATTTTTTTGTATAAAGCACAATTATTCCAATTCCTTATTTTTTATGCTTTCGCACTTTTTTCTTATCACCCCACTTCTTGGCTATTCGTTAAACTGATTTGTGGGTGTGGTGAGGGGTGTATTTATAGGCATTTTGAGGTTTGGGAAACTTTGCCCCTCCTGGTAGGAATGTATATCCCATACGTCACTAGCTCATGGACTCTTGCTAATATGAAAGAAATGAATTTATCAGGTAAGTTCTTACATAAATTATGTTTTATATTCAGGTCATCTTCTCAGGCCTGCAATTTCTTTGGCTGATGTTGCGGCTGCATCAACTTTTTGGTTGGAGAATTTAGCGCAACAAGAATTGGATTCTAACATATCTAGCATTGTCCATTTACTGCAACATGCTAATTATTTTATTTGTGATGACATTTTTGATATTATCAAAATTGATGTTAGATCCATGTCTTTAGTTATTTTAGCTAGAAGAGCTTTATGGCTTAAATCTTGGAATGCTGATATGACATCTAAGTCCAGATTATTTCAACTGTTACTGGAGGAAAGGGTTTTTTTCTGCCTCAGGATAAAAAACCTAAGGGTAAATCTAAGGCTTCTAACCGTTTTTGTTCCTTTTGTCAAAATAAGGAACAAAAATCAAATCCTTCCCCCAAGGACTCGGTTTCCAATTGGAAGCCTTCCTCAAATTGGAATAATTCCAAGCCTTTTAAAAAACCAAAGTCAACCCCTAAATCCACATGAAGGTGCGGCCCTCATTCCAGCTCAGCTGGTAGGGGGCAGATTAAGGTTTTTCAAGGATTTTTGGATAAATTATGTCCAAAATCAATGGATTCAGAGCTTTGTCTCTCAAGGGTATTGAATAGGATTCAGAGTAAGACCTCCTGTGAGAAGATTTTTTCACTCACGTATTCCAGCAAATCCAGTAAAAGCTCAGGCTTTCCTGAAGTGTGTTTCAGACCTGGAGTCTTCAGGGGTAATCATGCTGGTTCCTTTTCAGGAACAGGGTCTGGGGTTTTATTCTAATCTATTCATTGTGCCAAAGAAGGAAAATTCATTCAGACCAGTACCAACTTTCAAGATGGTGACTATAAGGACTATTCTGCCATTTGTTCAGCAAGGACATTATATGTCTACAATAGACTTGCAGGATGCATACCTTCATATTCCGATTCATCCAGAACATAATCAGTTCCTGAGATTCTCTTTTCTAGACAAGCATTAACAATTTGTTTCTCTTCCATTTGGCCTAGCAACAGCTCCAAGAATCTTTTCAAAGGTTCTAGATGCACTACTCTCTGTAATCAGAGAGCGGGGTATTGCGGTGTTTCCTTATTTGGACGATATCTTGGTACTAGCTCAGTCTTTACGTTCTGCAGAATCTCACACAAATCAACGAGTGTTTCTTCAAAAACATGGTTAGAGGATTAATTTACCAAAAAGTTTCTTGATTCCTCAGACAAGGGTCACCTTTTTAGGTTTCCAAATAGATTCAGTGTCCATGACTCTGTCTCTAACAGACAAGAGACGTTTGAAATTGGTTGCAGCCTGTCGGCACCTTCAGTGGCTATGTGCATGGAAGTTTTAGGCCTCATGACTGCAGCATCGGACGCGATTCCTCTTGCTTGTTTTCACATGAGACCTCTCCAGCTTTGTATGCTTAATCAATGGTGCAGGGATTATACAAAGATATCACAGTTAATATCCTTAAATCCCAATGTTCGACACTCTCTGACGTGGTGGTTAAATCACCAGCGTTTAGTTCAAGGGGCTTCCTTTGTTCGGCCAACCTGGACTGTGATCACTACCGACACAAGTCTTTCAGGTTGGGGAGCTGTTTGGGGATCTCTGACAGCACAAGGGGTTCGGAAATCTCAAGAGGCGATATTACCAATCAATATTTTAGAACTCTGTGCAATTCTCAGAGCTCTTCAGTTTTGTCCTCTGTTAAAGAGAGAACCGTTCATTTGCTTTCAGACAGACAATATCACAACTGTGGCATATGTCAATCATCAGGGTGGGACTCACAGTCCCCAAGCAATGAAAGAAGTATCTCGTATACTTGTTTGGGCGGAATCCAGCTCCTGTCTAATCTCTGCAGTGCATATCCCAGGTGTAGACAATTGGGAGGCGGATTATCTCAGCCGTCAGACTTTACATCCAGGGGAGTGGTCTCTCCATCCAGATGTATTTTTTCAGATTGTTCAGATGTGGGGTCTTCCAGAGATAGATCTCATGGCCTCTCATCTAAACAAGAAACTTCCCAGATACCTGTCCAGACGAAAGCAGTGGATGCGCTGACACTTCCTGGGTGTTATCATCCTGCTTACATCTTTCCGCCTCTAGTTCTTCTTCCAAGAGTGATATCAAAAATCATCATGGAACAATTGTTTGTGTTGCTGGTGGCTCCAGCATGACCACACAGGTTTTGGTATGCGGATCTTGTTCGGATGTCTAGTTGCCAACTTTGGCCACTTCCGTTAAGGGCGGACCTTCTGTCTCAAGGTCCATTTTGCCATCAGGATCTCAAATCATTAAATTTGAAGT
Organism: Bombina bombina; assembly: GCF_027579735.1. Lineage (NCBI taxonomy): Eukaryota > Metazoa > Chordata > Amphibia > Anura > Bombinatoridae > Bombina > Bombina bombina. The sequence continues at coordinate 1,197,485,639 of NC_069499.1, read as the reverse complement.
TATGGAAATTAAACGCTTAGTACTAAGTCATAGAGGTTTCTCTGACTCGGTGATTAACACTATGTTACAAGCTCGTAAATCTGTCTCTAGAAAGATTAATTATTGAGTTTGGAAGACCTACATTTCCTGGTGTTCTTCTCATAAATTCTCTTTGCATTCTACAGTTTCTTCAGGATGGTTTGGATAAGGGTTTGTCTGCAAGTTCCTTGAAGGGACAAATCTCTGCCCTTTCTGTTTTATTTCACAGAAAGATTGCTAAACTTCCTGATATTCACTGTTTTATAAAGGCTTTAGTTCATATTAAGCCCGTCATTAAATCAATTTCTCCTCCTTGGAGTCTTAATTTGGTTTTGAAGGCATTACAGGCTAATCCATTTGAGCCTATGCATTCTTTGGACATTAAACTTCTTTCTTGGAAAGCATTGTTTCTTTTGGCCATCTCTTCTGCTAGAAGAGTTTCTGAGCTATATACTCTTTCTTGTGAATCTCCTTTTCTGATTTTTCATCAGGATAAGGCGGTTTTGTGGACTTCATTTCAATTTTTGCCTAAAGTTGTGAATTCTAACAAGATTAGTAGAGAAATTGTTGTCCCTTCGTTGTGTCCTAATCCTAAGAATTCTTTGGAAAGATCCTTACATTCTTTGGATGTGGTAAAAGCTTTGAAATATTATGTTGAAGCTACTAAAAATTTCAGGAAGACTTCTAGTCTATTTGTTATATTTTATGGTCCTAGGAAAGGTCAGAAGGCCTCTGCTATTTCCTTGGCTTCTTGGTTAAAGCTTTTGATTCATCAAGGTAATTTGGAGTCGGGTCAGGCCCCGCCTCAGAGAATTACATCTCATTCTACTAGATCAGTCTCCACTTCGTGGGCTTTTAAGAATGAAGCTTCATTTGATCAGATTTGCAAAGCAGCAACTTGGTCTTCTTTGCATACATTTACTAAATTCTGCCATTTTGATGTATTTGCTTCTTCAGAAGCAGTTTTTGTTAGAAAAGTTCTTCAGGCAGCTGTTTCAGTTTGATTCTTCTAGAGAAATTATATGCTAGAAAATGCTGACAATACCGGATTTATTTAAGGTAAGCCTGATTACAGTGATTTAATAACGACTGGTATCATGCTTGCTGTAAAGGGTAATATTTTTATTATTTACTCACATTACTGAATAGATATAACGTTTGCTTGAAGGTGTATGAACGTTTATTACATATTGGTGATAAAACTTTATTCTGGGGCCCAGTTTTTTCCACATGGCTGACTAGATTTTGCCTAAGGATAGTTTTTTAAGGCCCTCTCACTGTGAGTACAGGTTGGGAGGGGCCTATTTTCGCGCCTAAATTGCGCATTAGTTTTTGCAGTTTGAGACATCCAGCTTCCCTGAAGGAGTCCCCTGAACATTTAGGACCTCTCTAAAGGGTTTTTGTGCCTTCCAAAGTCGTTGTATGGGCAGGTAGGGACACAGTAGAGCTGTGGCAGTTTGGTGTGACTGTTTAAAAACGTTTATATCGTTTTTTTGATCCGGTTTTGAAACTAAGGGGTTAATCATCCATTTGCAAGTGGGTGCAATGCTCTTTTAGCCTATTATACACACTGTAAAAATTTTGTAAGATTTACTGCTTTTTTCACTGTTTTAGCAGTTTCTGTGATTGTTTTTTTCTCTTAAAGGCACAGTACCGTTTTTATTTTTTGCTTGTTCACAATTATTAAAGTGTTTTCCAAGCTTGCTGGTCTCATTACTAGTCTGTTTAAACATGTCTGACATAGGGGAAACTCATTGTTCATTATGTTTAGAAGCCATTGTGGAACCCCATCTTAGAATGTGTACCAAATGCACTGATTTTACTATAGAATACAAAGACCATATTCTGGCTTTAAAAAATTTATCACCAGAAGTAATTGACAAGGAGGAAGTTATGCAGTCTAATTCTCCCCACGTGTCAGATCCTATAAATCCCGCTCAGGGGACGCCTAGTACATCTAGCGCGCCCATTGCGTATACCTTGCAAGACATGGCGGCAGTTATGAATCATACCCTTACAGAGGTATTATCTAAACTGCCAGGATTGCAAGGAAAGCGACACAGCTCTGGGACTAGAATAAATACAGAGCTCTCTGACGCTTTAGTAGCTATGTCTGATACACCCTCACTTTATACTGAAGCTGAAGCAGGGGAGCTTCAATCTGTGGGTGATTTTTCTGATTCAGGGAAGATACTTCAATCTGATTCTGATATGTCTACATTTAAATTTAAGCTTGAACACCTCCGCGTATTGCTCAGGGAGGTTTTAGCACCTCTGGACGACTGTGACACTATTGTAGTCCCAGAGAAATTATGTAGATTGGATAAATAGTATGCAGTACCTACTTACACTGATGTTTTTCCAATCCCTAAAAGATTTTCTGAAATTATTACTAAGGAATGGGATAGACCAGGTGTACCATTCTCTCCCCCTCCTGTTTTTAAAAAGATGTTTCCTATAGACGCCGCTACACGGGACTTATGGCAGATGGTCCCTAAGGTGGAGGGAGCAGCTTCTACTCTAGCTAAGCGTACCACTATCCCTGTCGAGGACAGTTGTGCTTTTCTAGATCCAATGGATAAAAAATTAGAGGGTTACCTTAAGAAAATTTTTATTCAACAAGGTTTTATTCTCCAGCCTCTTGCATGCATTGCCCCAGTCACTGCTGCCGCGGCTTTCTGGTTTGAGTCTCTAGAGGAGGCTCTACATGTTGAAACCCCGTTGGAAGATATTATTGACAAGCTTAGAGCCCTTAAGCTAGCCAATTCATTTGTTTCTGATGCCGTTGTTCATTTAACCAAGCTAATGGCTAAAAATTCAGGTTTTGCTATTCAGGCGCATAGGGCGCTATGGCTTAAATCCTGGTCAGCTGACGTGACTTTAAAGTCTAAACTTCTCAACATTCCCTTCAAAGGACAGACCTTATTCGGGCCTGGACTGAAGGAGATAATTTCTGACATCACTGGAGGAAAAGGTCACGCCCTTCCTCAAGACAGGTCCAACAAATTAAGGACCAAACAGTCTAGTTTTCAGCCCTTTCGAAACTTCAAGAGTGGCACAGCTTCAACTTCCTCTAACACAAAACAAGAGGGAACTTTTGCCCAGTCTAAGCCTGTCTGGAGACCTAACCAGGCTTGGAACAAGGGGAAACAGGCCAAAAAGCCTGCTGCTGCCTCTAAGACAGCATGAAGGAGCAGCCCCCGATCCGGAAACGGATCTAGTAGGGGGCAGACTCTCTCTCTTCGCCCAGGCTTGGGCAAGAGATGTCCAGGATCCCTGGGCATTGGAAATTGTGTCCAAGGGTTATCTTCTGGAATTCAAAACCTCTCCCCCAAAAGGGAGATTTCATCTCTCACTTTTATCTGCAAACCAGATAAAGAGAGAGGCATTCTTACATTGTGTTCAAGACCTTCTAATTATGGGAGTGATCCACCCAGTTCCGCAGGAGGAACAGGGTCAGGGCTTCTATTCAAATCTGTTTGTAGTTCCCAAGAAAGAGGGAACATTCAGACCAATCTTAGATCTCAAGATCTTAAACAAATTTCTCAGAGTTCCATCCTTCAAGATGGAGACTATTCAAACCATCCTTCCTATGATCCAGGAGGGTCAATATATGACTACCGTAGACCTAAAGGATGCTTATCTTCACATCCCGATACACAAAGATCATCATCGTTTTCTCAGGTTTGCCTTTCTAGACAGGCACTACCGGTTTGTGGCTCTTCCCTTCAGGTTGGCCACGGCACCAAAAATCTTTACAAAGGTTCTAGGGTCCCTTCTAGCGGTCCTGAGGCCACGGGGTATAGCAATAGCCCCTTACTTAGATGACATTCTGATACAGGCGTCGACTTTTCAAGTTGCCAGGTCCCACACGGATATTGTTCTGGCATTTCTGAGGTCCCATGGGTGGAAGGTGAATGAAGAAAAGAGCTCTCTATCACCTCTAACAAAAGTTTCATTCCTAGGGACTCTGATAGGTTCGGTAGAAATGAAGATTTACCTAATGAAGGCCAGATTGTCAATACTTCTAGACTCTTGCTGTGTTCTTTATTCCACTTCTCGTCCTTCAGTGGCTCAGTGTATGGAAGTAATCGGTTTAATGGTAACGGCAAAGGACATTACCGTTTGCCCGCCTACATCTCAGACCGCTGCAACTTTGCATGCTCAGTCAGTGGAATGGGGATTACACAGATTTATCCCCTCTACTAAATCTGGATCAAGAAACCAGGGATTCTCTTCTCTGGTGGCTATCTCAGGTCCATATGTCCAAGGGGATGAGCTTCCGCAGGCCAGATTAGACTATAGTAATGACAGATGCCAGCCTTCTGGGCTGGGGTGCAGTCTGGAACTCCCTGAAGGCACAGTGCTCGTTGACTCAGGAGGAGGCTCTCCTTCCAATAAACATTCTGGAATTAAGAGCGATATTCAATGCTCTTCAGGCTTGGCCTCAGCTAGCTGTGGTCAGGTTCATCAGATTTCAGTCGGACAACATCACAAGTGTAGCCTATATCAACCATCAGGGGGGAACAAGGAGCCCCCTGGCAATGTTGGAGGTTTCAAAGATAATTCTATGGGCAGAGGTTCACTCTTGCCATCTCTCAGCTATCCATATCCCAGGAGTAGAGAACTGGGAGGCGGACTTTCTAAGTCGGCAGACTTTTCATCCGGGGGAGTGGGAGCTCCATCCGGAGGTATTTGCCCAGCTGATTCAACTATGGGGCAAACCAGAGCTGGATCTCATGGCGTCTCGTCAGAACACCAAACTTCCTTGTTACGGGTCCAGGTTAAGGGATCCCCAGGCAGCACTGGTAGATGCTCTAGCAGCGCCCTGGTCCTTCAGCCTGGCTTATGTGTTTCCACCATTTCCTCTGCTCCCTCGGCTGATTGCCAAGATCAAGCAGGAGAGAGCTTCGGTGATTTTGATAGCGCCTGCTTGGCCACGCAGGACTTGGTATGCAGATCTGGTGGACATGTCATCCTTTCCACCATGGACTCTGCCACTGAGGCAGGACCTTCTACTTCAAGGTCCCTTCAAACATCCAAATCTAATTTCTCTGCATCTGACTGTTTGGAGATTGAACGCTTGATTTTATCAAAGCGTGGTTTTTCCGAGTCGGTCATTGATACCTTAATTCAGGCTCGAAAGCCTGTCACCAGGAAAATCTATTATAAGATATGGTGTAAATATCTTCATTGGTGTGAATCCAAGGGTTACTCATGGAGTAAAATCAGGATTCCCAGGATATTGTCTTTTCTCCAAGAAGGATTGGAGAAGGGATTGTCAGCTAGTTCCTTAAAGGGACAGATTTCTGCTCTGTCTATTCTTTTGCACAAGCGTCTGGCGGATGTTCCAGACATTCAGGCGTTTTGTCAGGCTTTAGTTAGAATCAAGCCTGTGTTTAAACCTGTTGCTCCGCCATGGAGTTTAAATTTAGTTCTTAAAGTTCTTCAAGGGGTTCCGTTTGAACCTCTGCATTCCATAGATATCAAGCTTTTATCTTGGAAAGATCTGTTCTTGGTAGCTATCTCTTCGGCTCAAAGAGTTTCAGAGTTATCTGCCTTGCAGTGTGATTCCCCTTATCTGATCTTCCATGCAGATAAGGTAGTGTTGCGTACCAAACCTGGGTTTCTTCCTAAGGTGGTATCTAATAAGAATATCAATCAGGAGATTGTTGTTCCGTCACTGTGTCCTAATCCTTCTTCAAAGAAGGAACGTCTATTACACAATCTTGACGTGGTTCGTGCTTTAAAGTTTTATTTAAAAGCTACTAAAGATTTTCGTCAAACATCTGCATTGTTTGTTGTCTACTCTGGACAGAGGAAAGGCCAAAAGGCTTCGGTAACTTCTCTTTTCTTTTGGTTAAGAAGTATAATCCGCTTAGCTTATGAGACTGCTGGCCAGCAGCCTCCTGTAAGAATTACAGCTCATTCCACTAGAAAAGTGGCTTCCACATGGGCCTTTAAAAATGAGGCTTCTGTTGAACAGATTTGTAAGGCGGCGACTTGGTCTTTACTTCATACTTTTTCTAAATTCTACAAATTTGATACTTTTGCTTCTTCGGAGGCTATTTTTGGGAGAAAGGTCTTACAGGCAGTGGTGCCTTCTGTTTTCTGTTTAAGCTCCTGCCTTGTCCCTCCCTTCATCCTTGTCCTATAGCTTTGGTATTGGTATCCTACAAGTAATGGATGAATCCGTGGACTGGATACACCTTACAAGAGAAAACAAAATTAATGCTTACCTGATAAATTTATTTCTCTTGTGGTATATCCAGTCCATGGCCCGCCCTGTCATTTTAAGGCAGGTGTTTTTTAATTTTTAAACTACAGTCACCACTGCACCCTGTAGTTTCTCCTTTCTCTTGCTTGTCTTCGGTCGAATGACTGGGAGGTGGCAGTTAGGGGAGGAGCTATATAGACAGCTCTGCTGTGGGTGATGCTCTTGCAGCTTCCTGTTGGGAAGGAGAATATCCCACAAGTAATGGATGAATCCGTGGACTGGATACACCACAAGAGAAATAAAGTTATCAGGTAAGCATAAATTTTGTTTTTTGCTAAAAATGAAAATCAAACACCCCTAACAGTATACAAACCCCCACCCCCCAAACCCACAAAATAAAATTAAAGTAAAACCTAATCTACCCATTGCCCTGAAAAGGGCATTTGTATGGGCATTGCCCTTAATAGGGCATTCAGCTCTTTTACTGCCCATTAAAAATAAAAAAATGTCTATTCTAAAAAGAAAAACCCACCCCAAAATGAAAAAAAACCCCAACATTACAGAAAATAACAAACAAATTATCAAAAATAGCAATTATTCCTATTCTAATATCCATTTAAAAAAAAAAAAAAAACCCAAAATAAAAAAAACTAATTTATAATAAACTACCAATATCCCTTAAAAGGGCATTTTGAAGGGCATTGCCCTAAGTTAAATAGCTCTTTTACCTGAAAAAATGACAAAGGCCCACTAACATTACAAACCCTCACCCCCCCCAAACCCACAAAATAAAAAAAAACTATCTAAAAAACCTAATCTACCCATTGCCCTGAAAAGAGCATTTAGCTCTTTTACGAAAAGCCCAAATCCTAAACTTAAAAAAAAAAACAACATCCAAAAAAGTTTAAAAAATCCTAACACTAACCCCCGCTAAGTCCCGCTTGAAGAGCTTGATCCCGGCGGCTCCATCAACCCCGGCGCTTGCATAAGGCAAACTAAGCAACCAGTGGGGCGCAAAATTGGAGAGCAGTGATGTTTTTTTTTACTTTTTTTCAGTGCCAGTATAAGCTCCTCCTCCACCCTAGCGCTCTGTCACCATCACACATCCCTCTTCCATCCCGGCCGGCTTTCACTGTCTAAGAGGGGTCGCACACAAAAAGTCAACTACAGGCGCCTTGCATTGTGTATTGGCTATTACCGGCGACCGTTCTGACATCACAAGATGGCACTGCCCATAGCCAGGCGTGCAGTTCTGTGCAGGTTTAGAGGAGGATGTTAGGATTTAGGGAGTGAACCAGGGCAGCCTGGTCTGCTGAGTATGTGGGCCCGGTAATACGGAACCATGGCACGTCTGGTCTGTGTACTGATACAATGGCGGGTTTAGGGAGGACAGGTCTGCTGTTTTTCATTACTATTCACCTATATGAATGAATGCAAAGCCAACCTATTCTGTTTGTTCATTGTTTGTATCGCAACTAACATGTATTTAAACGTCATCCTTTTTTATTAAATCTGTAGAAATGTTTATTTATTTGAACTATTATTTCATCAGCACCACTGACAACAAGGTCACCCGGATACAACAGTTACAAGTGGTCATGAAAGCTTTTAATATGTGTTACATGACAAATACACTCATGTATGTGTTACATGACACACTCATGTGTTACATGACACACGCACACACATTCATGTGTTACATGACACACGCACACACACTCATGTGTTACATGACACACGCACACACATTCATGTGTTACATGACACACACACACACACTCATGTGTTACATGACACGCACACACACTCATGTGTTACATGACACACACACACACACTCATGTGTTACATGACACACGCACACACACTCATGTGTTACATGACACACACACTCATGTGTTACATGACACACGCACACACACTCATGTGTTACATGACACACGCACACACACTCATGTGTTACATGACACACGCACACACACTCATGTGTTACATGACACACACACTCATGTGTTACATGACACACACACACTCATGTGTTACATGACACACGCACACACACTCATGTGTTACATGACACACGCACACACACTCATGTGTTACATGACACCCCCCCAATCATATAACAAACCAAGGAGCAGTGATTAGATTAATTGTGTACTTTGTATGTCAGGTTTTACAGTGATTACTGAGTTAATTGTCTACTTGTAGTTGTCGAAAGATAGATATAAAAGTAAGATTTTCTCTGATGCATATATGAGAGAGCATTTGTAAATTGTATTGTAATTTTTAATGGAGGTGCCAGTACTGAGATAACGTTTTTTTTGTCTGTTTGTTGTTATATGAGTGAGGTCTGTCACTGTCCACCAATAAAGGCCCAGCTGTACGTGTGCTGTGCATTTCATTTTCACTTACTTAAAAAAATAAATTTAAAGAGACATCAATGTAAATTTAATGTAACAAGAAAAACATATTTTGTGTTTAAATAGTTGTCATGCCAATTAACCTAATCCAGTGTTCTCCTCAAAAATTATATAATTTTCTTCTATCCAAAGCATAAATGAATTTCCTAATTTTAACATCAATTTATTTAATGATAATTAATACTACTGGGAGCTAGCTATACACATCAAGCCATTCAATGACAAGATGAATACATGTGTAGTCACCAGGGATAGGCAAGGTGTCCGTACACGGACACTGGTGTCCGTGACTGGCCCTTGCAGTGTCCGCCGCCCATTTTGCTGTGGGGAGGGAGGAGTAAGACAGAGTAATACTGGTGCTGACTCCTCCTTAACACATGCGACGCCACGTTTTGCAGGGTTGTGGCCACTCACACATGATGCCGCTTAGTACCAGAAAATGACTCTGAGTGAGACAGAGAGGGAAGATTCAAGAAGCAAGCTGCCACTGTGTCCCTGGAGCTTTATATGCAAATGTAAAGCACTTTAACCAGCACCTGAGGTTTATTATAAGTAGTATTTAAATAGAAAGAAAAGATATAGTAAGCTTGTGAATCATAACCTTTGAATATCTTTTCTTTCTGATTAAATAATAGGAAAGGGAAAATATTTAGTGTGAATAAAATTAGTGGTTTGTCAAGAGACTGCTAGCAATATTGGGTGATAAGTTATGGAATAAATAAAGCCTGGGTGAAATACTGGATGTGTATCTTCTGCATCTGTATAATAACACCCAGCTCTATACAAAGACACAGAAGTGACACTGGCACATGTGTATAGCCAGACAAGGGCTGGTTATAGGATCAGTGGTACCTGCATCAGTATAATAAAATTCAGCACTATAAAATAATAGTTTTAATTTTAAATGTACCTTGGGGTCCTTCACTAAAGGTCTTTACTTTAGAAAATGTCCGCCACAGCCTTGGCTCGTGCCTATCCCTGGTAGTCACCAATCTTTTATATATATATATATATATATATATATATATATATATATATATATATATATATATACAGGCAAAATTTATCCTTGCCTGTGTGGCCAAAAATCCTAGTAACGGCCCTGGGCTGCATCTGCATCCTGGCGGCATCTTCTATCTTCATCCTGGCGGCGTCTTCTATCTTCATCCCGTTGGCGTCTTCTATCTTCATCCCGGTGGCATGGAGCGGGTCAATCCTGAAGACATCTGGTGCGGAGCATCCTCTTCATACAGTCGCCGCCATATACTGAATCTTCAATGCAAGGTACGCGATTCAAAATGGAGTCCCTTGCATTCCTATTGGCTGATTTGACTTTGGAAATTCAAATCAGCCAATAGGATGAGAGCTATTGAAATTCTATTGGCTATTCAAATCAGCCAATAGTGTTTTATAATTTTAGTATTTTTTATTTTTATAAGATAGTTTGTTATTTTTATAGTAGTGTTAGGACTTTTTTAATGTGCATTTTAGTTTATTTAATTGGTAGCTAGTTTAATTTTAGTTTAATAGTTATATTGGTTTAATTGTTAGTTTAAACTTAGTTTTTTTAATTTGACAGGTAAATTTTAATTTAAATTAAGACAGGGAAATTGTAATTTTAATATATAGTTAGGGGGGTGTTAGGTTTAGGGGTTACTAGTTTAAATTAGTTTATTGCGATGTGGGGGATTTCAGTTTAGGGGTTAATAGGTTTATTTAGTATATTTCGTTGTGGGGGGCTTGCGGTTTAGGGGTTAATAGGTTTAATATAGTGGCGGCAGAATTAGGGGTTAATAACTTTAGTATAGTGTGGGTGATGTGGGCGAACGACAGATTAGAGGTAATATTTAAATAGTGTCTGCAATGCGGGAGGGCGGCGGTTTAGGGGTTAATAACTTTATTATAGTGGTGACGATGCCGGGGAGCGGCGGAATAGGGATTAATAAATTTTATAAGTGGTGGCGATGTCGGGAGCAGCGGATTAAGGGTTAATAGCATTAATATAGTATTTGCGATGTGGGAGGGCCTCAGTTTAGGGGTTAATAGGTAGTTTATGGGTGTTAGTGTACTTTGTAACACTTTAGTTATGAGTTTTATGGTTTTATGTAAAAGTTTTGTAGTGTAAAACTCATAACTACTGCTTTCAGATTGCGGAAAGGATCTTGTCAGTATAGGCTGTAACGCAAGCTTTTTAGCCTCACCGCAAAACTTGTAATGGCTGCGCTATGGAAGCCCCATGAAAAAACGTCATTTTTACGTGTGCGGGACTGACGTTGCGTTACAGGCTAAATGGCTTGCAGTACAGCTATAACAACAAGACTTGTAATGGCTGCGGTGATGTTTTAACGCTGAAATTATCATTTTTTCAGCGTTTAAACACAAACGCACAACTTTTAATCTAGGTGTACATGAATCGACTGCAGGAGTTATTTCTTTGGCGCAGAAGAATTGTTTGTGAAGGGTTTTATGGAGCAGTAACCAACAAGTGGATGTTTAAGAAGATAGTATTTAAAGTGATATGAAAAGATAAAATAATTGGGTAGGATTTTGGAAGTTAAAACTGTTTTTGGAGTCTTTTCCATGACTCAATAACTATAATATGTGGTGTTGCTGGGTTACAAATAATGGGCTTTGTCAAGGGTAACAGTTAACCAGAGCTCTAAAGTCGCACTATCCCAGCACTCAAGCAAACTCATTTACTTTCAACTTATAATATGTGCGCTACTTCCAAAGCGATAAACCCCTTTTCGCTTGCCGCAACAGTTAGCATGCCACTTGTAATCTAGCCCAAAATCAGCCCATATGTTCATTTAATGGCTCCTCCTTAAGCCTCTCCCCCATTCCTCCAGGCTCTACACTTTATCCACAATATATATTTTGCACTACCAAGGAGTGATGACCATAGGGTGCCAGTTACACATGCAGAGCAGTGATCTGATCTGATCTGTGACACATACAACATAACAAATGTATTAGTGCCACCTTATAATGGAAATATCTACTTATGCACAGATTATAGACCATGTTACATGTTCATTCACTAGTCTATGTCTGTCTTACATACTGGATATAATGTTACTTGTCTGACCTCAGTAATATGGAGTTTGCGGATTATACTTTCCCACAATGAAGGCCAGGTTCTACTATTACTTCACTTACTGTCTCCATAAGTATTCCCTTAGGTTTCTGCAAAGCTCAGAAACAACATGGTAAAAAACTTAATTTGAACACTACACATAAATATAAAATCAAGTTACAAGATGCTTAAAGGGACAGTCTACTTGAAAATGTTTATTGTTTAAAAAGAAAAATAATCCCTTTATTACCCATTCCCCAGGTTTGATTAACTAACACTGTTATACTAATACACTTTTTACCTCTGTGATTACCTTTTATTTAGGCTTCTGTAGACTACCCACTTATCTCAGTTCTTTTGACAGACTTGCATTTTAGCCAGTCAGTGCTGACTCGTAAATAACTCCATGGGAGTGAGCACAATGTTTATCTATACAGCACACATAAACTAACACTATCTAACTGTGAAAAACTGTCAAAATGCACTCAGATAAGAGGCGGCCGTCAACGTCTTAGAAATCAGTTTGAGCCTAAATAGGTTTAGCTTTCAATAAAGAATACCAAGAGTGCAAAGCAAATTTGTTGATAAAAGTAAATTGGAAAGTTCTTTAAAATTGTATAACCTATTTGAATAATGAAAGTTTAATTTTGACTGTCCCTTTAAATCAAGTGTGCCCATCTGTTGAATCAAAGACTATATTCCTCATTGTCTTCTGCAGCCCTTTTAATAATAAAATATACAGTTAACACACACACAAAAATATACTTACAAATGTTACATATATTTGCATATTATATACACATACATATTCAGTTAAGGCAGAAAGTATTGGTAATTTTTCACTTTTTTTTTAAAAGAAATGCACAGTTTTCTCTAAACAAAATAAAACCCCTCAAAAGTATGTGGTGTCCACTATTCTTTATTTCAAATGTAATATAACAAAAACGTCACATTTGATTTATGATTTCACATATTACTTGAAACAGTAAAACAAATTTGAATGGCACAGACATACGGATTAAATAGTAGGCTATTTAATCCGTATGTCTGTGCCATTCAAATTTGTTTTACTGTTTCAAGTAATATGTGAAATCATAAATCAAATGTGACGTTTTTGTTATATTACATTTGAAATAAAGAATTCCCATATGAAGGAACTGACACATAATCAGAAAAAAACTTTATTACTCCCTTGAACCCATTCAAATAACAGGCACCACAACAGAGATGGAGGAAAAGACCAACTTGGTCGCATTTATTAAATGTTATATAAATATATATCAATATGGTCACCATCTGGGGAGGTTAACTTTAACCGACTGGTCTACTTATATATGCATGGGGTAAATTGTCCCTTACTTACTCCTATATTAAGAGGTAAAAGCCTAATTTGCATGAAAAGGGGTTAAAAGTAGTTCTGCTGGCCTGCCTACCTGTTAGGAAAGGCAACCTAGGCCTGCACCTAGAGTTGCTGCCAATCTTACCAGCCTGACCATCACTCCACCCCAAAAACTGCAAACAAGGCTGATACCTCTCCCTGCTGGAGTGAACCATACTCCTACCCTTAAGGGGCACAGTTCTTGACAGCCACTCAAGCCAAATAAGAGACTGGTGGAGAACAAACTTAAAAGTACACAGTCTTACTAAACGCTGGCTTAACTAACCCTACCCCGGCCTTGCCCTCTGCAGCAACAAAAGGAATACAACATCTCATTCCGTCCTCTGATTTATTTCCAGGGAGGGTGGGTGGGAAATTCCAAACTCTTCCAGCAGGAACATCAAGAAAGAGGAAGACACTTCCTGGACAACAGTTTTTACATTTTCAGGTAAGTTGCCATACCCCCCCTCACACTACCACACAATCTCATCATTACCAGGCCTTAGCCCTTAATACGCTTCACACTCACTAGGGGGTTTACACTAGCAAAAATATTGGTACTCTTAACCTAATATTTCATAGCACAGTCTTTGGAGACAATAACTGCAATTAAGCACTTTCTGTAACTCTGAATAAGATTTCTACACTTTTTGACTGGAATTTTGACCCACTCTTCTTAAACCAACTGCTCTAGTTCTCTCAGGTTTAATGGGTGCCTTTTCCCAACTGGAATTTTCAGCTCTCTCCAAAGATGTTCGTTGGGATTAAGATATGGACTCACAGAAAGCCACTTCAAAACCGTCCATTGTTTTCTTCTAATCCATTCTTGGGTGCTTTTTGAGGTATGTTTCGGGACATTATCCTGCTGGAGAACCAGGGACATGCAGTCATGGGAGGCAGTCAAGACAGAGCCTCACCTGTCTTGAAAAAGAAAAAAGAAAATAATGTTAAAGTAAAATAAAAATAACAAAAATCTTACCTAATTTGCTGACCTTAAACCATAGCTGCAAATACATGGAGATAGGCAATGGCTAGCTCCGCCTCCCTCGATTGCACAACATCTTAGAAGGTGCTGTATGGAGCACCTGCCCACTGCCTATCAGGTATGAAGTCATATTTCATCATTAAGCCAATCAGGAAAAAGCCCCAAGTGAGGCAGCTCTCAAATGTCTCTGGGGGGGGGGCTTAAAATTGTGCACATCAATTTTTGTTTTGAGTGCAATTTCTGCAGTATCAGCAGGAAAAGAGGTAATTATTTCAGTGCCACTCTGCACTGTGTGTCCTGTGTGTGCGGGGATGGGTTCTTCTTATACAGTTCCCCATGTAAAGGGCAGTTGGAGAGTGCAATCCAGGGTAACAGCAGAGCTTGCTCTATTTTGGCTGCTGTCTGTGTTTTTTTTTTTTTTTTTTTACTATCTTCAGCAAACAGCAGCTGATGCTTTAAGAGGGCAGGACTGTCAGCCTTTTACTTCCTCCCTCAACTAGGCAGATTGGCAGTGCATTACTGGGATGTACTGCTCTTAGCTCTCATGTAAATGTGCTAAGGAGGGACAGCCTTGGTATAAAGAAACAAAAAGCAAAACAAAGCGCTATAAGTAGAAAAGTCACCCAGAAGTATAGACTCCCCAAACAAAAAAACCCTGGGGAGATACTATATGAAAATGTTTGTAAACAATACTAGTTAGCCCAGGGTGTTGTGATAAGTTTTGTTCAACCAATAAAACAGTCTTGATGTATAGGTAATCTTCATAATGTGTTCTCAGTGGTGCAGCTGTAGTTAAACCGGACACACTCAATGTTGGATCAGAAGGAGAAACGTGAAGGAAAGAAAACAAAGCGCATACACGATTCACAGTATTATTTTAATTCATACAACACACACATCTGCTAAAAAAGAAACAATTATTAAAATGTCTTATCTGATCACTGGCATCACAGTCTCTAGAACGAACATTATGTCCTTGCAACTTCTCCCCCTATGCCACCTGTAGCTGGAGAGACATTCGTCCAGATCGATCCGTAGCTGTTATTTCTAGATATTTAGCCGAGTTGTTGATTTTTTTATTTTTAAACTACCGATCCTCATGTTTGGTGTGTAAAACAGGACACAAAACGTTACTCAGTAAACCTTCCCCTACGCGTTTCATCTGCTCACTAGCAAACTAATAGTCCTTTTAAGACAAAGTTTTGACACACAATGCTACCGGTTGCACAGACCCCTTGAGAAAGTTTTTAGTGAGCAGACGAAATGCGTAGAGGAAGGTCTGCAGAGTAGTGTTTTGTGTCCTGTTTTATTTACCGAACATGAGGATCGGTAGTTTAAAAAAAAACCTCAACGACTCACCTAAATATTTAGAAATAACAGCTACGGATCGATCTGGACGACTGTCTTTTCAACAGCTGATGGCATAGGAAGAAAAGTTGTGATGATGCCGTGTTTATACTAAAGACTGTCACGCCAGTGAATCAGATAAGCCGTTTTAATCATTGTTTCTTGTAAGTGTATTTTTTAGCAGATGTGCATGTTGTATGAATTTAAATAATACTGTGAATACTGGATGCACTTAGTTTTCTTTCCTTCACAGTCTTGGTATAGTGTTTATTTTACAAGCATTTAACCCCTTATGCTCAGAGTGTATTTGTAGTTTATAACATTTATGTTAAAAAGCTTTCATAAACAATGTTATATAATTACACTTAACACAATACTTATTTATACACTTTTTATTTATTGGCAGAAAATTGTGTTAGGGACTCAGAGTATACTGACAGTATTAAAAAATGCCTGCATTATTTAAAAAATACCATGTGTGCTCTTTTTAAGTCATCTCTATCCATCTTATCTTAAAAAAATCCTTGTTTCTGTATTATGTAACTAATAGTATTTTAACAATTTTGCAATATTGTTTCTAGCTGTGTTATACATTGTTGCAAAAAATGCTGCCATAGAATTCTAAAGACGGGTACACGCTCCTGAGCAGCTATAAGCCTACCTAGATTTCAACAAATTATACGAAGAGAAAAAAGCAAATTTGTCAATATAAGTAAAATGGAAAGTTGTTTAAAATCGCATACTCTATCTGAATCATTAAAGTAAAAATTTTTACTTTTCTCTGAAAGGGTGATAAACTAAAAAAAAATTCTATTAAAGGGATAGTAAACCCCAAAATTTTATTTCATGATTCATATAGAACATATAATTTTAAACAACTTTCCAATTTAATTCTATTATCAAATTTTCTTCATTTTCTTGTTCTCCATTGCTGAAGGGACAGCATTTCACTACTGACAGGAAGCTGAAAATATCTATTTAGCCAATCACAAGAGACAAATCTGTGCAGGCACCAATTAGCAGCAGCTCCCACTAGTGTATGATATGTGCGTATTCATTTTTTAACAAGGGATACTAAGAGAACGAAGCACATTTGAAAATAGAAGTTTATTTAAAAGTATCTTAAAATGACATGCTCTATCTGAATCATGCAAGTTTAATTTTGACTTTCCTATCCCTTTAAGCATACAAATGTAAAGAATTTTCATTTTGACAAAAATGTTTTAAAATCTTTCAGCAAAACCATTTAAATAACAGGGAATGAAAGGAAATGAAGGGTTGTGCACAACTGATTTCTGAAGATTTATAGTTCACTGGGGTTGATATGGACGACTACCACAGCTGAGATGGTGATCAGGGACATGACTCCACAGCATGAAAACACAAAGTAGTTTTATTCAAGAGAGAAGCATCCCTTTAATACAACTGCAAGGATATTTGCCAGAATAAAAGGCTTTCAGTTTGGAGGACTTCCGGTGGGCGGGTGTAGAGAGTGGAAGCAGAGGAAAAGAGCTCTGCTGCTTTTAGCTCCAAAACTTGAGAGAAACCTCACACAACACCCCTTAAAAAGTGCTGTTACCCTTGGCAGCAGTGGCGGCTGGTGAATTTTTAGGATGGTGGTGCACAAGACCCCGCCCCTATGAGAAAGCCACGCCCCTTTTGAAAGACACGCCCCTTTCAAAAAGCCATGCCCCTTTGAGAAAGCCACGCCCCTCAAATGGCCCCACCCATTTGAACCAGCAGTGTTTTTGGTCATCATCTTGTTGAAATATCCTGCCCCTGGGGTAACTTCAACTAAAGTTTGTGACTGATTCCTCAACATTATTCTCAAGTATCTGCTGATATTGAGTGGAATCCATGAGACCCTCAAGAAGATTCCCAGTACAGGTCTTTGGAGGTGGTCTGTGGGCTGTTTTTGACCGTTCTCACCATCCTTTGCCTCTCCGATATTTTACTTGGCCTGCCACTTCTGGCTTAACAAGAACTGTGCCTGTGGTTTTCCATATCCTCACTATGCTCACTATGTTCCTCACAGTGGACACTGACATCTTAAATCTATGCAATAGCTTTTTGTAGCCTTCCTCTAAACCATGATGTTGAACAATCTTTGTTTTTAGGTCATTTGAGAGTTGTTTTGAGGCCCCCATGTTGCCACTCTTTAGAGGAGAGTCATAGAGAACAGCTTGCAATTTCCCACCTTAAAACCTTTTCTCATGATTGGATACACCTGTCTATGAAGTTTAAGGCTTAATGGGCTCACCAAACCAATTTTGTCTTCCAATTAATCAGTGCTAGGTAGTTACAGGTATTCAAATTAACAAAATAACAAGGGTGCCCAACAATGTTCCCTCTAATTTTGTTGAGAAGTGGGCGCAAAAAAATTTACCTGTGCAAATTTTTGGCAAGTGATCAAAATGTGTGCGCACTTGAAAACATAACACACATACACAAACCCACACACAGATATTCACATAACCCTCTCCCTCACATTCTCAAGCACACTCGCACCCTCTCCCTCACATTCTCAAGCACACTCACACCTTCTCCCTCACATTCTCAAGCACACTCACACCCTCTCCCTCACATTCTCAAGCACACTCACACCCTCTCCCTCACATTCTCAAGCACACTCACACCCTCTCCCTCACATTCTCAAGCACACTCACACCCTCACAAGCTCTTAAACACACACATCCACACACACAGCCACACACACTCACACAGCCACACACACTCACACAGCCACACACACTCACCTCACACCCAGCAAACCAACATTTGGTTAGCAAACAATTTATCTAAACTGCAGAATCTAAAGTGTGCAAAAAAGCAAAGCAACAGTTCATGGGAGTCACTTATGCAGAAGTGACATAAGATTACCCTTAATCCTAAACCTAATGCAAACATTTTGTAAACTCTAATAGATAAGCATCTTATAAATCAAAGAAAAGAATAATAGAGTGGCGCTTGAAAAGCTAGAGGTGTACACTTGTTTTAAAATTAGTTCAGAAAATATAATATAATAAAATAAATATCAGATCCAAAAAATCCAAAGTATTTAAATATATATAAATTTTTTAGGGATTTACTACAAATAAAATGTAACAAACTGATAAGCATAAAACATATATTAATATAATCATTCATCCATCCAATTAATTCAAAACGCATGTTGTGGGCACAACTAAAAATGAGATGTTAATAATATTAAAAATCTGGATAGTATAAAAAGAAGATAAAGTCAATGATGTTGAAAAAAGGATGCCTCTTGTATCCCAAAAAGATACTGAAAAAATATCCCAGGTGATAGTATAGAATCCTAGTCCGTAGTTACAAGATATTTCTCACATGTTATGTATAGGAGGAAATGGAATATCTCAGTGTTTTAAAAAAAATGAAGCTAGGCTAGCGGTGGTGTATTTGTAATCCACAGTGTCGCTCGTGGCCGTCTTATTATAAGCATTAGGGCCGTCAGATTGCCCAATAAAATATCCGTGATAGCGGATATGTAAGGGAGCCTTACCGGACCTCTGAAGTGGTGTTACGGGAGTTTCCATCAACATGCGCATCCCCATCTACCGCGATCATCACCCTGGGCCCTGCTCTTACAAAACTGAGCTCTGCTGAGGCTTTTGGTGCTCCAAGATGCACGCCCTTAATCGCGCTCATTAGAGGGAACATTGGTGCTGTGTAACTGCTGAAATTCAATAACAGCACAGGTCAGCTCAGTATGGCTAGAACGCCTGTTGATGCGGGGGAGGAGCCGGTGATGACGTATCCGGCGTCATGGTGCAGCCTATCAGAGCACAGGCTGGAATTTGTCCCTCCCCACTCGCACAGTTCAGTGTGTGCGATCAAGCTATCAATTAGAATTGCTTGAGGCTGGCCCAAATCCTGCAGACTGACGTAGGCATCACTGACAGAGCCCTATATCATGCCTATCGCACGTGCGGTTTTGTATTAAAGAAACACACACACACAATTTTTTTTTTTACTTTTTTAAAAAAAAACAAGCAGAATGTTATTTTTGGGGGTTAAAAAAAATAAAATATAATTTTTCCAATAGGGGGCCATTGAAAAAAATATATTTTATTCAGCATAATTTTATTCAGCATAATTTTTTTTATTTTTTTTTTCTCAGCATCTGACAGTTTATTTTTTTTTTCTCATCTGACATTTTTTCTTTTTGCTTAGCAATCTGACAGGGGGGCATGTGCGCTTGTGCACAAATGGAGGAGCCTCCACTGCTTGGCAGGAAAGTTAAACACCTGCCCGGTCTCTAGACAGCAAGGAATTGAACATCAGATTCCCCCACCGCGCAAGCCGCCAGACAGAGGCAGAAGAGGACTGCTGCAGCCACGGGGAAACTTACTCCACAGCGACTCTAAATACCCACAAAGCCACATAAGGGTAAGAGACAAGCATCTACTGCCTGGTGGGAGTCCGGGACATTGTGCAGGCCACTTCACAGGTCAGGAGGGTTGGTGCGGTCACAGGCGGGAAAGCCGCCATCTTGCTCCCAGTATCAGGGCTATAAAAACAGCACAGCCTATAACTGACAAGCCACAGTAGTGGATGGGTCTCTGTGTGAACGGCTGCAAACAGCCAAACTCCTGTTGGCATACTTAAGGGACAATAGAAGAAGACACGCCATACAGAGCATTATATGCTACCCCCTTCAGCCAATATTTAGCAGGGGGATAAATACAAAGTTGATTTACAGAGCTGCGAACACAGACTAGATCTAGCCAAGTGGCTCAAGAGATAACACCATAAGGGGACAAGAACACTACTTAAGGGACCAAAAATCACAGAATTGTGCATACTAAATAACCCCTTGCTAGATACGTGACAGCCTTACCCATCTATCAACTAGTGAAAGATTAAACTGACCAAACTTTCTTCACTTTTTTCTTTTTTTTTTATCCTTTTTTTGGCTGGGAGAAAAACACCCTTCACTCCCGAAAATTATTACAACTTTGAGAAAAATACATGACCTGTGGAGGTTAAATAGTGGGACTAAACTACTCATGCCCCAAGCCCCAGACCCACTCTACACATAAATAGCACCCCCTACTACTGAAATCATGCGGGGCTAGAAACCATGGTTCCGCATCCCCCCTGCTCACCCACCGCCTATTACAGCCTCTACTGAAACTGGATTATTTATCACCCTGTGGCCAGAAAGACACCTAACAAGATTTATAAACCAGCAAGGAAATAAGTGCAGTAATATATCACAGCTGAGGAATATAGTGAAGGGACTCTTAGATCTGTATGCAAAAATATTATACCTCATATAGTAAAAAAACAGACACAGGCATAAAAGCCCAAATCAAGGTTTTTATCTATATGCTGGTCCTGCAAGATCTAACCTTAGCATAGAGAATTATACCCAGTACTCTGATACCATCTTTGGGGGCTTGAATTTATCCAATTCTATTATTCTGGAGAGACTTGATCCATATTGACCCACCGGGCTGGTCGCACACCAACTTGCCGCTTATACTGCTGAGACTGCGGCTGCCTGTGTTCTGGAGGGTTGGGGCTCCACTCCAGAACGAACACATATCAGCTCAACTTTACTGGGCTTAGCTCAGGGGACCCTTGTACTGTCGAGAGGGTCTGGTGAAGGTACATGAAGACCTCCTACTACTAAACCCAACCCAGGGAGCTACCTGCGGCTGATCCTGTGAGCTCCTGTTTGAGTGACACGGCTGCGGCGGTTCCTGGTCTCCGGAGGGTCGGGGCTCCGCTCCGGAGACTTGATTGCACCCTACCTGACTATCACAACGGAGGCGGCCTGCCCCGGGGGCCCACATCGGAGTACCACAAACCAAAGCCCTTCACTTACCGGAGACCGGTTGCTACTTTGGATGCTGGCTGGGACTCTCTGATCGCCCCGACTACTACTGGGGCGGGAGCCCGAAGTGAGAAATTACCGCCATCGGAGAAGTAGGAGACCGGGCAGGACAGGCCTACACAATCCCCTGCTGCGCCGCTCGGAAGTGAGGGCGCGAAATTCAGCCATCTTGGGCCTAGGTGCTGCGTTCAGACAGCCTTCAGAGTGCCGGGTAGCTGAGGTGCGGTAGGTTGTCCGCTTGCCCTAAACCACCTCAGGCCCTTTTTCACACACACTGCTAGCCTGTGTGGCCTATTGGAGGAAAGGAGAGCTGCAGAGTGAGCTGAGGCCAGCGAGGGTTCCCCCTGGTCCTGGAGAAGGCCTCATCCACGTGGGAAACTCAGGTACTGGCTTACCACAGTTGTTGTTTTTTTTCCACACACAAAGTTCTCTACTGCCAGTACAGTATCTTGCCAGTACACTAGTGCAGGGGTCACAATTTCTGAGACACACTATACCTGACTTCAGCTTGGGGTCCCCCCATCCCCCCAACCACACTGATTACCCCTAGCAGCATAGACAGCAGATAACCTGGTGATTCTGCCTGGAATATTTAGAGACAAAAAGATAATCCCCTAAGAAGTGGGGAAGGCATTGCACTTAGGTGACTTAACTATAACACAGTTCTGAGGCAAAGATTACAGAGGGATCACAGGTTTGCAGGGGGTACTGGACACTTGGATAGAGGGCCCTGCAACAAAGTGTTGAATAATACCGTTATGCTATTTTTGCTTTAAGGGCTCTGAAGGCTTTATTATTACCAGTGAGGACCTGTGGTGCTTATCTAGCCCTATTCTATACTGCGGGCCCTGGGTTTATGCCATCCTGCTCAGGGTGAGGGGGACCCCCACACATAATAAACTAAGGAACTTGCTGGACTTAATGCTCAGGAACTTTTTGGTTTGGGAAACTCTCTGTGTTTAAAGCTGCTGCGTCAGCATAATTTTCTTTGAGCTCTGAGCTCAGAGTGGAGTGTCATTTTAATTCTCTCTTGCAAAGTGCTTAACTAATTAAAGCTGCTGCGTCAGCATAATTTCTCTGAGCTTTGGGCTCTGAGTGGAGTGTAATGTTAGTTCCCTCTCTGTGCTTAACTAATATCTTTTGATTCCCCACACAGGTTCCATGACACTATAACGTAAATAAGTACTACTGAGTTGAGTGTAACTTTAAGAATATGCCAAGAGTACTTCTATTATTGTAGCTTTATATTGATCAGTCTGCTGCATGTCATATTGTGTGTTTAGGGCCTAAGTCATTGTGTTATAAGCATCATTGAATTGAACTGAGATATATTTACATTTATAACAAAAGCCTTATTTCTTTCATGTAATTAGCAAGAGTCCATGAGCTAGTGACGTATGGGATATACATTCCTACCAGGAGGGGCAAAGTTTCCCAAACCTCAAAATGCCTATAAATACACCCCTCACCACACCCACAAATCAGTTTTACAAACTTTGCCTCCTATGGAGGTGGTGAAGTAAGTTTGTGCTAGATTCTACGTTGATATGCGCTCCGCAGCAGGTTGGAGCCCGGTTTTCCTCTCAGCGTGCAGTGAATGTCAGAGGGATGTGAGGAGAGTATTGCCTATTTGAATGCAATGATCTCCTTCTACGGGGTCTATTTCATAGGTTCTCTGTTATCGGTCATAGAGATTCATCTCTTACCTCCCTTTTCAGATCGACGATATACTCTTATTTATATACCATTACCTCTGCTGATTTTCGTTTCAGTACTGGTTTGGCTTTCTACAACATGTAGATGAGTGTCCTGGGGTAAGTAAGTCTTATTGTCTGTGACACTCTAAGCTATGGTTGGGCACTTTTTTATAAAGTTCTAAATATATGTATTCAAACATTTATTTGCCTTGACTCAGGATGTTCAACATTCCTTATTTCAGACAGTCAGTTTCATATTTGGGATAATGCATATGAATAAATCAATTTTTTTCTTACCTTAAAATTTGACTTTTTCCCTGTGGGCTGTTAGGCTCACGGGGGCTGAAAATGCTTCATTTTATTGCGTCATTCTTGGCGCTGACTTTTTTGGCGCAAAACATTTTTTTTTCTGTTTCTGGTGTCATACGTGTCGCCGGTAGTTGCGTCATTTTTGACGTTCTTTTGCGCCAAAAGTGTTGGCGTTCCGGATGTGGCGTCATTTTTGGCGTCAAAAGCATTTAGGCGCCAAATAATGTGGGCGTCATTTTTGGCGCTAAAAAAAATATGGGCGTCACTATTGTCTCCACATTATTTAAGTCTCATTATTTATTGCTTCTGGTTGCTAGAAGCTTGTTCACTGGCATTTTTTCCCATTCCTGAAACTGTCATTTAAGGAATTTGATCAATTTTGCTTTATATGTTGTTTTTTCTATTACATATTGCAAGATGTCCCACGTTGAAACTGAGTCAGAAGATACTTCTGGAAAATCGCTGCCTGGTGCTGGAGCTACCAAAGCTAAGTGTATCTGCTGTAAACTTATGGTATCTGTTCCTCCAGCTGTTGTTTGTACTGTTTGTCATGACAAACTTGTTAATGCAGATAATATTTCCTTTAGTACTGTTACATTACCTGTTGCTGTTCCGTCAACATCTAATACTCAGAGTGTTCCTGATAACATAAGAGATTTTGTTTCTAAATCCATTAAGAAGGCTATGTCTGTTATTCCTCCTTCTAGTAAACGTAAAAAGTCTTTTAAAACTTCTCATTTTTCAGATGAATTTTTAAATGAACATCATCATTCTGATTCTGATAATGGTTCTTCTGGTTCAGAGGATTCTGTCTCAGAGGTTGATGCTGATAAATCTTCATATTTATTTAAAATGGAATTTATTCGTTCTTTACTTAAAGAAGTCCTAATTGCATTAGATATTGAGGATTCTGGTCCTCTTGATACTAAATCTAAACGTTTAGATAAGGTTTTTAAATCTCCTGTAGTTATTCCAGAAGTTTTTCCTGTCCCTGGTGCTATTTCTGAAGTAATTTCCAGGGAATGGAATAATTTAGGTAATTCATTTACTCCTTCTAAACATTTTAAGCAATTATATCCTGTGCCATCTGACAGATTAGAGTTTTGGGACAAAATCCCTAAGGTTGATGGGGCTGTCTCTACTCTTGCTAAGCGTACTACTATTCCTACGGCAGATGGTACTTCCTTTAAGGATCCTTTAGATAGGAAAATTGAATCCTTTCTAAGAAAAGCTTACTTGTGTTCAGGTAATCTTCTTAGACCTGCTATATCTTTAGCGGATGTTGCTGCAGCTTCAACTTTTTGGTTAGAAGCTTTAGCGCAACAAGTAACAGATCATAATTCTCATAGCATTATTATTCTTCTTCAACATGCTAATAATTTTATTTGTGATGCCATCTTTGATATCATTAGAGTTGATGTCAGGTATATGTCTCTAGCTATTTTAGCTAGAAGAGCTTTATGGCTTAAAACTTGGAATGCTGATATGTCTTCTAAGTCTACTCTGCTTTCCCTTTCTTTCCAGGGTAATAAATTGTTTGGTTCTCAGTTGGATTCTATTATCTCAACTGTTACTGGAGGGAAAGGAACTTTTTTACCACAGGATAAAAAATCTAAAGGTAAATTTAGGTCTAATAATCGTTTTCGTTCCTTTCGTCACAACAAGGAACAAAAACCTGATCCTTCATCCTCAGGAGCGGTATCAGTTTTTAAACCATCTCCAGTCTGGAATAAATCCAAGCCTTTTAGAAAATCAAAGCCAGCTCCTAAGTCCACATGAAGGTGCGGCCCTCATTCCAGCTCAGCTGGTAGGGGGCAGATTACGTTTTTTCAAAGAAATTTGGATCAATTCCGTTCACAATCTTTGGATTCAGAACATTGTTTCAGAAGGGTACAGAATTGGCTTCAAGATAAGGCCTCCTGCAAAGAGATTTTTTCTTTCCCGTGTCCCAGTAAACCCAGCGAAGGCTCAAGCATTTCTGAAATGTGTTTCAGATCTAGAGTTGGCTGGAGTAATTATGCCATTTCCAGTTCTGGAACAGGGACTGGGGTTTTATTCAAATCTCTTCATTGTACCAAAGAAGGAGAATTCTTTCAGACCAGTTCTGGATCTAAAAATTTTGAATCGTTATGTAAGGATACCAACATTCAAAATGGTAACTGTAAGGACTATCCTGCCTTTTGTTCAGCAAGGGCATTATATGTCTACAATAGATTTACAGGTTGCATATCTGCATATTCCGATTCATCCAGATCACTATCAGTTTCTGAGATTCTCTTTCCTAGACAAGCATTACCAGTTTGTGGCTCTGCCGTTTGGCCTAGCTACAGCTCCAAGAATTTTTACAAAGGTTCTCGGTGCCCTTCTGTCTGTAATCAGAGAACAGGGTATTGTGGTATTTCCTTATTTGGACGATATCTTGGTACTTGCTCAGTCTTCACATTTAGTAGAATCTCTTACGAATCGACTTGTGTTGTTTCTTCAACATCATGGTTGGAGGATCAATTTTCCAAAAAGTTCATTGATTCCTCAGACACAGGTAACCTTTTTAGGTTTCCAGATAGATTCAGTGTCCATGACTCTATCTTTGACAGACAAGAGACGTCTAAAATTGATATCAGCTTGTCGAAACCTTCAGTCACAATCATTCCCTTCGGTAGCCTTATGCATGGAAATTCTAGGTCTTATGACTGCTGCATCAGACGCGATCCCCTTTGCTCGTTTTCACATGCGGCCTCTTCAGCTCTGTATGCTGAACCAGTGGTGCAGGGATTACACAAAGATATCTCAATTAATATCTTTAAAACTGATTGTACGACACTCTCTGATGTGGTGGACAGATCACCATTGTTTAGTTCAGGGGGCTTCTTTTGTTCTTCCGACCTGGACTGTAATTTCAACAGATGCAAGTCTTACAGGTTGGGGAGCTGTGTGGGGGTCTCTGACAGGACAAAGGGTTTTGGGAATCTCAGGAGGTGAGATTACCGATCAATATTTTGGAACTCCGTGCAATTTTCAGAGCTCTTCAGTCTTGGCCTCTTCTAAAGAGAGAATCGTTCATTTGTTTTCAGACAGACAATGTCACAACTGTGGCATACATCAATCATCAAGGAGGGACTCACAGTCCTCTGGCTATGAAAGAAGTATCTCGAATTCTGGTATGGGCGGAATCCAGCTCCTGTCTAGTTTCTGCGGTTCATATCCCAGGTATAGACAATTGGGAAGCGGATTATCTCAGTCGCCAAACGTTACATCCGGGCGAATGGTCTCTTCACCCAGAGGTATTTCTTCAGATTGTTCAAATGTGGGGACTTCCAGAAATAGATTTGATGGCCTCTCATCTAAACAAGAAACTTCCCAGGTATCTGTCCAGATCCAGGGATCCTCAAGCGGTAGCAGTGGATGCATTGTCACTTCCTTGGAAGTATCATCCTTCCTATATCTTTCCATCTGTAGTTCTTCTTCCAAGAGTAATCTCCAAGATTCTGAAGGAATGCTCGTTTGTTCTGCTGGTAGCTCCAGCATGGCCTCACAGGTTTTGGTATGCGGATTTTGTCCGGATGGCCTCTTGCCAACCGTGGACTCTTCCGTTAAGGCCAGACCTTCTGTCGCAAGGTCCTTTTTTCCATCAGGATCTCAAATCCTTAAATTTAAAGGTATGGAGATTGAACGCTTGATTCTTAGTCAAAGAGGTTTCTGTGACTCTGTGATTAATACTATGTTACAGGCTCGTAAATCTGCATCTAGGGAGATATATCTGGAAGACATATTTCTTGGTGTCTTTCTCATCATTTTTCCTGGCATTCTTTTAGAATTCCGAGAATTTTACAGTTTCTTCAGGATGGTTTGGATAAAGGTTTGTCTGCAAGTTCCTTGAAAGGACAAATCTCTGCTCTTTCTGTTCTTTTTCACAGAGAGATTGCTAATCTTCCTGATATTCATTGTTTTGTACAAGCTTTGGTTTGTATAAAACCTGTCATTAAGTCAATTTCTCCTCCTTGGAGTTTGAATTTGGTTCCGAGGGCTCTTCAAGCTCCTCCGTTTGAACCTATGCATTCATTGGACATTAAATTACTTTCTTGGAAAGTTTTGTTCCTTTTGGCTATCTCTTCTGCCAGAAGAGTTTCTGAATTATCTGCTCTTTCTTGTGAGTCTCCTTTTCTGATTTTTCACCAGGATAAGGCGGTGTTGCGAACTTCTTTTAAATTTTTACCTAAGGTTGTGAATTCCAACAACATTAGTAGAGAAATTGTGGTTCCTTCATTATATCCTAATCCTAAGAATTCTAAGGAGAAATCATTGCATTCTTTGGATGTAGTTAGAGCTTTGAAATATTATGTTGAAGCTACTAAGAATTTCCGAAAGACTTCTAGTCTATTTTTTATCTTTTCCGGTTCTAGGAAAGGTCAGAAGGCCTCTGCCATTTCTTTGGCATCTTGGTTGAAATCTTTAATTCATCATGCTTATGTCGAGTCGGGTAAAACTCCGCCTCAAAGGATTACAGCTCATTCTACTAGGTCAGTTTCTACTTCCTGGGCGTTTAGGAATGAAGCTTCGGTTGATCAGATTTGCAAAGCAGCAACTTGGTCTTCTTTGCATACTTTTACTAAATTCTACCATTTTGATGTGTTTTCTTCTTCTGAAGCTGTCTTTGGTAGAAAAGTACTTCAGGCAGCTGTTTCAGTTTGAATCTTCTGCTTATATTTTCAGTTTTTTTCTTTATAAGATTTAAACTTTATTTTTGGGTGTGGATTTTTTTCAGTGGAATTGGCTGTCTTTATTTTATCCCTCCCTCTCTAGTGACTCTTGCGTGGAAGATCCACATCTTGGGTAGTCATTATCCCATACGTCACTAGCTCATGGACTCTTGCTAATTACATGAAAGAAAACATAATTTATGTAAGAACTTACCTGATAAATTCATTTCTTTCATATTAGCAAGAGTCCATGAGGCCCACCCTTTTTTTGTGGTGGTTATGATTTTTTTGTATAAAGCACAATTATTCCAATTCCTTTTATTTATGCTTCGCACTTTTTTCTTATCACCCCACTTCTTGGCTATTCGTTAAACTGATTTGTGGGTGTGGTGAGGAATGTATATCCCATACGTCACTAGCTCATGGACTCTTGCTAATATGAAAGAAATGAATTTATCAGGTAAGTTCTTACATAAATTATGTTTTTCAGGTATTAAGAGCGCCCTCTCCTCCCTTTCCCGCCAGACTATCGCTGGCGGGTCATATCCCTCTTCCTTTTCCCCACATCGTCCTATGGTGACAACTTCCCCAGGAGAGGGCAGCATAAGGGCACAAAGGCCCTGCAACATGGGTCTTCTAGCCTAAGGTTAAGATCTGCATAAAACTAGCTCTTCTTGGCATAATGCTTACTTCTGTATACCCTAAGTAAGTCCGACCACATTATGTCAGTCTAAAAGGGCCATTGAAGCCCCCCTCTGCTAGCATACCCTAGAAAGATAAGATAGCATCTATTTAACAAGCACTGTGGTGACCAGCATCCACCAAGAGGGCCACAGCCATCATGTCACAGCAAGCGAAGAAAAAACAAAAAAGCAATTTTGGGCCCAAGAAAACTGTGATGGACCATTTCCATCCGCGGGGACAGAGAGAACCCGCCAGATCGGAGGACGAGCAATCTAACGCTTCAGATATGCTAGATGAACACATTGAGAGCAGGCTCTCCACCTCCAACACCCCAGGCAGATACAAGGGGGACGCCCCGATCTTGCCGCTGGAATCCATCCAGCGCATGTTCGAGAACCAGAACCAGACCCTCACTAGACGGTTTGATAAGCTGGAGAGATCGTTTGAGGACCTGAAACACGATATTTCATCCATCAGTGAAAGAACTGATACTCTCGAAAGGAAGCAGGAAGATCTCATGGTAGACCACGCTAACTGGGTGAGCCAAACGCGAAGCCTGACAGATCAAGTGTCCTCCTTGGAGGCGAAAGTGGCAGACCTGGAGGACAGATCCAGGCGAAATAATGTGAGACTCAGGGGTATCCCGGAGTCGGTACTCCCGCAAGACTTGGAAGACTATGCTCATCGCCTTTTTCAGTCAATTCTTGGGCCCGCTGCTGGAGATGTAAGCAGGATTGACCGAATCCATCGTACGGCGAGACCCAGAAACCTGCCTCCTGGTAAACCTAGAGACACTATAGCCCGTTTACATTATTACTCATACAAGGACAAATTGATGAGAGCAATGTTGCGCTCCCCGCAGCTCAATGGGCAATTTAGAGAGGTCTCTCTGTTCCCTGATCTGTCCTCCTACACCTTGGCTCAACTGAGAAGTTTTGCGGAGGTCACCAGAGTCCTAAGGAGTAATCAAATCCGATATAGATGGGGCTTCCCAACTAAGCTCATAGTTACTAAAGATGGAACCCAGCATATCATCCTGACTCCCCAACAGGGGCAGGAGCTCATTCGGACGTGGCAGTTGCCACAGCAAGATAGATCTCCATCGGCCTCCCCGGGGAGGCCTCCTATAGATCAGAATCTACCAGCACGCCCACGCAGAAGGAGCCCAGATCTGAGAGTAAATGCCCAGGAATGGAACCCGGGAAGCCCATAATCTTGTGAATGACTTTCTACATATCTAGGCCTGACTTACTTTTCACTCCTCAGATGGAATCCTATCTCAATTAAACTACCTGCACTCCCAAGAGGGGTCTAGGAGTT